>NW_016107366.1:2167179-2243066 GCF_001604975.1 Cebus imitator | reverse complement strand
ACATGAGATGGGTCTCCTGCTTTTTTTTTTGCCCTCCATTTGCTTAGTAAATCTTCCTCCACCCCTTTATTTTGAGCCTATGTGTATCCTTGCATGTGAGATGGGTTTCCTGGATACAGCACACTGATGGGTTTTGACTTTCTATCCAATTGGCCACTCTGTGTCTTTTGATTGGGGCATTTAGCTCATTTTCATTTAAGGTTAATATTGTTATGTGTGAATTTGATCCTGACATGTTGATGCTAGCTGGTTGTTTTGCATGTTAGTTGATGCAGTTTCCTCATTGTGTCAATGTTCTTTACCATTTGGTACGTTTTTGGAGTGGCTGGTACTTGTTCCATTCTATGTTTAGTGATTCTTTCAGGAGCTCTTGTAAGCAGGCCTGGTGGTGACAAAATCTCTCATCAATTGCTTGTTTGAAAAGGATTTTATTTCTCCTGCGCTTGTGAAGCTTAGTTTGCGCTGCCCAGCAAGGAGTTAGTCTTGTCACAGTCTGCCAGCAGAGGCATTACTGAGCTGCTGTGGGCTCTGCCCAGCTGCTGTGTGAACTTCCTTGTGGTTTTGTTTACAGAGGTACAGTTAGAACAGCTTCAGTAATGGCAGTCTGCCTCAGTAATGGTGAACTGCCTCAGTAAAGGCAGATTGCCTCGTTAATAGCAGACTGCTTTGGTAATGGTGGACTGCCTCGGTAGTGGTGGACTGCCTCAGTAATGGCTGATACCCTTCTTCCCACCAAGCTGAACCATCCTGGGTCCAGCTGTGCTTGCTATAAAACTCAATCCAGAGCGTTTCAGATTGCTGATATTTGCTGGGGGTGGGAACTGCTGAGCCAGATCACCTGACTCCCTATTTCAGCTTCCTTTTTTTTCAGTTGAGTGGGTGGCTCTGTATCCCAGGCATTCCAGGTGCCTGTTGAAACAGCCACCCAGGCTTGTGTGAGTTATTGTGCAGAGACCTGCATGGCCAGCTGAAACAGCCATGGTGGAAACTCATGGCACTTTTCAGCCCGGGAATCTCCTGGTCTGTGGACAGTAAAAACTCATTTGGAAATGTGGTGATCACTCATCCTCTGCGTTGTTCTGGCTGGGAACTGCACTCCAGTGCTGTTCTTATTCAGCCACCTTGGATCACTTCATTCTTTAATTAATAAAAATCTTGGAATGATGTTGAAAGATTACATACTCTTGGAGTGCACAGGGTGGGTGCCCATGCCTTCAGCGTCCACGGGGGTGGTGCAGCAGGAGGTGGCTGATGGGCTCTGGGCCTCACAGCAGCAGCCCCTGGCCCTGCGCGCTTTTGGATGGCAGCCTGAATGCTATTTCTTTAGCTTCATGATAAGTTTACCTGTGGCTGGAATGTGCCACTCTTAGCATCCTGTTAAGAGGCAATAGGATTCCACAGGGTATAAGACCCTATGACATATCAAGAGAGGCTGGGCTCCAAGCAGAGAGCAGAAAATATATACACTTGTTGCTGATTGTTCCTCAATATCTAGGATGGTGCTTGATATTGAAAGGGTACTTAATAAATATAAAATGAATGAACAACAGTAGAATCTCCCTAGACTCAACCAAGATGTCCATGCCTCTTATGTATTAGAACTACTGAACCTCACGTAGTAATACTAGGAGAAACAAGGGGCCTTTTGGCCAAAATCAGAATAGGCCTACGCCTAAAAAGCAGAGGAGCTTGCTCCAATTCTTTGGCACAGCATAGGACCTATAATAAAATCTTAATGTAACGCCAGAAAGGTTGAGCCTAACTTATGAATTGGATTGAATTTCTGGCTGTCAAGACAAGATGAGGATTTACATTGTAATTATTTAAATAGAAATGAAGTAAATATTTTCCTTGCACGATTGAAGATTTGTACTAAAACTTATAACTGCTACATTTATATTGCGTGTTTAGATATGTTTGGCATTGTTCCCAGCGTAATTCCAATTAATCTTATAATGGCCCTTTGAGTCAGTAGTACGTAGGGGTTAAAAGGTCAGGTTTTGGTTTCAGGCAGACATAATTACAAATACTAGCTCTTCCATTTGTTAATGCATGCCCTGAGCATTCATAACATTCATAACAGCTATAATCTTCAGTTTCCTCACATGCAAAATATGATTATTTTGCATGTTTCATAGACTTATTGCTATAAAGATAAAAGAAGAGGGTGCAGAGCAAATTTCATTCATTAGCTAAGGCTATCTATACATACATTAAAAATATTTATAAAAATGATAGAGAAAATAACTTACCAGAGAAATAAGAGGTAAAACATGTTGAGAAAAGAATTTAAGCATAGGTGGTTTTTGGCCCTACGGCTTGGCATCTGGCCACTAGAAATGACTCAATCTTAACAGTTGCCATCTTAAGACATCTAAACACTGCCATTATTTGATATTTCTAATTCTCTGATTTTCTTTTAAGGTCCTATTACTATATAATGTTTTTCAAATACAACCACTGAGGCAAATTTTGTTGCAGTCCCAATTTCCGGAGACATGCCTCTTTCTTATTTCTTTTTCATCCAAATGTTGAGTATTTCATCTCAGTTGTTTTTCTTTCTAATTGCTTTAGGAGATAAAATAACATCATTGTGAACAGATTTTTCTGGATATCAGGATTGGAGAATAGAGCTGTTCAACAATGTTTTTCATGGTCAATATATGCTGTCTTACTTGATTTTTCCAGGAAGCAATCAACACATTGGCTTTTGGCTTACCTTATCCTTCTCAGATCAAGTTTCAAAAAAGGATTAAACTGAAATGATCTCTTCTGAGCATTTTATTTCAGCACCTAAGGTAGTTTGGCATTTCTTAATAGATTAGGTACAAGTTTTAATGTACCTCCATAAAAGTGCTGTCTTCCGGTTAACTATACCTTCAGAAATACCTGTAGGCTTTTTAGCATTCCTCATAGTTTATCTGGTAAAGCAGCTGGCTGAGAGGAGCAAAACTGGTTTTCTAAGAAAATAAGCAGACCCACTAAAGCATTTAATAGCAAGCAAATGGTTCCTATAAACCACATTCAAGCATACTTTGGAGTTCTCAAGAATGTATTAAAAAGTGCATACTTTGCCAGGTGCAGTGGCTTATATGTGTAATCCCAGCACTTTGGGAGGCCAAGGCAGGCAGATCACAAGATCAGGAGTTTGAGATTAGCCTGGCCAATATGGTGAAACCCTAACTCTACTAAAAATACCATAATTACCCGGGCCTGGTGGTGTGTGCCTGTAATCCCAGCTACTTGGGAGGCTGAGGCAGAAGAATCACTTGAACCCAGGAGGCGAAGGTTGCGGTGAGCCCAGATTGTGCCACTGCACTCCAGCCTGGGTGACAGAGTGAGACTCCATTTCCAAAAAAAAAATAGTGCATATTTTTCTGAAATAGCTTGATGCCCCTTACACTCTGAATACGCAAAAGAACATTATCTAGAATCCTATCAGGTAATACAGATTCAGAGGTCCAAACCTAAACCTAACATATCAGTATTTAAATAAATGAAGCCTAGGATCTTTGTAATATTTTGTGTATAAATTTTAAGTCCTTCTCTAAGCCAGAGGGAAATTTTCAAATGTTAACTCTGCATTTGCTCTTGTATCTTATTTTGCCAATCACAGTGTCTAAGGTTTCTCTCTCATTCCTTACCATTAATCATGCTGAATTCCTTCATTCTCTTTTAACTTTTGTCATGCATCTTGGATCTATCTAATATTTTTCTTACTTTCTGCTTCCCTGCTGACTGAAAATTAAGCTCCATGAAAGAGAGCAGGAAATCTGTCTCGTTGCTGCTTTTTAATCCATATCTACGACGTTAATTGATATTTATGTGACACTTAATAAACATTAAATGAATAAGTAAACATAGGTCCTCTGACTCTAGATTCCTGTGAATGAAGGTCAAGCTGTTTCAATAAGACATTAATAGACTGCAATCATGACCATTTGACACCAGTTGATTTTCTTTTAACTTTTATTTTAGGTTTGGGGTACATGCAAAGGTTTGTTACATAGGTGAACTCGTGTCCTGAAGGTTTGTTGTACATATCACTTCCTCATGTGGGAATTCAGCCCAGTACCCAGTAGTTATCTTTTTTATTCCTCTCCCTTCTCCCACCTTCCACCCTCAAGCAGACCCCAGTGTCTATTGTTTCCTTCTTTGTATTGATGAGTTCTCATTATTTAGCTCCTACATATAAGGGAGAAGGTGCAATATTTGGTTTTCTGTTCCTGTGTTAATTTGCTGAGGGTAGTAGCCTCCGGCTCCATCCATGTTCCCAAAAAAGATATGATCTCATTCTTTTTCATGGACACATAGTATTCCATCATGCATAGGTACCACATTTTGTTTATCCAGTCTGTCATTTATGGGCATTTAGGTTGATTCCATGTCTTTGCTGTTGTGAAAAGTGCTACAATAAACATTCGTGTGAATGTGTCTATATAACAGAAAAATTTATATTCCTTTGTGTATATACCCAGTAATGGGATTGCTGGGTTGAATGGTAGTTCTGTTTTTAGCTCTTGGAAGAATCATCATACTCCTTTCCATGTTGGTTGAATTAATTTAGACTCCCACCAACAGTGTGTAAGTGTTCCCTTTTCTCCGCAGCCTCACCAGCATCTGTTGTTTTTTAACTTTTCAATGAAGTCATTCTGACTGATGTGAGACGGTATCTCATTGTGGCTTTGATTTGCATTTCTCTAATGATCAGCAGTATTGAACTTTTTTGCATATACTTGTTGGCCACATGTATGTCTTCCTTTGAAAATTGTCTGTTCATGCCCTTTGCCCGCTTTTTAATGGGGTTGGTTTTCTTCCTGTAAATTTGTTTAAGTTCCTTATAGATGCTGGATGTTAGATATTTGTTAGATGCATAGTTTGCAAATGTTTTCTCCTATTCTTTAGGCTGTCTGTTTATTCTGTTGATAGTTTATTTTGCCTTGCAGAAGCTCTTTAATTAGATCCCACTTACTGCATTTTGCTTTTGTTGTGATTGTTTTTCATGTCTTTGTCATGAAATCTTTGCCTGTTTCTATTTCCAGTATGGTATTGCTTAGGTTTTTCCCTAGGGCTTTTATAGTTTGGAGTTTTACATTTAAGTCTTTAATCCACCTTGAGTTGACTTTTGTATATGGTGTAAGGAAGGGGTCCAGCTTCAAACTTCTGCATATGTCTAGCCAGTTATCCCACCACCATTTATTGTATCGGCAATATTTTCCCCATTTCTTGTTTTTGTCAGCTTTGTCAATGATCAGGTGATTGTTGGTGTGCAACCTTATTTCTGGGCTTTCTATTCTGTTCCAATGGTCTATGTACCCACTTTTGTACCAGGACTATGCTGTTTTGGTTACTGTAGCCCTGTAGTATAGTTTGAAGTAAGCTAACGTGATGCCTCCAGCTTATTTATTTTTGCTTAGGATTGCCTTGGGCTCTTTTTGGGTTGCATATGAATTTTCAAATAGTTTATTCTAGTTTTCTGAAGAATGTCATTGGTAGTTTGATAGGAATAACATTGACTCTGTAAATTGCTTTAGGCAGTATGGCCATTTTAATGATATTGATTCTTTGTATCCATGAGCATGGGATGTTTTTCAACTTGTATGTGTGCTCTCTGATTTCTTTGAGCAATGTTTTGTAATTCTCACTGTAGAGATCTTTTGCCTCCCAGAATAGCTGTATTCCTAGACAACTGTGAATGGAATTGCCTTTGCAATTTGGCTCTTGGCATGGCTGTTGTTGATGTATAGGAATGTTAGCAATTTTTGTACATTGACTTTTATCCTGAACCTTTGCTGAAGTTGTTTTATTAGCTGAAGGAGGTTTTGGGCTGAGACTGCGGGGTTTTCTCCTTATAGAATTATGTCACCTGCAAATGGAGAGTTTGACTTTCTTTCTTACTATTTAGCTGCCCTTTATTTCTTTTTCTTTTTTAAAAAAAAATTTATTTTATTGCATTTTAGGTTTTGGGGTACATGTGAAGAACATGCAAGATTGTTGCATAGGTACACATGTGGCAGTGTGATTTGCTGCCTTCCTCCCCATCACCTATATCTGGCATTTCTCTGCATGCTATCTCTCTCCAACTCCCCATCCCCCACTGACCCTCCCCTATTTCCCCCCAACTGACCCCAGTATGTAGTGCTCCCCTCCCTGTGTCCATGTGTTCTCATTGTTCAACACCCACCTATGAGTGAGAACATGCGGTGTTTGATCTTCTGCCCTTGTGTCAGTTTGCTGAGAATGATGGTTTCCAGGTTCATCCATGTCCCTACAAAGGACACAAACTCATCGTTTTTGATGGCTGCATAATATTCCATGGTGTATATGTGCCACATTTTCCCTAGCCAGTCTTTCATCGATGGGCATTTGGGTTGGTTGCAGGTCTTCACTATTGTAAACAGTGCTGCAATTAATATTCGGATGCATGTGTCCTTATAATAGAATGATTTATAATCCTTTCGATATATACCCAGTCATGGGATTGCTGGGTCAAATGGAATTTCTATTTCTAGGTCCTTGAGGAATCGCCACACCATCTTCCACAATGGTTGAACTAATTTACACTCCCACCAACAGTGTAAAAGTGTTCCTATTTCTCCACATCCTCTCCAGCATCTGTTGTCTCTAGATTTTTTAATGATTGCCATTCTAACTGGCGTGAGATGGTATCTCAATGTAGTTTTGATTTGCATTTCTCTGATGACCAGCGATGATGAGCATTTTTTCATATGTTTGTTGGCCTCATGTATGTCTTTCCTTGTAAAGTATCTGTTCATAACCTTTGCCCACATTTGAATGGGCTTGTTTGTTTTTCTCTTGTAAATCTGTTTTAGTTCTTTGTAAATTCTGGATATCAGCCCTTTGTCAGATGGGTAATCTGCAAAAATTTTTTCCCATTCTGTTGGTTGCCAGTTCACTCTAATAACTGTTTCTTTTGCCGTGCAGAAGCTGTGAAGTTTGATTAGGTCCCATTTGTCTATTTCAGCTTTTGTTGCCAATGCTTTTGGTGTTTTGGTCATGAAGTCCTTGCCTACGCCTATGTCCTGAATGGTTTTGCCTAGATTTTCTTCTAGAGTTTTTATGGTGTTAGGTCTTATGTTTAAGTCTTTAATCCATCTGGAGTTAATTTTTGTGTAAGGTGTCAGGAAGGGGTCCAGTTTCTGCTTTCTGCACATGGCTAGCCAGTTTTCCCAACACCATTTATTAAACAGGGAATCTTTCCCCATTGCTTGTTTTTGTCAGGTTTGTCAAAGATCGGATGGTTGTAGATATGTTGTGTTGCCTCCAAGGCCTCTGTTCTGTTCCATTGGTCTATATCTCTGTTTTGGTACCAGTACCATACTGTTTTGATTACTGCAGCCTTGTAGTATACTTTGAAGCCCGGTAGTGTGATGTCTCCCGCTTCTTTCTTTTTTCATAGAATTGACTTGGCTATGCAGGCTCTCTTTTGGTTCCATATGAAGTTTAAGGTGTTTTTTTCCAGTTCTGTGAAGAAGGTCATTGGTAGCTTGATGGGGATAGTGTTGAATCTGTAAATTACTTTGGGCAGTATGGCCATTTTTATGATATTGATTCTTCCTAACCATGAACATGGAATGTTTCTCCATCTGTTTGTGTCCTCTCTTATTTTGTTGAGTAGTAGCTTGTAGTTCTCCTTGAAGAGATACTTTACGTTCCTTGTTAGTTGTATTCCTAGGTATGTTATTCTCTTTGCGGCAATTTGAATGGCAGTTCGTTCTTGATTTGGCTCTCTTTAAGTCTGTTATTGGTGTATAGGAATGCTTTTGATTTTTGCACATTGATTTTGTATCCTGAGACTTTGCTGAAGTTGCTTATCAGTTTCAGGAGATTTTGGGCTGAGACGATGGGGTCTTCTCTTTCACTTGCCCAGTTTCTCTGGCTAGAACTTCCAACACTATGTTGAATAGGAGTGGTGAGAAAGGGTAACTTTGTCTTGTGATGATTTTTAAGGAGAATGCTTCCCGCTTTTGCCCATATAGTATAATGTTGGCTGTGGGTTTGTCATAGATGGCTCCTATTATTACGGGGTATATTCCTTCAATACCTACTTTGTTGAGAGTTTTTAATATGAAGGGGCATTGAATTTTATTGAAGGCCTTTTCTGCATCTATTGAGATAATAATGGTTTTTGTCTTTAGTTCCCAATGGATTTTTAAAAGTTGGTCAGCCAAAACAAAACCTGTATTATTAAAAAGAAATTATAAAAATAATGTTTTCTACAAGGAAAGGAGGAAATGAAATGGGTAGTATCAGAGTCACAATGAAAACATCTTTCTGACAGAAATTTTAAAAATCGTGTTTTTATGCCTGAAAGTATCACTATAAAACTCAGGCATCTCATATTAAATCCTCTCAAGGTAAATGCAGTCATAATATGGGGAGATGTTTAGGCAGTATAAAGAGTTTAGGTTTTCTGCCTGCAATGGCAAATAACCCAAGAGTTTTACATGGTGATAAAACTGTATAGTTTAGCATTTTTGAATAAAGATCACTCTGGCTTCATTCTGAAAACGGATTAAGAAGGAGGAGAGAATATATATGAGCCTAGATTTAAAGTTTACTGAAGACGTGGAAGCGAGAAACGATGGTGGGTTTATTCTGCTTCTGTGCTTACCAAGCATTCCTTAGACTTTGACTTGCCTGCTTGGGGAGCACATTCTAGAAATATCAATATAAAAATGCCAATTTATGCAAAAGTTTTCTTTTTCTTTTTAAGTTAATATATTAGTATTCTGGTTTCATACATCAGTTTGGTGAATTTAGTTACTGTGATTCTACTTGTATTAAAAAGAAAATTTAGGTTTCTGAGATTGCAAGGCCAAAAATCATACCCTGGACCTTGACAAATTCAACAAGATAAATGGTGCCCTGTGAAGCCTTGTGAAAGACAGTCCTCTTTTTTTCTGGTGACATCCCAAATTCCACACTGGATGTGCTTCCCTTCATTTTGACTTTGGAATACGATCTTGAGCTCAAGGGAGAGCTAAGAGCCATCACTAAGCCTCAGGCATATCTTTTTCACAACTGCCGAAAAACTCCTCTTTTTCTCTATTTTATCTATTTTTACTACAAGTGTCTGTTTCCTAAACAGTAATGTCATAGGCCCAACAACCATGAGGGAACTATCTTTATTGGCCCTGCAGACAGCAAAGTCCTTCAGTAGCTAAGCAGACATGAAGAGTTAAGCAGCCTATGGGGAAAATGAAATAGTAAAGAAGGTACAGCTATATGAAAACACACAGGTCTTAGCTCTTTCTTTGGGTTGTCACAATCCACTTCTGTTTCCCACTTTGATTCCTGGCACCATCAGTACTCTTAATATATTGCAGTAACAACTACCAATTCACAGAGCTCTTACAAATATTACCGCTAATAACATTTTATTATAAACAATAATTATTTTATTGAGCTCTCTTTATCCTGGCCTGTACTTATATAATAGTTACAATATGCCCTTTGGCTCATTGCAATTAAAGATATGTGAGCTCTAATCTTATTCTGTTTTATTATAGTAAAGGCCTGTCACACTGATGATGTTCATTAGAAGTTGATATAACAGTTTCTGGTTTTGTGACATGGTTCCATGTTATTTGCGTTACTGTTCCTTCTGCATTGTTTTTTCCATGCACACATCCTGGAATTAGCTTTGCTTTGGTTTTCTACGTTTGTCACTGGTGTCATGAAACCTTGAGGGCCTACTTCCAAAATGTGTGCATAACTGTCTGATTGGCCATAGCATACAGTCCTACTTTAGTTCTGATCTGAAGAACAAGAAGTAAGATGAAATTACATTTAAACATCTAAGCCACAAAGACAACCGTGATGCCATTCAAGTACTAGAGCAGAACAAGTTAGGAGCTGAATATAGATCTCATCAAAATGAATTGACTTAGCTATCTAACCCAAGATCATTGTTGAAAGAGATGTGTGTGGTAGAAACAAGGGATTTTCCCCTTCTTAGGTTTTGAATTAACCAAAAAATAAGGCTAGAAATCAGCAGATAAATACCAAATCACTGCTGTTATTACTAGCAGAGCAGAAATTTGAGAATGTAGCTTCCTTTATGAGCAAGTAAGCTTCCTTATTTCTAACTCCTGAATGAAAGACTTGCCTACCCATTTATAGTTAAGAGTAGACTGGAGCAAACCACACACATAGATAACTCTATCTAAAAGAGCATAAATTAATGCATATTCCCTGAAATTAGCTCACTAACTGCCAGAAAAAAAGAGAAGGTGTCTGACCTATTAATGCCTTCACTTTTTTCAAAAATCATCAAAAAGCATGTCATTTTCCTCTCTACCATTCTAACTGCCCAGGGGAAGAATATTGGAGAGTACATACTTACCAGGGTTGGCACACTAATCGATATCCCTCCACATAGAAGGAAACATCAGAAGAATGGAATAAACATTCCCCTTTAAAAATACCAAACAGTCCCATTCTCAAATTTGACTCTCAGATCAAAGCAGTATCATTTCTCATATGCAGACACACTGATATTGTTGCTGTGTCCCACCCAAATCTCATCTCAAATTCTAATCTGAATTGTAATCCTTACATGTTGAGGAAAGGACCTGGTGGAAGGATGACTGGATCTTGGCTGTTCTCATAATAGTGAGTGAGTTCTCAGGAGATCTGATGCTTTAAAAGTGTTTGTCAATCCCCCTACCCACCTGCCCCTCTCTCACCTGCTGCCATGTAAGGTGTGCCTTGCTTTCCCTTCACCTTCCACCATGATTGTAAGTTTCCTGAGGCTTCCCCAGCCATGTGGAGCTGTGAGTCAATTAAACTCAGTCTCAGGTAGTATCTTTACAGCAGTATGGAAATGAACTAATTTACACACATAATTTCTTCTTCTTTGAAGATAATTATCTTCTTTACTCCTTTTATTCCATCTCCCTCTTATATGTCCCTGACATCCAAATTGCCTACTATGACCATATAATATTTGTTCTCTTTTAGTTATTATACATAAAGTACATAGAGATGAGTAAACACATGTAGAATATAATAAAAACTATAAAGCATACACTTGTCTAATCACCATCCAAATTTAGAATTATAAAATTACTACCTTTCTAGAAATCTCCCTGTGCTCATTCCTGATTATAATCCTCAATCCTGACTCAAACATTAGAGGAAATTTTCATTGTGATTTTGTTGATAGCCATAGCCTTGATTTTTCCTAAGTTTTACCAACTCTGATTGTGGCTCTAAAAATGTAAATCTTCTGTCTGTTTTTGAATTGACTACAAATAGATTCATGTTTTTTTCTTTTTTTTTTTTTTTTGAGACAGTCTCGCTCTGTCACCCAGGCTGAAATACAGTGATATGATTGCAGTTCACTGCAGCCTCCATCTCCCAGGCGCTAGAAATCATCCCATCTCAGCTTCCTGAGTAGCTGAGACTACAGGCACACAACACCATAGCTGGCTAAATTTATTTTTATTTTTATTTTTATTTTTATTTTTATTTTTAGTAGAGATGAGGTCTCACTATGTGGCCCAAGCTCGTCTCAGACTCCCAGACTCAAGCAAGCAGTCCTCCTACTTTGGCCTCCAAAAGTGTCGGGATTGCAGGTGAAAGCTACTGTGGACAATCATGTTTTGCTTTTTGCAACCCAAATGTTTGTGAGACTCATCTATGTTGTTTTACATAGCTGCAGTTGACTCATTTTTTCACTGCTTTAAAGTATGCAATGCATGAATATATCACAATATACTTGTCTATTCTGTTATAAAGGAAGTTTGAATAATATGAAGAACATTGATGTGGATATCCTTGTACGTGCGCTATGGCTCAGAAGTTCTCCAGTTTCTTGGAGTAGAATTTCTGGGAGTGTGTTTCTCTTTAAGAGTATGAATATATTCAATTTGATTAGACAAGTTAAAACCGTTTTTTTTTTTTTTTTTTTTTTTTCTCTCTCTCTCCCCTCTCTCTCTCTCTCCTCTTTCTTTCTTTTTTTTTTTTTTTTTTTTCTTCTAAAAAAAACCAAGATACATGTACAGAATGTGCAGGCTTATTACATAGGTGTATGTGTGCCATGGTGGTTTACTGCACCTATTGACCAATCTTCTAAGTTCCCTCACTTTATTCCCCCTTCCCCAACAAGCCCTGGTGTGTATTGTTCCCCTCTCTGTGTCCATGTGTTCTCAATGTTGAACTCCAACTTATAAGTGAAAACATGCAGTGTTTGGTTTTCTGTTCATGTGTTAGTTTGCTGAGGATGATGGCTTTCAACTTCATTCATGTCCCTGCAAAGGACATGATCTCTTTTTTTAATGGCTGCATAGTATTCCATGGTATATATGTACCACATTTTCTTTCTCCAGTCTATCATTGATGGGCATTTGGGTTGGTTCCATGTCTTTGCTCTTGTAAATAGTGCTGCAGTAACCACACATGAGCATGTGTACAATGATTTATATTCTTTTGGGTATTTCCCAGTAATAAGATTGCTGGGTCAAATGGTATTTCTAGTTCTGGATCCTTGAGGAATCACCATGTTGTCTTCCACAATGGTTGAACTAATTTACATTCCCACCAGCAGTGTAAAAGTGTTCCTGTTTCTCCAGAGCCTCGCCAGCATCTATTATTTTCTGACTTCTTAATAATCGCCCTTCTGACTGGTGTGAAATGGTATCTCATTGTGGTTTTGATTTGCATTTATCTGATGGACAACAATGTTGAGCTTTTTTCATATGTTTGCTGGCTGAGTAAATGTCTTCTTTTGAGAAGTATCTGTTCATATCCTTTGCCCACTTTTTGATGGGTTGTTTCTTTCTTGTAAATATGTTTAAGTTCCTTGTAAATTCTGGACATTAGAACTTCATCAGATGGGTAGATTGCAAAAATTTCATCCCATTCTGTAGGTTTCCTATTCACTCTGATGACAGTTTCTTTTGCTGTGCAGAAGCTTTTAAGTTTATTACGCCTATTTGTCAATTTTGGCTTTTGTTGCCATTGCTTATTGCATTTGCCATGAAGTCTTTGCCCATGCCTATGTCCTGAATGGTCCTGCTTAGGTTTTCTTCTAGAGTTTTTATGATTTGGGGTTTTATATTTAAGTCTTTAATGTATCATGAGTTAATTTTTGTATAAGGTGTAAGGAAGGGATCCAGTTTCAGTTTTCTGCATATAACTAGCCAGTTTTACCAACACCATTTACTGAATAGGAGATCCTTTCCCCCTTACTTGTTTTCGTCGGGTTTGTCAAAGGTCAGATGGCTGTATATGTGCGGTGTTATTTATGTCTGAGCTATCTGTTCTACCCCATTGGTCTGTATGTCTGTTTTGGTACTAGTACCATGCTGTTTTGGTTACTGTAGCCTTATAATATAGTTTGGAATGACAAGTTAAAACTGTTTTCAAACAGTTTGTATTAATTTACATACCCATCAGTCGTGAATGAGAGTTCCCATTGTGTCCTTGCCAACACATAGTATTGTTTGTCAATTTATTTCAGCATTTCTGATTAATGTATGATAGCATCCCAAACTTGCATGTATGCATTTTTACTTCTTCTAGACATTTTATATTCTTTTCATGATATTCATTAACTCTTCTGCATTCACAGAGTTCATGAATTATTCTGCATTCTTATGCAGAAATAGAGATAATACACAGCCCCCCTCCTTTACTTTAATGCTTTCTCTCAGGATTAGAAGTGCTTTTGTGGCTATTATACAGATTCCTTTCAGCTTTATTTTTCATGCCTCCTGTGACATCCATCCTTTACAGGTTATTGACATAAGCCTTATAGGGTTCAGTCCGTATACAAAATGGCAAGAAGCCACATTGTAAACTCAGAGTTTACCCTTCCTTTGAATTCCCTTTCACAACTTCTCTGGATAGTTATCTCTTCTTTTAGGAGATACTCTTTCTCATTGAAAAGAAAGAACAAGAAACAGTCTGCATACGTTAACACAAAGAACGCAAGAAATTAGAACATTATGCAGGAAATATCAACAGCTCTGGTCATTCTTTCACACCTCCAGTGGCTCGAGTAGCAGGCTGGAAACTTTTCCCTATATTTTATGGCCCTTAATGTTTCCTCTTAATATGAAAGTATCTGCCTCACTCCATCCATCCCAAAATTCAATGTATAGAAATGGGAAATTATTTTAATTTGAATTGCATACTTTTAACAATGAATTTTCTTTGTCATTGTTATGAAATGTATCATAGTATTCACATTTAATCTATTGAGAACCGTCTGCAGTAAAGTACTGATAAATCCCTCTGGGAAAAGCTGTGACCTAGGATCCCAGATCGAATCTGGAGTTCTGGAATGTAGAGCTAGGAATGAGGTTGACTGGTCCGAGTATAGACTATGTATTATATGTGCCTAGAGGCAAAAGATACCTGAAAGATAGTCTTCTAGGGCAAAGCTTGGTTAAGAAGTCAAGTGAATGATGTGTAAATCCAAGTATTTATATTTGGCCAGGCAAAGGACTGGGTTGGTGCGCCCTTGGATCACTTGTTTTGTGAAAAGCCAACTGCTCTGTTGTAAGAACACTCAAAAATGTTCTGTAGAGCAGTCCATGTGATGAGCAACTTGGGCATCCTGACAGTAGCCACATGAGTGAACCAACTTAGAAGAGGATCCTTCTGCTCCAAACAAGCCTTCAGATGACTGTAGGACTAATCAATATCTTTACTGACATCTCATGAAAGACCCTGAGCCAGAACCACCCAGCTAAGTCATGACTGTATTCCTAACTCACAGAAACTGGGAAATAATAAGTAAGTTTTATTTTAAGCTACTAAGTTCCAGGATAGTTTTTTACATAATAATAAATATCTGTTTTTCCTGTTTTATTTTTCTTTATTTGTATAAGACTCATTACTACCATAATATATCATTTTTTTATTATTGTATAACTCCTCATTTCTAAAATATAAATATATGGAGAGAGAAATCTGTTTGTTTTTCCTACTGATGCATTCTCAGCATCTACAATTACAGTAAATACCCAATAAGCACTTATTTAGTAAGTAAAATGCCTGCTAAGCTACAAGTAATTATTTCAAATAGGAAATCGGACACCAAAATCAATCATTACTGAAGAAAGGCATGGCTGGAGACATAGATTTGAAAGTCTTAAGCACACTGAAGATGTTCCTGGAATTGAATGAGGCTACCTAACACTATAGATAAAAAATAAAGGATGTCAAAATTAACACCTCAGTAATACTCCAACAATTAGCAAGGAACAGATGACAATGAAAAATAAGAAGGCCAGGCACAGTGGCTCATGCCTGTAATCCCAGCACTTTGGGAGGCTGACATGGGTGGATCATGAGGTCAGGAGTTCGAGAGCAACCTGGGCAAGATGATGAAATCCCATCTCTACTAAAAATACAAGAATTAGCTGGGCACAGTGGCAGGCACCTATATTCTCAGCTACTTGGGAGGCTGAGGCAGGAGAATCAGTGGATCCTGAGAGGCACAGGTTGCAGGAAGCCAAGATCATGCTACTGTACTGTACCCTGGGAAACAGAGAAAGAGAGAGAGAAAAAAGAGAAAGAGAGAGAGAGACAGAGAGAGAGAGACACAGAGAGAGAGAGAGAGAAAGGAAGGAAGGAAAGAAGGAAAGAAAAAGAAAGAAAAGAAGGGAAGGAAGGAAGGAAGAAAGGAAGGAAAAAGAAAAGAAGGAAAGAAAGAGAGAAAGAGCAGAAAGTTATGGAGAGGAACAAAAATCAATTATAAGAAAGGGATAGCAAAGAACAAAAACTAATAATAATTATAGAATTACTGCTATTTGCCAAGCTAAGCACTTTAAATACTTTATATCATTTAATTAGGAAAATAACCCTGTGAGATAGATTTTATTACAGTTTGCAGGAGGAAACCAAGGTCCTTAGAAGCTATATATTTGCCCTAGGTTACATCATCAAGAAATAATGGATCTAGATAGAAGTTGATTCCAGAGCAGACTAGTATTGTGTTTTCCATTAAATCATTTCTGAAATTAGTGCATAATATCTATCTGCCCTGAAGATATGACAGTTGTGTTTGTCTTTGTATAATCAGATTCAATTTTTTTTCAGGTAATATGATACAAGCATACATAGAAAAGTACCAAGGCAGCTTGAAGTTATCACTTATAAGCAGAATGTGAAATGTCACATCTCAAGAAATATCAGGCTATCTCAGAGGGACACTTTGAAGACAGTAGCCACTTGACTTTCTCACTTACCTTGGCATACTCGGTGAATTTACCTACATGCTAGAGTACAACTAAGTAAACATTATAAATTTTATCTGGTGAAGGAGAAAGCCCTAGTGATAAGTAATGAATACATCAAGCTGAAAGTGTAGTCAAGCATGATGTCTCTTCGATGACTAGCAGTTGAAATTATTAATCATTGAATTGAAGAATTCACTGCAGAGAGACTTGTGAACAAAGATCATGCTAATATTGTTCTCAAGATTTCAATTCATTTTCTCTAATAGAAAAAAGTAAACCATTATTTGTCATCATAATAAAAACCCATCATATTCCAAGTTGTCAATAACAGTGAGATAGAATATTGCTATGAAATGCTATGAAATCTTCAATCTAGCAGTTTGCAACCAAGAATACTTCAAGTGCTCATGGAAAAATGATTTTCAAATGGGCAACAGAGTGACTAAATATATTAGAAATCCTTCTTCAGTGTTCCCAAAATCTGTATAGCTCTCCCATAGCCATTTGTGAGCTCACCAAGACAACGTGGTCTAGCTTCCCAAGGAATCAGATATAACTGTTTTGAAAACAATTCCATGTACACACAGTACATATATAACATGGCAAGACAGTGAGCCTCTGCTTTAAAAAATATTATATGTATAATGCATTCTCAAACTCTATTTCTGACCTAAATTATACTTTAAGAAGCTCCTAACTGATTTCTAGTCACATTATTCTCAAATGTACTAAGGGCACTGCTGCCAAAATTTGTTTTCAAAAACTCAAATATGACTATGCACAGTATCTGCTGATAACCTGTCAACAGTTCCTTTTGGCTACGGGATAAAATTTAAGCTCCTAATGTGGCATAAACCGTTCATTATAAATCCCCTGCCTGGTGCTCCAGCTGCATCTCTCATTACTCCCTACTTTGCACTGCATGCTCCATCAATTTCAAATAACTTACACTTTCTATAGCTACAACGCTATGCATTTTCTCAGGCTGCCCCCTCTACCTAGAACAACTTCTAATTATCTCCCCTGACAAGCTAACTCTTGCTTATCCTTTAAGATTCAACTTGGGCATCACACCATTCTGAAATTTGTCTTTCTAGTACCGATTGTAGCTAAATACAGTTTGCATAGCCTTATTACTCTACTTTAGTGATGTGATAACTATTTGTTTAGGCATTTATTTCTCCTACTGCAAGTTGATCACCAAAAGCACATGAGCAATAGGTTTTTTCTTTCCTGCCTAGTGTTAGAAGTTTGGGATGTGGTTTTGGAGCTAGAACATTAATATCATTCTGCCTCCCTTCAGGGGTATTCTGCCGAAAGGGCTAAATATAAAACTAACTATAGAAGCATAGGTAACGAAGAACAAGCTTATTTACTAGGTAAGTTTGAGTCTTCCAAATGCAGGGGTTCTTTAGTTAGCTTTGCTGCTGTAAAAGGGTTAGGCCTTGAAGAATGTATGGAACTTCCCTTGAGCTGTTTCTCTGAATCCAAAATGGCCATCACTATGGATGCAGAAAGGACTCACTTTGCCTACTTTAATTGCTGTCAGAACACAGAGAGCCAGATGATTGCTGGGCCTGCTGAAGTAAGCCTTGCAAGGTACACGTACCAAATAGATTTAAGAAGTACAAGAAAAGAAGTGGAACTTGAGACTCTATGTTTTACATGTAGCAACCTGACACCCCAGTAAAATGAGTCCCAGTGAATATCTCAGGCTTTGGCCAGTTTAGCAATTTCATGTCCTTTAGGAAGGCTCTAGAAAGATGGTTATGCAAAGTGACCATGTGTGTTCTCTGCTGCTTCCTCTCCTATAAATTCCTATACCAATTTATGCTGTCGAAAGTTTCACATATATCATATCACATCATCTTCAACACAACTCAGTTGTTAAACATTAATGTTTCCATTTATAGGTAAGAAACTTGAGGATGATAAATGTGAAATAATTAGCATGGTCATAAAGCTAATGAGCAGCGAAATCAAGACAAGACCCCAGGTCTTCTAAATGTGAAACTATGGTATTTTCAATGGAGTAATTTTCAACAGAGCATGCTTTAAATGCCCATGCATGAGTGATTCTCCACTGGGGTGACAGAAAGACTAAAGATGTTAGAAACACTTCTGCAGTGTTCCCAAAATTTACATGACTGTCCTTGTAACCATTCTTGAACCCACTGAGATATTCTGTTTTGGTTGCCTAAGGGCCTCTATTATGCCTCTATTTTGAAAACCCCATGGGTATATAACAAATAGAGAACATGGAAGGAAAAGAATGTAAGTGCAAACAAATAGTCCCTCTAAGCTTTTTATTTACGTATGCATTTATGCCAAGAACCCTAGGTATATCCTAGTTATTTCAACCTATGATTCAGACAACAAAGTCCTGCCTGCCTGTAGGACTAAATGATTGGGCCTAAAATGGTAGTTACATGAGGGACTGTGATTCCCAGGAAAACCTCAGAAGTGGAAAATCTCAAGAATCTCATACAGAGAAAAAGGAAGTTCAAACAAGGCTGCAATTCAAGCAGAAGAAGGTTTGCTACTTTTGCCAACCTCAAGATTCAACCTCAGAAGAAAACAGGAAGTAGGATGTGAAGCTTCTTTCATGTTGTTTATCCTAGCCCACCAGGACATGACAGATGCCAGAAATTCAAAGCAGAGGCATTTTATTTACCAACAAGTCCCTGTCTTGTTGATGTGGTTTGGGTGCTAGAACATTAATATAATTTTATTTACCAACATTAATATTCAAGGTGAGAGGCCTCCCCCTTTGGGTACAGAGATTTGAGTACAGTAAACATAATAAATAATAATAAGTCTTTTCCACAGCTGACAACCCCCAAATTGTCTTACAAAAAATTTTAAAATTTCAAGTGTGAACAGTTTAGAAAATCAGTGAAATGTAATGTTTTGATATATTTTTGCCAAAAATGAGTTAAAATATTTTACTGTCACTTGAAAGGGATCATTACATTTAATGTAAGATAAGCTTTGTAAAACACTTAATTCTGTGATGTACTAGATAAACAGAAAACATAATGGAAAACTAACTTAATCATCTCCACCTCAGATCTTTGAGACTGAGATAGATAGGGTCATCATTCTGACATAAATATATGTTGAAGTACTTGAAAAATGTGTAGACTTGTTAAAAACAATTGTGAACTGACAATCTGCTAACTTAACCACAAGACTTCACCCCTGGAATCTAGAGGGCTGTCATCAAATGCCTACCCATTTGCTTGCAAGAATGTGCTGTTTGCTTTCTCTCAACCCACTGATAGAGAAACCTGTTAAGTAAAAGCAAAAAAAAAAAAAAAAAAAACCTTTAAAATCACAAATTGGTATAAAACAAGTGGAAAACTCTGCAAACTAGAGCCACAAGTTATATTAAATTAGCAAAATAAACTAGAAATTAGAGATCACAGAAGAATCAACCAAATAAGTTGTCATGGTTCTTTTTTCTGTAGGATCAAATAGCACCTAGCTGTCAGAAAATAAACAAGATAGCACAAGAAAGTACAAAAATTGGAATAGGCCAGGGGCAATGGCTCACGCCTGTTATCCCAGTACTTTGGGAGGACAAGGTGGGTGGATCACAAAGCCAAGAGATCGAGACCATCCTGGCCAACATGGTGAAACCCTGTCTTTACTAAAAACACAAAATTAGCTGGGCCTGGTGGTGCACACCTGTAGTCCCAGCTACTCAGGAGGCTGAGACAGGAGAATTGCTTGAACCCAGAAGGCAGAGGTTGCAATAAACCGAGATCATGCCACTGCACTCCAGCCTGGCAACAGAGCGAGACTTCATCTCAAAAAGAAAACACTGAAATAGTTCATGAAGGTAGCGGGTGGAAAGTGAGTTGGTGAGTTTGCCAGGGCCATAAAGAAAACTTACATTACAACTCAGCGTTGTAACTTGGAGCTGTTTCCAAGGCTCCAAAGTTCATTGCTAAGAAGGCATGACAGGGTTATATATATACCACGTGTTCACCTTGTGGGCTGTTTTTTTCCTCTTCTTTCTTGAAAGAACATGATGTCATTTCCTCTGCTCCAGCCCACTCTAAAACAGAAGTAAAGATCTAAATCCCATAAGCTTACTTGAATGGCTATTTTTTTTATCCCCTCCCAGAAACTACTTAAGGTTAGGCTTAAAAGAGAGAAGAGGGGAAGGAGGAGTGGCAACTTACACAAGAGAAGAGGGATTCATAGGAATAATGAGTTAGTCCATGAGATGGAGGATAAAGAAGAAACTTTTACAACACAGTTTCTCAAGCAGGGTTCTCTGGAAACCTAGGGTTCCACAACATGGCACTTAGGGTTCCTTGAGAGATGGTGACTGAAAATAAATTGAAGTTGGTTTTAGGGAACTTTGTGCTCTGTGGAACACTAGTGTATGTGGAGGCAGACGGTAACCAAGCAGCCTGGGTTGGATGTTACAGGACATCTTTTAGCTCTAGATAGTTCTGTTCAGCACTGTGTTTACTTGGCTGAGTACATTCTCGGTTATTTACTTAAGATAGAGAAAGCTGATGATAGTGGATGAGTGTGTGATTGCATCAGGGAGAGACGAACAGGCTGACAACATCAGCCTCTCCCTCCCAAAATGCCTTCCTCAAAACTACATTGGTTAGGTCCTGTGTTGGTTCAGGTGCCAAGATAGAGTTAGTAGTGAAGGAGACCTATTGGGGGAAATGCCTATGAAAGATAAAGGGAAAAAACAACAGATATAGGCAGGGAAAGCCTTTATACTGGAACGCTGATTTGACATCTATAATCAGAGGAAGAGGGAGAATCGAATAGAAAGACTTCAAGATAATAGTACAATTTGGTGAAAGTTTCAGGCAGTTAAACAGGGAACACCGTCAGAAAATATCTCAGAGGATGTAAATTTCCAGACCCTATTACCCTACCATACTCAGTCATTCATAGGGAGCTGCCTGGGAAGAACATGGCCTTGATACAAACACTGCAGTGTGGTGTCCTCGCAGCAGATAAGTCTTTTCTTGAAGAGAGATTTGTGCAGCCCAACTAGTCCTTCAGGTTCTAGTTGTCCTCTCCTCTTGAAACTTAGAAGAAGATTATGGGACAAAGTTCAGCAGTTAGGCTCCCTCTACCACTATCTATTCTAAATATCCATAATCTGCTTGTCTCGGGAACTTAAATGGTGGTGTGACCCAAACCCATCTTCCTGGAGTAACTACATCTTTCTAAGGCCAGAGTTACTGTATTTGTCTACCCACAGTCACAGTTAAGCAAGGGAGTACTACAAAAGCACCCATGAAGATCATCTGGGTTCTACAGGTATTCCTCCCTGCTCCTACTATTTAAATAATTTGTGCTCATTTCCATATGTCCATCCACATGTCTCTTTGCCAGACCTCCTTGTTTCTGATCTCCCCATCCCTCTCCTTTCAGGATCCTGAACAATGTGCCAGTCTATTGCATACTGCTCACATGTCTGTTTATATTCCCATTTAAGGGCACTTCTTCTTCCAGAGAGGTGAACAGCCTGAGTCTTTGCCCACTGGGAACACTTTTTCCTCTTGACTGTATTTCAAGGTCGTTCCTGAATGTGGCTGTATTGCAGCTACTGCGCATTTTAAGATTATACCAACAAATCAAGCTGACCTATCTATAAGGCAAACCTGAGACTCTTTATGGTCATGGGTATAAGCAGAGGGAACAGCACTGATGTAGCTGTGTTGGATGGCATCAGGGTCTGGACAATTGGCATGAGCAGCTGCTGGGCAGATGGCATGAGCAGTTGCTCATGCAGCTCAGTGATAGACTGTCCCTGCTTGGTCTTGAACACTATTGTGCCATTTTCATCCTACACTGGCATGCTGCTGGGCCTCCTTGACTTTATTGGCCTGGTAGGTCTTACAGTATCCAACTCAATGGACAGTTCTGGATGCACAGTCACTTGGTGCCTCGTGGTCAAAGTTCCATATCTACAGGCCCTGCCAGAAGCTACTTCTTAAAAGGTGTGTAATTCTCTGTGAAATAGAACATGTCCTTATTCCAGAACTCCAGGACCCTGAGTTGTGATTCTCCCACTGAAACTTGTCAAAAACCCTACTCGCACTGCTAACACCTCCATTACCACAGGTTCTTCTGGATCATATGGCCCAAATGGCAGAGTCGCTTCTACCATAGCCGAGACACCTGCAGAGCCCTTTCCTGCTCCAGCTCCATTCAGAGCGAGAAGCCGTTCATGATACCTCATACGTATATGGACTGCTATGGTCTGAATGATTTCTCAAAAAATTCATTTGATGAAATCCTAATCTTAAGGTGATAGTGTTATAAAGTGGGACTTTAGGGAGGTAACTGAGTCATGAGGATGGAGCCTTATAAATGGTATTAGTGCCTTTATAAAACAGACCCCAGAGAGCTAGCTAGCCAACTTCTCCTATATGATGACACAGTGAGAAGATGCCATCTGTGAACCAGGATGTGGACCCTCACCAGACCCCAGACCTGCAAGTTCCTTGATCTTGGACTACCTTCACTCCAGAGCTGTGAAAAAATAAATTTCTGTAGTTTAAAGCCAACCAGTTTATAATATTTTGTGAGAGCAGCCCAAATGAGCTCAGACATGAACTGAAGCATTATTCCTCCGTGTGGATTGTGTTTCCATCGGAATTCAAAGAGGCCTCCTAGGAACTGTGCTTGTTTTCAGTAGTAAAGAATTAAAGAGATAAAATTGTCTTCTAAGTTTGGAGAGGATGTTCTGAAACAATCCAGACCACTGGACCCTTAAACATTTCCAAAGTGGCAGGTTTCTGAATCATTGTAGGGTGATATTATCTCCCTCTATCTAAAGTACATAAGTCTTACCCTCCAGTATACTAGCCACCTCTTGCTAAGCTTGAATGTGTCTGTATTGTATCATGAACAACATAATGTCATCAGTAGAATGAATCAATGCGATATGTTGCGCTATGTCCAGACAGTCCAATTCTCTTTTAAGTATATTATGACAGAGAGCAGAAGAGTAAATATAGTTGTGTAGCAAATCTGTGAATGCATTTTCTTGTTCATTACACGTGAATACAAACTAGTTATGATAGAAAATAATTCATTTGCCAAACGAGTGGCTGCATACCATGTTCTTGAGGCCATGATAATCTGCTCCAGCAAAAATACTGGCTATGTCACAGCAGCCACATCAGCACTGTTAATTGAATAAGCTGGCAGTAGTATAAAGTCATTCTCTGGAATATACATATTTTCTACAGGGACAAGACTTTTTAATTGAATGGTAATTGTGATGGTTAACACTGAGTGTGAACTTGGTTGGACTGAAGGATGCAAATTATTTATCCTGGGTATGTCTGTGAAGGTACTGCCAAAGGAGATTAATATTTGATTCCATGGGCTGGGAAAGTCAAACCCACCCTTAATCTGAGTTGGCACCATCTAATCATTTGCCAGCTGTGGGGTCAGGATATAAAGTAAGCAGAAAAACCTGAAAAGGCTAGACTGGCTTAACCTCCCAGCCTACATCTTTCTGCCATGCTGAATACTTCCTGCCCTCAAACACTGGACTCCAAGTTGTTCAGCTTTGGGACTTGGACTGGCTTCCTTGCTCCTCAGTTTGCAAGTGGTCTGTTATGTATGCGTGTATATATTGTATTTATTGTATATGTGTGTATATATACACATGTATATGTATATATACATATATACACATGTATATGTATATATACATATATATACATATATACATGTATATGTATATAAACATATATATACATATATATGTATATATACACACACACATACATGTGTGTGTGTGTGTGTGTGTATAGTATTAGATCTATTCCTCTAGAGAACCCTAATACAGTAATATAATAGGGCTCACCACTCCTACATCCTTAAGATCTTTAAGAGTAGAGCTAATTCCACTCCTGGAATGCCATATTGTTCTTGATTCACTATATTTTGGTGAGGAATGGGAGCACTCTGTTTTTACAGGCCAAGAATCTATGGTGAGGGTTACTTTAACTGCCAAGTGTGTCAGTTCTAATTATGAATTGAGGAACCTGGGAGGTGATCACTGGGTGGACTCAGAGAACCAGTAGTCCTTCTATAAGCCCAACTTTGGCCATTTATAACCTTATCCCTATAGGCTTCTAATCTAACAGGGGCCTTCGTAATATTTTGGGACTCCAATATTAATGTCAACTCGGGCCCTGCATCCAGTAACCTTCAAAGTGTCTGGACATTACTCTGTCCCTGAAGCACAATCAAGTGAATAAACGGCTACAGGCATATTTGAGGAAGACTGAGGAAACCATTAGAAACTATACCTTCCATGGTGTTACATGGTCCTTCCTCCTGGGTATTTGAGTATGTCTTTAGACAAAATGTTCTGGGTCTGAAACTGACTCAAGTGGAGAATCTTGGCAAAAGAGTATGACTTCCAATTAAGGTGCCCATCCACAGTCTCTTGGACATGCGTGCTTACCTTCTTTTGATTGTATATATTAAGCAACACTCTTGTTGTCTGTTAATCTATATCACCATTAGGGCTATTATATTCTATTAATCATCTCCAAGCCTCCTCACTGCCCCTCTTAACTTGTGAATCATGATATTAACAGAAATATCCTTGAGGTGTTACATCATGTCATCCTCATTATTATTAATAAGCGAAGATTGTGATGACCTCTCCTGCAATTAGCACTTCCACATGCAGAGGAGAGCTACCATGGTACTCCTTAGGGATGATCATGCTCATTTCTATAGCACATTCCTGAAGGTATTGTTAAATGGTCTTTATTTCTGAAGGTTCCCATTAATTCCTAATGAATTTTCTGGCTTCATATAATGTATCTGTTTCAGCATATCCATTTCCTTGAGTCTTTTAATCCCTTCCTGCATTCTCAGCATTGCATGCCTCCTACTGACTTACTGGGGGAGAATAACTCCTCTGATATAATAGATAGTAAGACAGAATTTTTCATTATAAAACAAGGCATTTCTATGTGCTGTAACTCAGTTGTCCTATTGCTGCTTTGCTGTTGTTATAAATATTGCAAAACATGGATTGTTGCCTTGCATGGATTGTATGGGTTAGAAGTAAATTGACTTATGATTATGAAGTTCTACTTTTACAATATTATCATTAGTTATTACAACCTTTTGTTTTATACTTTATTCGTGTTTATATTTTACAAGCGACTCTGATGGTCTGATGTGGCAATTTTTGAAGAAAAGATGTGCTGTGAAAGAGAAAGATTTTAGACTTAGGCTTATGAACAATTCTCATAATGTTAATAATGAAGAATTGCAATCTTCTGGCTTATTTCTCTGTACTAATACATCAAGAGAGCAAAAAAGTATGTGTTTACAAGGAAAGATACTTATCCTTGGGTTTCACATGTTCGGGTAATACAAGTTGCTGCTCCCATTCCGTGTTGTCTGTGGCAGACAAGTTAAAATGTTGCAAGGCCCTGAGAAATCTTGAAAAGACCCTTAACTGCAAATTACATGCATTTGACAAGGAAGCATACTGATTATTTTAAACAGCTATTGGAATTTCAAAACAGAGTGAAGCTTTTGTCGAGAAAAGTCACATACAGTCAAAAATCTCCAAAATCAAGGTTCTGAATAACAAAACACATTACTCAGAAGAAAAAAGTTACAAAGGTGGCAAAAAACTAAAAATACCGGCATTTAGTAACTAAAAAAAGATGCAGTAGGAGAAATTGAAAATATTTCAGTCTTAAAAAATAGACTAAGCTAATGTAGTGATGACATATCACGTAATATTGCAGAGGTTTTGTGTAATGAACTGAAAAGAGCTTATCTATGCAGATTGATTAGTGAACATATTTTACCAATAAATGTCATGCTATCATATTTCTAAGATCTGTAAAGGATGGAGAAATTCAAGAAAAAGTTTGCTACTGCAATAAGTTGCTGAAAGCAGCATAAATCAAGATATGTTTAGTGTTTTGTATTCACACTTTGAAAAAAATATAGGTGTATCTTGAAGAAACTGTATTGGCATCTGTCCTAATGCTGTCTCATCAATGGTTGGCTCTATGAGAAGGTCTGTCTCTCTAATTGTTAAAAAAAAAAAACAAACCCTCACTTTTTTCTACTACACTGCTTTCTTTGCAGGAAGGTGAAGACAAAATGAATTACATTCTAGCTGATGCTACAAAAATGATCAGCTTTCTTAAGCAAATATAAGATCACTTAAAAATGTTGAAAAGACAGTAAAAACCTGGACCAAGATTGTAGACTTTTTCCCTCTATGCAGAACTCCGGTGGTTGAACAATAGAGGGTTCTTAATATGATGTCTTAGCTACAAGAGCACTTTCCAAAAAGTATTTTTAAGTGCTTTCACCCCCAAAAAAATATTGTCAGCAAAATGCTTTCATAATAGTACTTTCAAAAAAGTACTTTCTTTTTGAAACTACTATGAACATTTATATGCATGCAAACTAGATAATCTAGAGGAAATGGATAAATCCCTGGAAACATGCAACCCCCCTACTTTCAATCAATCGAAATCTTGATCAGACCAATAAGAGCCATGAGATAGAATCAGCGATTAAAAAAAAAAATCCCAACAACAACAACAAAAGCTCAGGAGCAGATGGTTTTATGTCAAAATTCTACCAGATATGGAAAGAGGAACTGATACCAATAATACTGAAACTACTGCAAATGATTGAGAAGGAGGGAATCCTCCTTATCTCATCCTACAATGTAAGTATTACCCTGATATAAAAGCAAGGACAGAACACAACAAAAAATGAAAACAATAGACCAATATCCCTTGTGAATACACATGCAAAAATCTTCAACATAATACTAGCAAACCAAATACAACAGACTATCATAAAGATAATTCACCATGATCAAGTGGGTTTTATCCTAGGGATGCAAGCATAGTTCAACATACACAAGTCAATAAATGATTCACCACATAAACAGAATAAAATACGAGAACTATCTGATCATTTCAATAAATGATCACATACAGTCAAAAATCTCAAAAATAAAGGTTCTGAAGAATAAAACATATTGCTTAGAAGAAAAGCAAAAAATGATATTGTAAAGTCTTGCATCCATTCCAGATAAAAATCCTCAACAAACTAGGCATAGAAGGAACATATCTCCCAATAATAAAAACCATATATGAAAAACCCACAGCCAATATCATTCTAAATTGGTTAAAGTTAAAATCATCCCCCTTCAGAACTGGAATAAGACAAGGGTATCTACATTCACCACTTCTATTCTATTTAGTACTAGAAGTCATAGCCAGAGCAGTGAGGAAGAGAAAGAAATAAAGGGCATCCAAATAGCAAAAGAGGAAGTGAAACTCTTTCTCTTTGCCACTGATGTGATCTTTTACCTAGAAAACCCTAAGGACTCCTCTGAAAGACTCCTGGCTTTGACAAAGATTTGAATTCAGTAAAGGCTGGGGTTACAAAACCAACATACACAAATCTGTAGCACCAATACACCAATAACAACCAAGCTGCAAATCAAATTAAGATGCCAATCTCATTTAACCAAAGAAAACAAATACCTAAGAATATATTTGTAGTAGTCCATTCTTGCATTGCTATAAAGAAATAGCTGAGAATGGGTAATGTATAGAAAAAAGAGGTTTGATTAGCTTACAGGTCTGCAGGCTGTACATGCATAGCACCAACGTCTGCTCGCCTTCTGTTGAGGGCCTCAGGAAACTTACAATCATGGCAGAAGGTGAAGGGAAAGCAAAGGTAGCACATGGTGAGAGCAGCACCAAGAGAGAGAGAGTAGGAGGGGATATGCCGCACACTTAACCAGATTTCTCAACTATTCATTATCTCCAGATCAGCACCAAGCCAAGAGGGATCCACCCCCATGACCCAAACACCTCCCACCAGGCCCCACATCCAGCATTGGGAATTTCAATTCAACATGAGATTTGGTGGGGACATATATTCCAACCATTTCAATACTTAACCAAGGAGGAGAAAGATCGCTACAAGGAAGACTAGAAAACACTAATGAAATAAATCATAGCTGACACAGACAAATGGAAAAACATCCCCTGCTCAAGAATTGGAAGAATCAATATCTTTAAAATGACCATGCCGCCCAAAGCAATCTACAGATTCAGTGGAGTTTCTATCAAAAAATACCAATGTCATTTTTCATAGATTTAGGAAACAAAATCCTAAATTTATATGGAACCAAAAAGAGCCTGAATAGCCAAAGCAATGATAAGCAAAAAGAACAAATATGAAGGTGTCACTCTACCAGACTTCAAATTATATTACAGGGCTATAGCAACCAAAGGAGCATGGTGCTGATATGCAAGTAGACACAGTGACCAATGAAACAGAATAGAGAACCCAGAAATAAAACCACATACCTATAACCAACCAATCTTCAATAAAGGCAGACAAAAACACTAACTGGGAAGAGGATGCCCTATTCAATAAATGATGCTGGGAAAATTGGATAGTCACAGGCAGAAGAATGAAACTGCCTCCCTAAAGACTCAAATGTAAGACCAAACTCCATAAAAATTCAAGAAGAAAATCTAGGAAAATCTATTCTGGTGTAAGCAAATAATTTATAACTAAGACTCCAAGGCAAATGCAGGAAAACAAAAAATAAATAAATGGGGCTTAATTAAACTAAAAACTTCTACACAACAAAAGAAATGATCAACAGAGTAAATCAACAGCATCGAGAATGGGAGAAAATATTCACAAAACCATCCATTTGACAAAGGACAATATCCAGAATCCAAAAAGGAATTCAAACAAACCAGAAAGGGGGAAAAAATGATTAGAAAGTAGACAAATGACATGAATGAGACATTTTTCAAAAGAAGATATACAAATGGCAAAAAAAAATAGGAAAAAAAGGCTTCATCATCACTAATCATCAGGGAAATGCAAATTAAAATTGCAATGAGATACCACCTTACCCCAGACAGAATAGTCATTATTAAAGAGTCAAAAAACAATAAATGTTGGTGTGGATGTGATGAGAAGGGAATGCTCATACACAGTAGGAATGTAAATAAGTAATATCTCTATGGCAAATAGAATGGACATTTCTCAAAGATCTAAAAGTAGATCTAGCATTCACTCTATCAATCCCACTACTGGATATCTACCCAAAGGAAAAGACACCTGCACTTGTATGTCTATCACAGCACAGTTCACAATGGCAAAGATGTAAAATCAACCTAAATGCCCATCAGATGATGAATGAATAAAAAAAGATGGTGTGTGTTTACACACTTATTGAATACCATGGAAGTGGTATACCATGGAACACTACTGAGTCATAAAAAGGAATGAAATAATGTATTTTGCAGCAATTTGAATGGAAATAGAGACCATTACCCTACATGCAGTAATTCAAGAATAGAAAACCAAATACTGCATGTTCTCAGTTATAAGTGGAAGCTAAGCTATGGGTATGCAGGGGCATACAGAATGGAATAATGGACATTGGAGACTCAGAAGTGGGTAGGATGGCAGAATTTAGGAATGAAAAATTATATACTGTATACTATATACACTATTTGGGTGACAGTTTCACTAAAAGACCAGACATTGCTACTATAGAATTCATCCATATAACCAAAACCCCCTAAATCTATTGAAAGAAAAATAATATTTTTTTTTAGGAAAAGGACTTTCAAAAAAAGTAGAAGTACTCGAAAAAGAAATAGCTGGATTCTGCTGAGCACTTTGAAAAAGAATACTACAGAAACTAGACTACTTACCAATTATTTTTCTTCACATGAACTAAGTTGAACACAACTGAACGATTCTTAGAGTTAAAAGGAAACAAAAGTTTTGGGGAAAATATCATGCTCCAAAAGCCTGCTTTTTACCTTCCTGAGTCAAGTATGAGATGAAACACAGGTAATGTACAAGAGAGAGCTGAGAAGATGTGCAAAGGTGGAATGAGGTGGGAGGGTTCCAGAGCTTTCCCTCGCAATATTCTCTTACTGAGTACCGGCCACAAACATGGGCTATTTTAATTATATGTTATCCCTGTTTTCTTAAGAAGGAAGCAGGAGACCCTGCCCAGTAATTAGGTCTTTATATCTTCTCATGGCTGATACCAGGTAGGTCATAGTCCAATGAATACAAATTACAAATACTTCTGTTGCAGCATTCAAACATTCAGTTGTTTCCAAACCATTCACTCACCAAAGACAATTCATTTGCTTTACAGGCTAACTTCATCTTGAGACCTATTTGCTTGCTCTGTTCTATTTGGGGCTATGAACAAGTTTCTTTAGAAAAAGAGAAAATAATAGAGAGCGAGAGCTGATAAATTTTGGAAACAGATCCCAGATTTTTAATGATGCCAAGAAAAAGGGAAGACATATAATTTGTAAAGTACCCACAGGGCCCTAAAACATGATTAGTCAAACACATAGAAAACAGTTTCAAATCTTTTCTTAATTGTAACAGATGGTTGAGCAATAAATTTCTATTTCAGTCTAAAGGATGTTCTGTAAATATATCTGGCTGGAGCCCAGGCTGGCCAGGATAGTATTTTATTGTTCAAAGAAGATCGTGTCTGTATTAGTGAACTGCTAGAATTGCTCTCACTAGCTGCCTGGGCAGAACTATTATTATTGAAACTGAAACCTTTAATATAACAGAATTTCAAATCTAAAAGGAACAAGACTTCTATAGGCCTCTTATTTTACAGATGAAATAAAGAAACAAGCAAAACTAAGGACTAGACAAGTTCAGTGGTTTTCCCCAAACCACACAGCTAGTTCATTACAGAGCGAGAACCCAAACTTGAAACACCTCACATGTGTGATGCCACCAGTAATAATGAGACTCAACGAGATGAGAAAATATCTTGTCCAAAATCACACACCTAGTTCATGCCAAAATTCTGCATACATTCAGACCTTCTTAGTTGAAATTGTATAATTTCTTCACTATTCTACAAATGACAGCCTATAAAAGAATTCTCAGAATGTATTAGTTCGTATAGTGAAGATGAGGGTGCAGAGAAATAAGCATTGACTCTGGAATTAAATAGATCTTAATCCAATCTCAATACTGTCCATTGCTAGCTGTGTGCATGATGGCAACATACAAGTCTCATTAAGTATCAGAAGATAGATTAATCAGCTGTAAAATCGAGACATGAACACCAACTTCTTAAAGTTGATATGAGTTTTAAATTAGAATAGATATACTTAGCACACTGCCTGGCACATTCCAAGCACTCAACAGACGTTAGTTGAGCCTGTCTGCCTCTATGTTGACATCAATATGCTCAGATTCTTTAGGATATATGTTGTCAGTATGCCACTAATTTGAAATGGGGAGAAGAAATTCTTCTACTCGGTGTAAACCACATTAATTATCTACTTACATCTTCAAGTCAGTAGTTGGAGCTGGAATAGGAAGAAGTAGTAAAAAGGAAAGTAAAAAGAGTATATCAAAAAAAAGTCGAACCCACGCACAAGTGAATTGAAACACCAGAAAATATTAACATGTAGGCTTTGAATTCTAATGACCTCTATTTCAAGCCATGTTAGTTGTCATTTATGATATGAAGTGCCCCTAGGAAGTCTTCTAGACATCAACTATATCCAGAGTCTTCTAGTAGAAACTCTTACTTCACCCCCTCACCCTCCTCCCACCCATGCATCCAGAAGAAATAGGGGTCTCATCCTCAAGACATACATGAAGCCCCGTGGGCAAGGAAAAGAGGAATAAAAAAATAGCCAAGTAGACTGAGTCCCCCTGGCGGGAAGAGGAGGTGAAATTGGCCCTTAATATGTTGGGGTGCCTTAAACCTGTCACTGCTGTGCATCAAGAAGCCAAATGGCCAAAAATCCTGACCCAAGAAGGCTGGCTTTATTTTTCCCATTTTATGGATGAGTAGCGAACCCGCTGATAAAGAGATGTATGTACTCAGAAAGTTCACATAGCTTTGTAAGTGACAGAATCAGTTATGGTAGGACATGCAAGAGAAGGGAGTCTAGGATAAATCATCACAGCAAGGGTTACAGAGAAAGGCACAGGAACCAGGGGCAGAGCCTAGAGAGTCAAATGACCCAGTAACATTTACCCTCTAAGCTCTAATGACCTGTTGCCAGGAATAAGGCTTTAACGTCTACCAAGCTGATAGAGCTGGTGGACAGGCACGATAAACACCAGCAGCATTGGCAAAGAGCAAGCAAAGAGCGTTCCAAGCAGATGTTCCCTGTTGGGAATTTAGATTGTGGGCTTCTGCAGAGGCTATTTACTCCACCTGGAACACTCCCATCTCTTCTTAAAGTTATCTAAAATATAAATAAAAATAGTTACCATATAGAGAATTTTATCTTTCTTCCACTCAGGAAAAAATATTGATATTCTCCCAGTTAACATGCACAGAGATCATCTGGGGATAGCAGGTTGTATTCCCAGAAACTCAGTCTTCAAATAACCCAAATTTATTACAACTCTGGAGGTTCAGAAGTTCAAAATGGGTCTTATGGGCTAAAACCAAACTATCTGCTGAGCTGCATCCCTGGCTCTAGAGAAAAATCAATTTCTTTACCTTTTCTGCTTTCTAGAGGCTCCCTGCATTCCTTGCCTCCCCCTTTAGGGCAAATCACTCTAACCCTGCTTCTGTCATCACATCTCCTCTCTCTGCCCTTGACTCTCTTGCCTCTGTTACAAGGACCTTTGTGATTACACTGAACCCAGCTGGGTAATCCAGTGTAATCTCTCTGTCTCAAATTTCTTAATTTAATGACAACTGCAAAAATGCTTCTACCATGTAAAGAAACATAGAGTCACAAGTTCTAGGGAGTAAGACATGGACATATTTGCGGGGACATTATTCTACCTACAAAACAGGTACATTGTTGATCTGAAGTTTTAAAAACTGAGTAAAACCTATCCCTGTGTATTTACCTATCACAGCCTCTTTCACCTAATATTCTGTGTTGGAAGTGTTAAACACCACACTGATTCTTCTCTCAATCCTTTCCACACTCAAACTCTAAAACATCTCCGAAATTTCCCCGCTATCCTTACATCCTTAACTCAAGCCCTTCTTACCCATTGACTGGATTATTTCAAAGGCATCCAAACACATCCTCATGCTAACATTTTCTCCCTGTTCCAGTGCTTTTTGCAAAATGCTCTCAGAATTATGTCTTAACACAATTGTTAAAAGAACTTTAGAGAAAAGAAAGTTAACAGAGTTTACTTGAACAATCCATGAATAGGAAAGCACCAACATGGAAGGATACTATGGGTTCTGCTCAGGAGTAACATGAGCAGCAAGCTTTACAGTCTCATCACAAAGAAAAGAAATTACCTGATTGGCTCCAGCTAGGCATTTCCTTTATTTTGGTGTGATTCTACTGAAGGCCTCTACTTATAGAATCAATCAGCTAGTTGGCTGTTTAAGATTGTCAGAAGTTCGGTTGTTTTTGTTTGGTTTGCTTTTGTTTTTAAGTCAATTACAAGAAATGCCTTCAAGTTAAGCTTCAGCTTGCTTACTTAAGAGCTCCCAGTACAGAGATAACCTCAGGTTATCTGAGGTTATCTCTGTATTTATGTGTCAGATTCTTGTTTAAAGCCTCTAATGGTTGCTCATCATCTAATAGGATAAAGTCCACATACATAGCTCAGTTTGACAATCAAAATCCCTTCGCAATCTTACCCCCAAACAACTCTTCCTTATAATACTTTCATGTATATAACATCCCAGCCACATAGAACTTCTATTTTCAGAGGTTTGTGAGCACTTAAGAATGCCTTGACTTTACTCATTGTAAAGCAATACTCATTGAACTGCTGAATGCCCTTAATCTCTTTCTCTGCCTCCCGAGATTCTAGTCAGCCTTTTCATACCCCCACCAAGATACCAACCAAATTTTACCTGCCACTTCCTCTGAAAATATTTTCTCAAAATCCTGTACCCAGCCAAATTAGTCATCCCTATGTAGGTTTACAACAGTTCCTAATTCTTTTTATTATAACACCTACAATATTTTTTAATTGGTAGTTATTTCTATTATTGAATGCCATTTCTCAAACCCAGAGTTTATTGAAGGTAGGGGCTGAGACTTTTTTTTTTTTTTAATTTCTGACCCAGTACTCAATATAAGCCTAGCTTGTAGTGGCTATTCGGTAACTTTTTTTGTTCTGAGCAAAACTGAGACTCGATTGGTTCTTTACAGAATAGTAGATCAGTGGCAGCCTGGGGAATCAATTTATTAGTATACATTTTTAATTGTACTTTTGATGGAAAAAAGAAAGAGAAATAACAGTTTCTGTTACCATTTTTTCTTCCCTCTCCCTCTCCACTGATTATCTTATCTGAAGAGATAAGATAGGGAAATGGGAGATAACATTTGCCTGTCTTGACTTAGTTTAAAAAATAGAAGTAACATAGATAGAGCAAAAACAGGGGGAAGCTAAAGGGATCATCACAAGAAATAATCTTGTAAAACTTAGGGAAAGAAGTGCTAATTCAGAGGTCCTCATGGCAGAATTTTATAGTTTCAGAGGGTTCAGAGTGGTGACCGATGGAGAATCTCTGTTCTCATCAAGTACACGGGAGATAAAGGCACCCAGCAGTCTCCTTCTTTCAGAAAGTCTGGTGGCCATACCAGGTGCAGTTTCTCCCTGAAGTGTACTTTGAGCATCAAATACACTTTAGCAAAGTGTTGCTAGCCCTTTAGCAAAATATTGGACCAGAGAAACATAAAGGAATTTATGCAAATTCATATTAACTTTCTCTTGGGTATTCCCAGAAATAATTGTGGATACCCCAGAAGCATTATGCAAGCGGAGGTTCTGCAATCATGCAAATTAGAAACCAGAGTCATGGGAAACTGAGTGTTAAAGTTCATGTAACCTCATATTTATTCAAAGCTGGTGAGGCCTGAGATCATTTGGGTTAAAAAAAGAATGAATGAATGGATGAATGAATGAATGAATGAATGATAGATATGCATGATGGAATAGAGGTGGGAATTTTTACCAAATCCATGTTTTACTTTCAGTATTTAGGTCTATGCTTAGCAGGAAATTCCTTTTATTGAAGGTATGTTTCAGATAGGAGTTAATTATTTTAAAAGCATAATTCAGTGGCTGGCACATGTCCTAGTTTCACTCCTGTGTCTGTCATCCTAAACCTATAAGGAACTGTAAGCTTTTTAACACTATACAGTTGTCCCTTCTCCGATCTACAGTTTTGCTCCTCTGTTTGTTTCCTGTGGTCAGCCAAGGTCCAAAAATAGATGCATGCAGCACAATATTTTGAGAGAATAAAAGAGAGTACACATTCATATAACTTTTATTAAAGTATATTCTTATAATGGAGTTCAATTTTTGTCAGTTGTTACTCTTTTACTATGTATAATTTATAAATTAAGCTTCATCATATGTATGTATGTAGAAGAAAAAGCATAGCCCATACAGACATACCTTGGAGATATTCTGCTTTTTTTCCAGACTACCACAATAAAGTGAATATTACCGTAAAGCAAGTCACACAAATTGTTTGATGTCCAGTTCATATAAAAGTAATGTTTCCACTATAGTCTATCAAGTGAAACGCAAATCAAAACCACAAATCAAAACCACTCCTGCAACAATGATTTTAATCAAAAAATAATAGATGTTGGCATGGATATGGTGAAAAGGGAACACTTTCACACTGCTGGTGGGAATGTAAACTGGGACAACTACATGGAAAACAGTGTGGAGATTCCTCAATGAACTAAAAGTAGATCTATCATTTGATCCAGCAAACCCACTATGGGGTATCTACCCAGAGGAAAAATAAGTCATTATATGAAAAAGACACTTGCACATGCGTGTTTATAGTAGCACAATTCACAATGCAAAACATTGCACCAGGCCAAATGCCCATCAGTCAACGAGTGGATATACAAAACATTATATATGCACACACACACCATGGAATAACACTCAGCCACAAAAAGAAATGAAATAATGGCATTCATAGCAACCTGTGTGGAATTGGAGACCATCATTCTAAGTGAAGTAATTCGGGAATGGAAAACAAACATCATATATTCTCACTTATAAGTGGGAGCTAAGCTATGAAGATGCAGAGGCATAAGAATGATACAATGGACTTCGGGGACTTGTGGGAAAGGGTGGGGTAAGGTATGAAACACTGCACAGTGGGTACGGTGTGCACTGCTTCAATGATAGGTGCACCAAAATCTCAGAAATCACCACCAAACAAACACCACCTGTACCTCCAAAATTATTGACATAAAAATAAATTTTTAAAATGTGCAATAGCATTATGTCTAAAAACAATTTACATATCTTAATTTTTCAAAATACTACATTGCTAGAAAATGCTGATGATCATCTGAGCCTTCAGTGAATCCTAATCTGCTAATGGAAAGTCTTGCCTCAATATGAATGATTTCCGACTGATCAGGTCAGAAATTGCAGAAGATTAGGGTGGCTGTAGCAATTTCTTTTTTTCTTTTTTTGCCAGAATCTGGAAGTCATTAAAAATTGTATTTCTTTTCTGTTTTGTTTCGGAGCTGTAGCAATTTCTTAAAATAAGACAACAATGAAGTCTGCCACGTGAATTGACTTTTCCTTTCACAAGAGTTCTCTGTTGTATATGATGCTGTTTGATAACATTTTACCCAACAGTAGAACTTCTTTCAAAGTTGGAGTCAATCCTTTCAATCCCTGCTGCTGCTTTATTAATTTAGTTTATAAAATATTCTAAATTCTTTGTTGTCATTTCAACAATATTCACAGCATCTTCACCAAGAGTAGATTCCATCTCAAGGAACCCCTTTCTTTGCTCATCCATAAGGAGGAATTCTCCATCCATTCAAGTTGTATTATAAGATTGCAGCAATTCAGTCACATCTTCAGTGTGACTCCACTCCTAGCTCTAGATCACTTGTTATTTCTATCATATCTGTAGTTACTTCCTCCACAGAAATCTTGAACTGCTCAAAGCAATCCATAAGGGCTGGAATTAACTTATTCCAAACTGCTGTTAGTGTTGATATTTTGACCTCTTTCCATGAATCATAGATGTTCTTAATGTCATCTAGAATGCTAAATTCTTTCCAGAAGGTTTTCAGTTTACTTTGCCCAGGTCCATCAGAAGAATTATAACCTGTGGCAGGTATTGCCTTACCAAATGTATTTCTTAAATAAGATTTGAAAGTGAGAATTACTCTTTGATCCATAGGCTGCAGAATGGATGTTCTTAGCAGGCTTAAAAACATTAATCTCCACGTACATCCCCATCAGAGCTCTTAGGTGACCAGGTGATTTGCCAATGAACAATAATATTTGGAAAGAAATTGTTTTGAGCAGTAGATCTCAACAGTGGGCTTCAAATATCCATGCTGTAAACAGATGTGCTGCCATTTATTCTTTGTTATTCCATTTATAGAGCACAGGCAGAGTAGATTTAGTGTAATTCTTGAGCCCTTTGATTTTCAGAATAGTAAATGAACTTTAGCTTCAACTTAAAATCACCATCTTCATTAGCATTGAGAAGAAAATCAGTCTGTCCTTTGTCCTTTGAAGGCAAGGATTGACTTCTTTCTAGTTATGAAAGCCCTAGAAGGCATTGTCTTACAATATAAGACTGTTTCATGTACAGTGAAAATCTGTTGTTTAGCATACATAGCCACCTTTATCAACTGTATTAGCTAGAGCTGCTGGATTACTTGCTGCAGCTTCTGCATTAGCATTTCTTGCTTCACCTTGCACTTTTGTGTTATGACAAAGCTTCTTTCTTCAAACCTCATAAACCAATCTCTGTTAGCTTCAGACTTTTCTTGTGCCGCTTTCTCACCTCTTTTAGTCTGCACAGAATTGAAGTGAGTTAGGACCTTTCTCTAGATTAGGCTTAGATTTAAGGGAATGTTGTGGCTGGTTTGCTCTTCTATCTAGATCATTAAAACTTTCTCTACATCAGCAATATGTCTGTTTCCCTTTCAGATCAGCAGCTAATGCAGCTGGTGATTTTTAGTGCTACTGGAGTAACACTTTCAATTTCCTTCAAGAAGTTTTCCATTGCATTCACAACTTGGCTGGCTAACTATTCGGTTCAAGAGGCTTAGCTTTTAGCCAATCTCAGTTTTCAACATGCCTTTCTCACTAAGCTTTCTAGCTTTTGATTTAAATTGAGAGACATACATCTCTTCCTTCCATTTGAACACTCAGAGGTCATGTAGAGCTATTAATTGGCCTAATTACAATATTGTTATATCTCATGAAACAGAGATGCCTAAGGACAGAGAGTTAGACAAGAGAACAGGTGGTTGGTGGAGCAGCCAGAACACATACAACATTTATGGATTAAGTTTGCCATGTTATTTGGGTGTGGTTTGTGGTACCCCAAATAGTTACAATAGTAACATCAACAAATCAGCAAATAACGTATCACCATAACAGATATAATACTAATGAAGAAGTTTGAAATGCTGTGAGAATTACCAAATCTGACACAGAGACATGAAGTAAGCACATGCAGTTGGAAAAATAACGCTGATAGATTTGGTTGATGCAGGGTTGCTACAAATCTTTCATTGTTAAGAAAAAGACTGTAAAATCTGTGCAGTGCTATGAGGTATGCCCGGATAAGGTTTGGTACTGTCTGTGGTGGTAGGTGTCCACTATGGGTTTTAGAACAAATCCCCAGAGGTAAGGAGGGACTAGGGACTACTGTACATCAGTTCATTTGTCCATGGAACAGAACTCCAATTTATCTACAACATAGTACAAAGGAAAGCTACATGTGTAAAATATTTTCTCTAAGGAATGCAACACACTGAATCAAATAAAGCATAATGATCTATTTAATCTTGCTCTTAACTGAGAGAAAAAAAAAAGTATGAGTTTAAAAAAATAAATGGAACATTAATATAGTTTATCTTGTCTGTTGTTTAACTGCCTATGTGATGCTAAGTTGAAATATTGTCTAACATTTTGCCAGTAGGGGAAAAAAAATAACAGCAGATGGGCCAAGCAGAAGGCAGTGCCAAATTATGTTGAATTCTTTTCCATGTAGTTTTTTTTTCCAGTTTCATTACAGATATGACTGTGATCAATAATTCTATATCAGAAAACATATATCAGATGTTCTTATAATTGTATTACACATGTGTTTATTTTAGGGCCACTTTATAACCAAGATACTATAATTAAAGTCTTTTCTAGAAGGCATAGAGAAAATTAGAAATCCTTGAGGAGTGAAATAATTGTCTAAGAATAGTAGAAATGAAGAGACTACTACCAGGAATCTGCATACACTAATGCCACTGGCCTATTTTTGATGTTAACTGATTTTACCCATGAAGATGCTTATTAGTTATCATGCACTCTCTCTGATCTTGTTCAATTTGTCATCGGGAACTAAGTGGTGTAAGAGCAAAGGCAACAGATGTTGGGGATGACAAGCCAAATTACTGAAAACTTTGCCAATAATTTCCCCTCAAAAGTAAATGGTGTGACTTTCTAATCTGAATTCATTTCTTTCATAAGCAGTCTATGGGTTTCCATTGCTGAATTGTAATGCCATCTGTTTTCTGGACACAGATAACCTTACTTCCTGCCACACATGATAAGTCTACTCATCACAGTTCAACTAGCATTCCTTTGTCATTGCAAATCACTTCTTCCTACTGCAGCATTCTCAATCAGGACTGCAATTGAAAGACTGGTAACAGTCCCACAGGAAATGTGCACCGTTTGGCAGACCCACTTTTAATCCAAAGCTTCTGAATTGTGCACTGTCCAGTGTATTTTAAAAGTGTTTTTATTATTATATAAAAGTATGTTTATAAAATGTCTTCCTTCAACTTTTATATTGAGATACACTAGTTTATTAGTAATGAAAACTGAAAACTGGTTTATTCAAAATAATGATAACATACTGGATTACTATTTCTAAAATACATATTAACTCATATTGATTGCAACAACACTGTGATTATTATTCACTACTTACAGAGAAGGAAATCAAGACCTAGAGAGTTTATTTTTAAAATCTTATTGAGAGTTTTCTGGATGTTAGATAAGAAAGGCATGAAGGCTATAGCTATGATAAAATCCACGTGAATTCTGTGCTCATGCATCTTCAATCTAGTAAAGGAAACAGGGTTTAAATATGTTATACTACTAACTATGGCAAATGCTGTGGATAAAAAGGTGCAATTAGAGATTATAACAGTATGGCTTAATTTAGATTGAAGGTGAGGAAAGCCTTCTCTGAGGAAGGCATTTTCAAGCCGACATCACAAGGATGATTGGGAGTCACCTGGGCAAAAACTAAAAAGAAAGAAGGCAAGGCATCACTTTAGAAAGCTTTTGGATCAGAAAGAGGCTAACCCATTCCAACAATGGATAAAGAGGGGAAAGTGACATAAGGCAAACCTAGGCAGGAAAATAGGGAAAACATGGGGTCATATTGAAGTATTACCTGACTTGCCCAATGTCACACAAATAGAAAGTGGCCTTGCTGAGGCTAGAAGCTTCTTACCTTCTATTCTGCTGGGTTTTCCATCCTGCTACTATACTGTGTTTTTAAAAATGAGTGAACAAAGATACACTCCTATTCCAAATTCATTTTTTCAGATGATACCCTTTAGAAAGCAACAATACAATAGTGATTCATCAAAATTGATCGTTGGCTAAATCGGTATCTTAATAGTGGGTTGTTTACATATAAAAAATGTCTTCTGGTCATGACTTTTGAAAATGGAGTTGTTAGACGGCTCTGGAAATGATATGTCCATGTATGCTCAGTGGGTTATTTGACATGGAGCTGGAAGACCTGAGAAGGAAGAGAATAAGGTTCTATGCCAGACTGGCCATATTTAGAAGACATTTTCATATTCTATCCATTGTTTTGTGTGCACTTTGTTCCTCACTGCTGTATTTACAGTTGACAATGCTAAGCTTTTTAGAAATGTCTATTCTTTTTAGATGTTCTGAAGTGCCTGATTTATGTTAAAATTGCAGGTAGTAAAATCACATTTTGTAAATATCTTTTTGTTACAATTCATAGGAAAGGTTGTTTTGGGAGGGGCAGGGGATAGCCAAATCACCTGTTAAGTAATACTCATTGTGTTTGTGCACTCATTTGGGGGAGGAGGGAAGATGGGAGAAGTACAAGAGCTCTCTGCCACCCTGCTTACAGCAAGGCAAGATGAATCGTCTCTGTGCATTTTGTTTTACTTACCTGTGTATATAGTATACATCAAGGACAAAAGGGTCCTAATTTACAACATCTAGTCTTCCTAGATGTTAAAGACATTGCCAGTGTATGACAAAAGTAGAGTGAGTAAACTCATATATTTTGTTAACACTTTGTTTTACAAGTCCTAGGAAAGATTGGCTTCTGAAAATTTGAGTATTCTTACCCTCTGGGTTGATGGAGATGGGAAGGGTTCTAGGTCGGGATGTTCATGTTTGGAAGACTCTTTCAAATTATAACTGTTGTTGCAGGTTTTCAGTTTATTCAAGACTGCTTGCTGTGTACATAGTGGACAAATTAACTCCTTCCTTGAAACATCTAGTCTATCTAGATGTTTACAAGTGCCCGATGTACATTAAATGTAGAGGTAGCAAAATATCACTTTGTAAATATCCTTTTGCTAAAATTCACAGGAAATACTGTCTTTCTGAAATTGGATTGTGAAGCCCCCTTTGTGAGTAGTACAGTACTGTCTATCCTTGTTCAAAGGTTTACAGGAGGTGAGAGGGAAGAAATTGCAAAAGGTAATACACTAGTGTGTTCATACTTGGACTTTTCACACCAATTTTTTGGTATGTTTTGTGCGTTTTTTCTCTGTACATAGTGTATATAATGGATAAGTGAATCCTAATTTTCTAACATCTGGTCTAGTTGCTAGATGTTAAAGAGGTTGCCAGTTTATGACAAAGCATTTAGTGAAATTAGGATATTGTGTACACTTTGTGTTGAAATTCGTAGGAAAACTTGTCTTCTGTAAATGACTTTTACATAGGAATTTGGTCAACCATCTCTAAGCATTACACTTGCATGTACTTGTCCACTGTATTGAAGGCAGAGAGAGAAAGAAGTGAGGAGGGAATGATTCAAGCCCAAAATGGTCACATTTAGAAGATACCTCAGATGATAACCATTGTTACATGTGTGCAATTTCATTTAACAGTGCTGTGTACGTGGTGGAAAAGTTATATGAAATATCTAGCCTTTATGGATATTTGGAAGTGCTTTATATATTTAAAAGTAGTAGTAGAATACACTTTTTGCAAATAGCTTTTAAAAACTGATGGAAATGCTGTTTGGAAGTGGAATTGTTGAACCAATTGGGAGGTGGCAGAGAAGAAATTGCACAAGGTGTTTTCCATTGTTTATTAGAAAATTTCAGTTTAATCCATTATCTAAATGTTACATGCATTTCATTTAACTTTGCTATTGTATATATTGTGTATATTCTGGACAAATGAGTCCTGATTTTATAATATCTAGTCTCTAGATATTAAAGAAGTTGCCAATATATGACAGAAGTAGGGTTAGTAAATGCACACATTTTGTATACTTTGTTGAAATTCATAGAAATGCTGTCCTCTGAAAAGGACTTTTGGAAATGAAATGGTAATCTCAGCTTTAAGTGACACATGTGCCTATGTCCACCAGGTTAGTGTTAGAGAGGAGATGGAAGGAATGAAGGATTTTAGACCAAAATGTTTCTATTTAGAACACTTTCAGATATAACCATTATTACACCTGTATAGTTTATTCAACACTACTGTGTATATAGTGGACAAACTTAAGTCCTTATTTGAAGTGTCTAGTCTTTCAGGATGTTCAGAAGTGCACAACGTATGTTAAAAGTAGAGGTAGTAAATAACACATCTTGTAGCTATCCTTTTAATATGAAATATTGTCCTTTGGAAATTGATCGGTTCTCTGAGCAGTAGATATTATGATATTTGTGCTGGTTCAGGGGAAGCAGGAGCACAAAATGCAAAGGGCTTCCTACCAGTGTGTTTATGATGAGGCACATTGACCATTGTCTCTTATGTCTGCATCTTCATTTACTGTGCTGTATATATAGTGTATATAAGCAGACAAAGGAGTCCTAATATACGTAGAGTTGATGTTAAAGAGGTTGCCAGTGTATGACAAAAGTAGAGTTAGTAAACTAATACATTGGGTATACTTCGTGTTAAAATTCATAGAGAAGACTTCTTAAAAACACAGAAGTGACACAAAGGTGAAATTGGTAAAATCCCCCCTAAGCAGATGGCTTATAGCTATCCACGGGGTTGGTAGAGGTCAGAAAGGGAAGGATTCTCAGCCAGAATGTTCCTAGTTAAAAGACATTCAAATTAGAGTCTGTGTTATGTATAGATACCATTTATTCAATGCAACTGTGTATATAATAGAAAACTTTAGTCCAGTTTGAAATATCTAGTCTTTTTAGGTATTTAAAAGTGCACAACATAGGTTAAAAGTAGAGGGCTAAAGTAACACCCCTCTAAGAATGTGTTTTCATTACTTCCTGGGAGTGATGGCATTTGGGAATGGAATTGTTAAACTTGACGCTTAGGAGCATATGCTGACTATTCATTGGGTGTTGGTGGGTGGGGGAGGGGGAAGTATGCAGGGAGGAGGGTTCTGTGCCCATGAGTTAGATTAGTTCAGATGATCTAACCATTGTTCTATATGTGCACTTTAGTTAATATTGTGTATTAAAGGATAAACAAGTCCTAATGCTCAAATTATGTTAAAAACAAATGTAGTAGAACAGTCTCTTTGTAAATGTCCTTTTGTTGGTTTTTAGGAAGGCCTGTTTGCTGGGAGTGACCTTTATTAGTGCACCTCTTGGAGCTAGACATCCTACACTCAGTCACTGGGGGTGGTAGAAGAGGGAGAAGAGGAAGAGTGAAAGGAAGGGCTCTTAGGTAGTATCTCCGTATCTAGAAGATGGTTTCAGAAGATAACCACAGGTCTATATGAGTGTTTTTAGTAAAGTGCCTGTGTTTATTGTGGACAAAGCTCAGTATTTTGCAACATCTAAGCTTTATGAATATCTGGAGTGACAGTGTGTGATGAAAACTACAGCTAGTGAATTAGCCAGTTATAAATACCTTTGTTGTACTTGATAGAAAAGATGCATCTTGGACATGGAATTGTTAAACCAACTCTAAGCAGTACATGTCAGGACTTGTTCATTAGGTTGGCGGCAGAGGGGCAGAAAAAAGTATACAGGGAGAGATGTATGCAGACATGTCCATATTTATATTTTGACAATAGCCATTGACGTATGTGCATCTCTTTTGGCTGTAGTATAGAAATACATTAAGTAATTCAATGGAAATCTACCCTGCTAATATTTTAGTGGTATAGATCTGCTAATGAATTCTTTTAGAAACATTATACTTAGTGTATTCTGTTACTGTATGTTTCATTTTAAGAGCATTAAGGCAATGCAGAATTTAAATCAGAACTCTGCTAATGCTTTTTTATCTAGAGGCATGTTGCCATTTCTGTCTTCTATGAAATTTTTGTCCCAAGAAAGGCAGGATTATATTTTTTAAAACAGATTGAGTTGGTGTAGTGTATTCTTAGCTATCAAAATACTAATATAACTTTGGGATTTTGAATTGGTAAATATTCATGATGTGTGCAAAATCATGATACATACTGCACAGTCTCATATAATTGGATGTTGTACCTACACACGCACAGAAGAACATATCAAACTATAAAGTGCTTGTGATTGTGAATTACTTTGTTCTTTGCTTCTTGTGTTTTGCAGTTTCCTATAATGCACGTATTAACTTTTTAAAAATAAAGGTTATTTTAAAAACCCATAAAAAATTTACTGAATGCCTCCAATATTGCAAACTTTCAGCTGTTTTATTTTCCTATATATTAATTGCATCTAATCATATTTCCCACCAATTTCTACTTTCTAAATCAAGAAACTGAAGCTCTGAAAGCTTCAGTACATTTCCCAAAAATCACATACATAGAAAATACTGGAACTGCAATTTGAAAACAGTACCACCTAACTCCAAAGGCAATTCTTACTGTATTTTATCATACCATCTTTTCAGCAACATAAAAAATTAAATCAGCTTTAGTTTAGTAATACTTCTTTATAGTACTTTCTTCTTCAAAGAGGAAAATGAAGCGCCAACAGGTAATTAAACGTGTGGAGATGAATAGATGTTGCTATGAAATAAAATGAAGCAACAAAGAGGCTCATTACACCTTTATCACATTTACTAAGTGAAATATGTTTGTTGTTTTTGTTTTGGTTCAGTTTGGTTTGGTGGAGGACTTAGGTAGATCGGGATGATGCTTTGGCAAGTAAGCTTACTTTTACTGTCAAATTAATCATCCTGGGTAGAATGGTTGTTTGAATAGCTTGAGTCACTGCTACTCTATAGGAAAATTGCCACTGAGTTATAACGGCTGATAAATTTATTGTATCAACTGGTGTGAAACATTGAGGCATTCACTTAAATATGGCTAAAATAACCAATAAATATAAGTTTTAGGTTAATTTGATATAAAGCTTTGCAAATTAAAACTTGTTCACACAGACCCAATAATACTGATATCAGTTGAAATATTTTTTTTATTGTATTTTAGGTTTTGGGGTACATGTGAAGAACATGCAAGATTGTTGCATAGGTACACACATGGCAGCGTGATTTGCTGCCTTCCTCCCCTTCACCTATATCTGGCATTTCTCCCCATGCTATATCTCCCCAACTCCCCATACCCCACTGTCCCTCCCCTATTTCCCCCCAACAGACCCCAGTGTGTGATGCTCCCCTCCCTGTGTCCATGTGTTCTCACTGTTCAACACCTGCCTATGAGTGAGAACATGCGGTGTTTGATTTTCTGTTTTTGTGTCAGTTTGCTGAGAATGATGGTTTCCAGGTTCATCCATGTCCCTACAAAGTACACGAACTCATAGTTTTTGATGGCTGCATAATATTCGATGGTGTATATGTGCCACATTTTCCCTGTCCAGTCTATCATCAATGGGCATTTGGGTTGGTTCCAGGTCTTTGCTATTGTAAACTGTGCTGCAATGAACATTCATGTGCATGTGTCCTTATAGTAGAACAATTTATAATCCTTTGGATATATATCCAGTAAAGGGATTTCTGGGTCAAATGGAAGTTCTATTTCTAGGTCCTTGAGGAATCGCCACACTGTCTTCCACAATGGTTGAACTAATTTATACTCCCACCAACAGTGTAAAAGTGTTCCTATTTCTCCACATCCTCTCCANAGTCTATCATTGATGGGCACTTGGGTTGGTTCCAGGTCTTTGCTATTGTAAACTGTGCTGCAATGAACATTCATGTGCATGTGTCCTTATAGTAGAACAATTTATAATCCTTTGGATATATATCCAGTAAAGGGATTTCTGGGTCAAATGGAAGTTCTATTTCTAGGTCCTTGAGGAATCGCCACACTGTCTTCCACAATGGTTGAACTAATTTATACTCCCACCAACAGTGTAAAAGTGTTCCTATTTCTCCACATCCTCTCCAGCATCTGTTGTCTCCAGATTTTTTTAATGATCGCCATTCTAACTGGCGAGGAAATATTTTCTTATAATTTTTGTGTATTTTATAAAGAACATACTTTACACCAGATTATTAAAATGCTATCATAAACCACTTTTACACACCACAAGCTTGATTAATCAACAGTGCTGGTTGCATCTACTAAAATGTAATCCCCACAGCAGTAAGAAGTTTTGTCTATTTAATTTCACTATTCCATCCCAAGCACTCAGAACAATACATTACACATATTAGTATTAAATAAATATTTATAAATTAATTAATTAATGTGTCTCTGAACCAAATAGTTAATTTCTTTGGGGACTTGTTCCTTTACCTGTTAAAAGAGAAGGCTGAGAGAGGCTCTAAGAGGTCTTTATCAACTGCTTCTGGCGATTATCTGACGCCCACAAGGGGAAGCAATCTTAAAATGCAGTTGCTCTATAGATTACAGAATGGAGAAAAGAAAGAACACAAACCCTGATGGAACAATTAAGTCTTTCTACCAGTCAGTTGCAAAGCTTTTTATATCTCTCTGCTTTTGGTAATGGAAATTTTAAAATTATAATAAAGGCACTTGTGATTAAGTTGATTTGAGATAAAATTCCTCTATTAGATGTTAAAATCATTCAGATTTCCATCTTTTCTATTTTAGCATAGATTTGAGGCGATATCGCACTTGTTCCAATATTACACTCGTTAGTACCATTACTGTATTACATTTGTTAATACATATTTCAAAGACATAGTTTTTGAGCACTTAAAGAATACAAAAATGTTTAATGGGCAAAGATGAATGAGGTATGGTCTTTTCCCTAGAGGAGCATATAAAGATGAGAGGGAACAAAATAAATATCTAAATAAAAATTATCTGTAGTGGAATATATAATTACTATGTATAGATGTGATGCCTAGTAATTCCATTTATGTTCTATACCTCCCTTTTCATTTCTTTTACTGTTGTTGACAATATTTAATAAGTCAAATCCATATCTTAATTAAGCCTATAGATATTTTAGAAACAAAAATATTTTATTAGCATTATACATAACAATATATATTTGGACACTGATTGCTGAGTTTAGTTTTTTCCCCCTTCTATGCATCATAATTTTCTTCTATTCATACCAATTACGGTGGGTTGAATAGTGTCCTGCAAACTTGATGTCTCCCCAGAATCTCAGAACATAACCTTGTCTGGAAATAGAGTCTTTATAGGTGTGATCAAGATGAGGATCTGGTTGAGAGCACACTATATTCAGGTAGGCCATAAATCTAATTGGAGTATTCTTGAGACAAAAAGGGACATACAGAGAAGAAAAGGCAGAGGAAATCACTGAAGGCAGATTGGAGCAATGCATCTCCAAGCAAAGAAATACCAGATGCTGGTAGAGGCAAGAAAAAAATTCTCCCTCCCGTAGATCCTTTGGAGAGAGTGTGAGCCTACTAGCATATTGATTTCATACTTCTGGCCTCCAGAACTATACAGAGAATATATTTCTGTGGTGTTAGGCCACCAAGTTTGCAGTAATTTGTAATTTGTTACAGCAGCCCTAGAAAATTAGCTCAACCATGAGTCTGTTTTGTTATATGTTACAATTTGGTTTTAGCTGTGATTTGGAAGAGGGGCTGTGTAATATAGCAACTACTAGTGAGAAATGATGATCTATAAAAAGTGTAACAGTTGTTCAGAAATAAGGGAATTGGCTAAGGCAACCAAGAAACAACAGGTTGGACTGTGGTATATCTAAACCTGGGGACATACTTTCATTCCTTCCCATCTATCATCAATGTCTGAAAAGGAGAGCCCCAAAAGATGTAAATCTCTGTTCAAGTTGAGGTGTATTCAAACTTTATAGGCTGTTATTTTAGGTGACAGTCCCTGAAAATCAGGGAAGTTAAAAGCCTAGGAGCTACCTAAGAGCATAGAGAAAAATAATATGATCAAGTTGACTTAGGAGAAGAATAGTGAACACACTACTTTCTGAAAGAAAATATACTTAGATACCTTATATCTTATTGCCAAACTTCCACAGAAAATTTAGAATAATTGGTACATATTAAGTCTCTGCTAAAATTTTAATAAATAATATAAATTAAATAGACCACACTTTGTGATCATAATTAAATAAAAATAATAGTTTTTTAATCCAATTTTTAAAATAAATAACACATAATGACAACTAATGGAAAAAAATAGAATCAGAGGAATAATAAAAATTAGAATGCTACAAAGCAAAAATTCAGTATTCCTGAAACCCTAAGTGTTTTTAATGTTAAAAAAGAAAGCATGAACATAAAATAAACATGTAACTAAAAATGTGAGAAAGGAAAACAAATGAAATTATTTTCAAAAGCAGACTATAGTTCTTTAAAAAATAACAGTGGTCCTTAAAATGTTTGAATAAAAACGCAACTGTAGATCAAGACCTCACTTGGGGAAAAAATTCAGATAACTTCAAGCTTGCCTAATCAGCAACTGCAACACAGCAAAATAAAATGCAAATTCCTAAATTTAGAAAATACAGCAACAAAAAACCACAAATAAATGTGTGTGTGTGTGTGTGTGTGTGTGTGTGTGTGTGTGTATACACACATCGAAGTCCTTCAATATTTTTTTCTAATTTTTTACCTAACCAAGTTATTCTTAAGATTTTGTCTAATGAAAATTGTCAGTGAGCCTGCCAATTCATGTGCCTCTGCGTCTCTAATAAGCCACAGTGTTCAACCAAAGTAGCACTGGGGAGGAGAGAGGAGAGAAGAGTGGGGAGGAGAGAGGTGTGAAGAGAGAAGGCAGCAGCTGTCGGATTACCTAGTACCTGGAAGCTGGGGCAGAATTGTACCTCTGCCTTCAGACATCTTCCCTTGGAATGAAGATGGTTGCAGTTGTGCATCAGAATAGACAAGATGCCACGGGACAAACCTGTGTACCAGAGTTCAGGCCTCAGAGTATTTAAGGCATTCCCTCCCCCAGTCTATCCCTTTCATAATTATAGCATGGTCTGCTTCTCCCCATCCCTTCTGTTCCAAGGTTGGAAATCAGAAGTTGGGGTATGGGAAAGGGAACAAATTAGAAGTGAGATTTTAGGAGGTATCTGTCATTGGCTTCTTTCCTTTTATGGTTTATTCAGAAACATGTAGACCTAATTAAGATAGATTCAACTATTTAAGTTACTTAAGTAAACGAGATTTAACTAAAATATGCCAAGAAAAATATTTCATTTGGTTAAAAGATACTATGAGTCGTGAACCCATGTTTATTCACATATATGTTTCCTGTATCCCTCACTCTCCACATTTAGGCTTTTGGTGTAACAGGTGACTTCCTGTTGTATCTTGAATATTTTTTCTATTATGTTAGGAGATTCTGGGTCCTCTTTAGGTCTTTTATCAGCAGTCATACTATTTATATTGAGCACAAAGGTCTTGGCCTACACTTTTGGGCTGTGGCTTCAATGACAGTGTAATTTTCAGTGTCTTTGCAGTGCGATTGTGGTTGGCTCAATTGATTTGGTACCTTTGGGGCTTCCACTGGTCCCTTCTGGTTACTGTCCAATGAGGAAGAGATTCTTGTGTTGCCCCAGGTTTTAGAAAGAGAATTTCAGGGCCACGGGAATAAGGAGTACCCCAGAGGCCAGCCTCTATTGTGGCAGAGTCTCTCTGGTCAGTGCCCCATGGCTTCCCCCATATCTCTCAGTGAGAGAGGGAGTCTTGGTCCTGGGATGAAGAAACTAAAATATAAGTCTGCTTTCCTGTCTATTTGTTGTGGAAAAACTCCCTGGACAGTGCCGCTAGGCATCTGGGTGGCAGAAGGGTCTTAGGCCCAGCAAGGAAGGAATTTCCCTTGGACATTTATTTTCAGCAGAGCTTCCAATGAATTTACCCTTGAAGGCACTGTCTGTACTACTGGTGTTGTTTGCAGCATGCAGTGAATCTGGGTGAGGAATGAGCCAGCTAGATCATCCTCTGTTGCTAGGTTGAGGGGTTGGAAACACCAGACCTGAGTTGTCTTATTTTGTTGGGTGGGAGTTGCCCTGTGGCTATGTTGTCCCCTCCAATCCTGGGTTCCCTAACAAGTTCCCCTTCCTCTCTATGCCTTTCAGGGTTCTGTTTCAACCACCCCTTGCCTAATTTCCAGGTTTGTAGCTATACTTAGAGGGAAAGAGCAGGAAGGACTTGTCTGGCCATTAGGCTTTTGAAACTGATACCTCCAGATCCCTCAAGAGAAAAGATCCAGAAAGGGTGTGACATTCCTAGTCTAATTTAAAAAACAACTAAACTAAGTTAAGGATCAAGTTATAAACACAGAAAAATATGAGGGGATGCTTGTTGAGCTATTGCTTTTTTAACTAGGAAGTTTTTAACAATGAGAATCTTTCTGGGTTGTGGATGGAAGACAAGGAGATGGTAATGCTGGAAGTCTCTAAGACGGAGTCTTAAATCTGCTGCAAGTTAGCATTAAAGGTGGTGATACGGTTTGGCTGTGTTCCCACTCAAATCTCATAGCAAATTGTAATCCCCATGTGTCAAAGGAGGAACTTGGTGGAAGGTGATTCGATCATGGGGGCGATTTCCCCCTTGCTGTTCTCATGATAGTGAGTGAGTTCTTGCAAGACATGATGGTTTTATAAGTGGTAGTTTCCCCTGGTTTCTCTGTCTCGGCACTATGTAAGATATGCCTTGCTTCCCCTTCGCCTTCTGCCATGATTGTTTTTCCTGAGGCCTCTCCAGCTATATGGAATTGTGAGTCAATTAAACCTCTTTTGTTTATAAATTACCCATCTCAAGTAGTATCTTTATAGCAATGTGAAAACAAACTAATACAGTGGTGGGGCAGGAATTCTGTAAGACAGAATCCTGAACCTGTGCCCACTTAGCATTAAGAAGGAAGGAAGGTGGCAGGAGACTCACAAGATGCTAGATCCAATAACAGAAGAGATATGTTAAGGCCCTCTTAAAAATAGCGATAATGACAATACACCTAGGACCCCCAGAAGCCGTAACAGGAGTTTCAGATGCCACCATGTTTTAGGCACAGTAGAAATGATTGCCTGAGGCTTCCCATGCGTAATGTGCCTGAAGCAACACTACAAATTCCCATGGCCCCAGGGAAGGCCCACACCTTCCCTAGGTCTCTAAGAAAGATGAAGAAGTTATGTGGGCATAGACAGCCATAGGCTCTAAAGTGGTTTCCCAGATACACAGTGGACAACCCAACTGCAGGCAGATGCAAAGATGGACACCAGCAGATGCTATGTGAAGGGATGATAATGGCCAAAGGCCAGTTGGGGCGCTGACTTTCAGTGGATGCTGGCATATGTTCATTATTACGTTCTCTTGATATCCTAATGCCACGTATCCACCTCTCCCTACCTCTGATAGTCCCTTAACATTAAGATGCAGTTATAAGAAGAAGTAAAGAGGAGGAAATATCAATTTGCTTAAATAATGCTAAAGAGACTGAAAACAAACCCAGATTTACTAATTTTACCTAGAATTGTCCAAATTAAATTTCTCTACCATCAAGTGAAATATTAGGTTAAAATACAGACTAAATTTAAATTTAGTTATAGGCATGACATCTAATCCTCTTCTTTTGATATCTAAAGCCTATGAGCTTCCTAGCTGGGGGTGGTGGCTCACACCCATATAGGGAGACTGAGGAAAGAGCCGTGAGATTTGACCGTGCCACTGCAGTCTGGCCTGCGTGGTAGAGCAAGACCCCTTCCCTAACAAAACAAAACAAAAATGCGCAAATTTATGGGCTTCCTAATTTTATTACAACAAAATTTATACAGAGCAAAAATAAGTTAGCTGGACAAAAACACATATATTTAAATTTGTTATAGTCTTCCCCAGCTATAAATTGTGTGACATATAGAAAGTAACTCGGAGTCGCTATATATTCTCTAAGAACACATATTCCATACAATTTTACCCCTTTTCCAATGTGTGCTGATAGCACATAACATTCTGTAAGCACTTTTTCTTGCACAGAATAACACCTGTTCTCTTTTCCTCACTTTCCAAGGTGAGATACAAACAAAACTTTAAGAAATCTGTACACAGTAGTTTTCTTAAGTTGGAAAACATTGGAAATACCCTAAACATTTAAATATAAAGGAATTATCAAGTAAATCATAGTATATTGTGAATTATTTTCAGTTACCAAAAGTCAGAAGGGGAAGGGAGAACATTAGGAAAAATAGCTAACACATGTTGGACTTAAAACCTAGGTGATGGATTGAGAGGTGCACCATGGCACACATTTACCTATGTAACAAACCTGCATGTCCTCACATGTGCCCCAGAACTTATTAAAATTAAAATTAATTTTAACAATGTCAGAATTTCTAAAAACATTTTACAAAGTGAGTAAAATCTTCAGGATTCATATGTTACTGAATGTGAAAGATATAATATGCTCCTGAACAGAGATTGTTCAGTCGGATGATCTTTACACTTTGATCATCTGGGTCCAGTACGTTTGTTTTTCATCTGCACATAAGTTATCTGTTCTCTGAAGGCTTCTCTGATTATCTGTCAGTCAGAATGAATCAAACTATCCCCCTTCGTGCTTCATCTATATTCTGCAGTTAAATTTCATTAGCACATATGGCATTGCCTGATTTCTAATTGTGCCGTGTCTTACTTATCTTTGTGTCATTACCGCTAGCATTGAGATCATCACACATTAGTACTCAGTCCATGTTTGTTGAATCCATAAAAAAGGAACAGAGCCCTGACTTTAGATGACATACTCAAAACAAGTTCCTTGGTTCATTGAAGAGCTTACACATTAACTGGGAATTGTCGAGATTGATAAACACTAAAAAAGAAGAAAAGAAGGAAAAGGAAAACCAACACTGATTTCATAAATCACACACAAATTTATTGAACATTCATAAAATGAAAGCTTCAGAAAACGCCACAGAAGCTCTGAACACAGATTTGAAGGAGGTTACCTTTCCTTCTTGGATTCTGTCAAGAGATCAGTTGATCAGTTAAAGAGCTGTTACTCCAGCAATTTGTCTTAAAAGTAAATTGTTCAGGTCTGGCACAGTGGCCCACATCTGTAATCCCCCACTTTGGGAAGCCAAGGCAGGCGGATCACAAGGTCAGGAGATCGGGACCATCCTGGCTAACACAGTGAAACCCTGTCTCTACTAAAAATACAAAAAATTAGCCGGGTGTGGTAGCTGTAGTCCCAGCTACTTGGGAGGCTGAGGCAGGAGAATCGCTTGAACCTTGGAGGCGGAGGTTATGGTGAGCCGAGATCATGCCGGTGTACTCCAGCCTGGATGACAGAGCAAGACTCCGTCTCAAAAAAAAAAAAAAAAAGTAGATTATTCTTATCAGGGATTTGTTTTATTAGCATAAAAGTCACAAGACTACATTTCATGTGAATTATTTATTTCTGTGTTAATTTTCTGGAGGGGTAGAAATTAGCCAAATAAAGAAAAAATGATGTGAGAAGACAGATTACCAATGAATCATTATAATTTGAGTATCCTGTTACTTACCAAGAATACAAATATCAATCTAACTTTCATTAATATTTTACCTCAAAAATATAATTGTAAGCTATACCCTGACTAATGTTAAACCTAATCTGGGAGTTGGTTCTGATTTTCAATATGTAGAAATTTTAGCTGTTTTAAACTCTATTCATGGTAGTTGCTAGTTTAAATTTCTGCTAATAATATAACTCCATTATGCTTGCAAAATCTTGGTTGGGTCTTTCTGTATCTGTCATGGGTCTGACTAAAGAACTCTCTGAAGTTCATGCATTATGTGAGACTGAGGAACACTGACAAAGCAATAAGGGTTACATCCTCTGCTCTACAAATTACCTATCATGCAAATTAGTGATCTGCTTCATTTTAATTAACCAATAGTGTAAACCAGACCTCCTTTAGGGCTTTCAGGAAAAATCTTGAAATCTGAAGCAATAGCCCAAGACATTTAAAGCTACAATTTATTTCAGCTTCACTTTATACCCTTTCACTCTGCCTGCTAAGTTACACTTTCACATAACCTCAGAAGAATGAGACTCAGCAACGTCTGTATTTGAACACAAGTCTAGTCTCTGGAAAAATGTCCTATTGGAATCTCACTAAATGTTTTGAGTTTGCCACTTATCAAAAGTCTAAATTCCATTGACTCAGGTTCCTGCTGCCTACATGAATGTGACTGGCCATTTTCTAATCCAGTGTTTCTCAGTAGGAGGACTAGCACCTTCTAGAGAGCATTTTAGGAGTTTGTGGGTGCATTCTTATTTGGTTGTTGCAGTTACTGAAAATGTGACTTCTGTTTAGAGAGTGGGAATCAGAGATGCTAGATGTCCTATAATGTGAAGAACAGCTACCCAAATGAAGACATCTCTCACATTCTATGGGACTTGAAAGTATTCCTGGAAGATCAGTGGTTCTCACACTTTAACCTACATCAGAATCATCTGGAAGTCTTTTTCAGCACAGATTTCTGGTCTTACCCCTACTTTCAGATTCAGTGGGCTAAGGACAGAGCCAGATAATACGCATGTCTATTCAGTTCCCAGATGATGCTGATGCTGCTGATCCAGGGGACCATCCTTTGAAAACTGTAGCTCTAGATAGATAGTCATGTGGGTGGAAAATCTGTTTATACTTATTTGTACCAGATAAACTAGTTTCATTTTATGTGTGAAGAAATACTTTGCATGATTTTAATATAACTAAATATACTGGTACCACAACTACCATGTAACTCAAGAGACTTGAACTTTGTTGTGTTTAGAATTTAATAAGTTATTTAACATTTCAGAAAATCATAGTACCAATCAAAAGTCATCACCAGTGATAATCCCAGCACCAATACCACACATTCTATCCGCCTGCATTTATAGCATTTACATGTAAGTATGTAACAAAGGAGACTGAAACTCCTTTTAACAAACTTAGAACCAAATATTATTAATGTAGTAGAGATGTGAAAATCAGAGATCTCTCTGTATTTCACTAAAGTTTTTTATTTCATAATATTTATACTACTATTATCCTGATACAGTACAGATGTAAAAACTATTTATTTATTTTGCATGTACCAGTGGGTTTTCCATCTTTTCCTGGTGTTTTCAGAGATTTATCACACTTTCTGTATTTTCTTTATTACTGTTTACTTTTTTAATCCATCCTCGATTCCCCATGGCATGTCAAAAATTATGCTTTTTAAGACCCATATAAGTATTAGAGACCCATAGAAGGGCATATTGTTTCTATCATTACCCTTTCCCATGTAATAGCAAAGAATTATTTGATGCTACACTTTATTTCCAATTATTTTGTAGTTCTTTGTTTTATCAACTTCCACATCTTTTGGCATATTATCATTAAAGTTATTTCTCTCTTCTCTACCATATACAAGTAATTCTGACCTGTGTTTAGTTGACTCATCACTATTTTTCTTATTTTAACATGTACTTTTATCTCTCTTCTATAATTGTGTACTTCTATAAAATGATTTCTGATTACTTCGTGTCTAATAAATCAAAACATTCATTTTAAGAAAGTATAATTATCTGGCCATTTCAATATGTTCCTCTGTGGAAACAACACTGAAAATGTATCTATTGAAATACTCACATATGTGGTATTTTACTTTCTCAGCCATTAGAAATATTTGTTATAAAAGGGGATGTTGGCTTTGATAAAACTAAGAACCACTGATCTAGTTCAATTCCTCCGCTATTTTCTTGTAGAAATGGAGGCTTAGAGTGAAAAAGTTATTTTCCTGAGAATACATAGCTATTTAGAGAAATTGTCTTCTAAAATCTGAGTTTACCAACTTCAAACCCAATGGTCCTACGACTAGAATAAAAACAATGTATATAGCTGTTTTTGTCCTTTCCTCATTTCAGCATAGAAGGCAAGAAGTCAAGTAGAGAGATTTAGGTAATTTCTGATCATGAATTATAACAGCAAGTGAGTTTTTATAGGACTTCAGATATAATTTTATATAGAAAATTTCATTTATTGGTTTTCTCCATCTAAAATCTATAAATCCACAGGTTCTTGTTTGAGCAAAAAAAAAAAAAAATGTGCTGTAGATGATCCCTTTTTCATTATAGCATACCTTTGCTCTGCCTTCAAACGCTAAGAAATTGGTTCAGGCAGCATTTTGAAAGGGATACATTTCCTGGGAAATGGCATAGAATTGGAGGCAATCATCTTCAACTGACAGAAAAGAGTGGTGAGCTGAGAACTTAGTCAATACTGAATCCGACTAAGCACAATGAAGTAGCAGATGATTAGATAGTAGCCTTCAAAAGTGCAATACTTAAAATCCAGGTGGAGCATGGTTGAAAGCTTGCCTCAGCATTTATTAAGCACTTCAATTGCACACATTGTATATTGCTGAGAGTTGGTCCAAAGTTTACTACCACAAGACACATTAATTGAATGTCTTTGTATGTGACCTGAAAAAAAATTAATCATTTTCAGCAACATATATATTTTAAATTTATTACTTTAGCCTTTCACAGAATCAGTGCCACTACATTGATTTCATTGCTGTTACTGCTGTTGTTATTGTTTTGTGGTTGTAGGTTTTTTTTTTTTTTTTTTTTTTTTTTTTTTTTTTTTTTTTTTTTTTTTTATGTTGCTCTCAGCAAAAAGGTCATTATAAGAAGGAGCAATATGAAATTAGTGCAGGAAAAGGCTTTAAATATTTTAAGGAATCGCAGAATTGTATTCCTTCTCTCTGATCACAAGAAGTGTGTAACATGTGTAATCTCTGCTTTCATCTTTTCTGCCAGAAAATTCAGAGCCCAATTTCGAACACAACTATAGAAAATATCTGGGCCATTGTTTATTTTGTTAAAATTTTGTCATATTAATTATTAGTGTACACTACCTCAAACCCTTTATTGAATGATGTGAAGTGTAAACAAATAGATTTGAATAAATCATAATGTTTATCCCACATCCAACCAATTTGATCTCAAATAAATGACACTTTAGTTTCCATTTTAAACATTTTAGTTTCCTTGAACCTGAGAAACAGATGTCTTCTTTGTGTTCTTAGAAAAAGCAAATATCTGAGAGCCTTTGCTAGAAGCATTTTAAAAAGATAACTAGGGAAGAAATATTAGGTAAAAGGAGAGATTCTATATCTAATGAAAGAACATTCTAGAATAAAATAATAACTTAACAAAGGTATCTTAGCACATACGTCGACATCAGAAAAGGAATTATAAGATGAGCTAGTTGAGGGTACTACCTATCTATATCCAAGCAAGGAAAAGGACCGGTAAAGATATAAGGATATTGTGGAATTAGCCAGCTTAGAAGTCAGGCAGCTAATCACTTAGTTCTCATAATCTTGGCTCTGAAGATTTATATATCTTTCAAGGAAAGTAATGTGTTCCATGAAAGAAAGTGATAGGATAGTTAGCAAAAGAGTCTCTGTAGAAACAATATGTTAACTGAAATTCAAAGGATAAAAAGATCTAGTCATATGAAAAGGTGGATGAGGAGAACATTACAGAGAAAACCTCTACAGAAAACCTCTACAGAGGTCTCTGTAGAGACCTTTGCAGAAAAGAACTTGAGAAGAACTTGATGTATTTGAATAACAGAAAAGATGAGGGTGGCAGAAATACAATGAGCAAGACTACCAGAAGTAGATTAAGTTTAGGACCTGGACACAGAGAAGGTTTAAATAGGGCAGTGGTGTAATTTAATTTCCATATTTGAAATATTACTTTGCTTCCCTGAATAAACTGTGTGTGTTGATATGGCAAAGGTGGGCAAGAGAAGTCAGCGATGGGAGATTGGTGCAGCAAGTCCAAGTAAGAGAGGATGATGGCTTGGTCTAAGGTAGACTTTGAAAAGGTGGTGAGGTGGAGCAGATTCTGGATGCATTCTGAAGGTAGAATTGACTTGGCATTAGGACAGAATTAATGTAGGTTAAAGTAAAAGGTATAAAAATAATTCTTAGATTTTTAGTACAAATATAGGGGTGGATTGTGTTAATTTGATAGACAGATTGAGACAATTGTGGAAATAGGATAGAAACGATGATACGTTTTATTCGTGGCATACTAATTTTGACTTTTCTGTAAGACATCTAACAGACGTCAAGTCGTGTAATAAATAAGCCAGAGGCTTGGATCTAAAGGAAAGGTAAGCAGGCTAGAGTCATGGCATATATATAATTTTTAAGGCCATAGGAAGAAGAAAATTCAGGACAGACTTACATACTGCTCTGTGTCTTCTCTTTCTATCCCTTACTTCCTAGGAGCAAGCCAACGTAAAAAAAGAAAAAATAAATTTGTGCTCCATCAGTAACTGAGGCTATGATTGAAGAGATGATAATTCCACATCACTCAGCTGTCGGTTATGCTATCCTTGTTGATTCAATGGAAGGTTTGCTTGATAACTAGGTTGTAACATTATAACAACTTTATCTCATGGGGGATTATCACTCTTTGTTATATTATGTTTTCATTTTTGTGTTTAATTTTCTATTCATTTAAGCAGAGAAAATACCAAGAACCAATAATTATAATTTTCCCATTATTGCCACCATTGTCTTTGGGCCACCAAAATCCATCAGAAGTCAGGGGAAAGTAGTCAAAATAATACAATGGAAATCCATAGAACATAGATTTACATAGAGTTTTTAATATTTACTATGTATGTTCACCTAAACTCTTCCTACAGCAAATATTGGGGTAGAGGTAGGTAACATGTTTCAATATCCCAGGCATCGTATAGACTCTGGAGAGAGGGATGAGCCTTTAAAGAACTTGCTCTGTATTGTGTAGTATACTCTGTATTCTAAGTGTAACTGTGTTGTAAGTGTAATTGTATTGTACTCTGTATTGTGTTGTGTACTGTCCTTTACCTTTCAGAACAGCATATAGTTGTGGTTTTTCACATATGTGTGTGTATATTTATATATGTTTTAGTATATATATGTATAAATATGTGTATGTTATATATATATATATGTACAAATATCAGGAGGTAGAATCTTTAGTCATTTTGTAAAAATAAAATCATATTTTATACAATTAAACAGATTTCTCATTATAGCCAGAGTTACTACAAACTAAAATCCATAACCATTTTACAGCAAGCTCAGAGGGATAGAGCTCAAAGTGCTTTTAATCTTTTTCCAAGAGATTAAGAGTTTCATTCACATCTTCAAAAAATATTAAGTGATAATTCACGTGAAATTAATTATTCAGGAAAAAATAAAACAATTTTTAGAAAATTGAGAGCTAGCATAAAATGCTGATCTCTAAAGAGGTCCCTGTACAATTATATTTAGTACATCACCTGACTGTTTGGTTAAAGTGGTCTTTTCATAAAGATGCAAAACAGGAATCCAGGCTACTTCTAGGATAATGGGTAAGTGTTCACTGGGGATGGATGTTAAGTACTCTGTTTATTGCATTCTGTTTATTGCATTTTGAATACCTTAAAATGACAATTTAATGTAGCTGAAATAATAAGAAATGTATTTTCTGCCAGCTACTTTTTAGTGAAAACCTGTGAGATATGACTAGAGATCAGAGGCTAAATCTTTATTATATTTATGGAAATAAGCATGAATTTCTAAAAATTAAAGGGCAACTCCCAGCTGCGGAGAGTTTTATGTTTGTTTTTAACAGACGTTCTACTTCTAAGCAATTACTCTCATGAAAGAGTTCCCTACCCTAGAACAGACCCTCAAGGCAGGTAATTTTAATCATAAACTAAAAAAAACATTGATTTGTTGACATTTTTGAAAGCATAAATATAGTCTTCATATGACCTTAACCAGGATGAGGAAACCTTGGTCAATCATGAAATTCTGAATGACTAGAGGGTAAAATCCTTCAGTGGAGTATCAGTCAAAAAAAATTCATAGGATGAGGTGATTTTATGTTCGTTTTTTAAAAATATTATAAAATATTGTATATTCTGGCTTTAAAAAGTAAGAACAAGAAATATAAAATCTATATCTTTAAACTATCATTGCTATGGAATGATTCAACCGAAATAATGATTTATTACTATGATTGATATTTCTGGGAAGGGAGAGAAAGAAACAGAGGCAATAAAAGACAAATAAAATAAGAAGGTGAAGGTAAAGATAGAGGAGAGGACCAAGAAGCTGGGAAAGAGAAGAAAGGAACCATGTGCTTAAAAACATAAAACACAGGCATGGTGGCTCACACCTGTAATCCCAGCACTTTGGGAGGCCAAGAGGGACAGATAACAAGGTCAGGAGTTGGAGACCAGGCTGGCCAACACAGTGAAACCCCGTCTCTACTAAAATACACACACACACACACACACACACACACACACACACAACCGGGCATGGTGGTGGGCGCCTGTAATCCTAGCTACTCTGGAGGCTGAGGCAGGAGAATTGCTTGAACCTGGGAAGCAAAGGTTACAGTGAGTGAGATCGTGTCACTGCACTCCACCCCAGGTGACAGGGTGAGACTCCTGCTCAAAGAAAAAATAAAAAAAAAAAAAAAAAAACTCCACAAAACATCATTAGTTAGGAGTAGTTATTTCTAAAGATAACAGAAAAAGCCAAAATAGAACCAGGTGCGGTGACTCACGCCTATAATACAAGCACTTTGGGAGGCCAAGGTGGGCGGATCACAAGGTCAGGAGATCGAGACCATCCTGGCTAACATGGTGAAACCTGGTAACACTGAAAATACAAAAAAAAAAATTAGCCGGGCGTGGTGGCAGGTGCCTGTAGTCCCAGCTACTCAGGAGGCTGAGGCAGGAGAATCACTTGAACCCAGGAGGCGGAAGTTGCAGTGAGCTGAGATCACACCACTACACTCCAGCCTGGGCGGCAGGGCTAGACTCCGTCTCAAAATAAATAAATAAATAAAAATTTTTAAAAAGCCAAAATAACAGTAGCTTAAACAAAATAAATGTTTATTTATCCTCCACACAAAATGTCAAGCAACACGGACACTATCAGTGATAGCCCCAGAACAATTGGCAAAACAGGCTCATTCTGTCATGTTGCCAGGCCTAAGGTAATGTGATGCCGAATTCTCGAAGATGGGTGCTCATTTACATGTCAGCCAAGTCCATTTCTAACCAATCCTTGAAAGTAAAGGATGAAGAAAAGCATGCTTTGTTCCAATAATCAGATTTCCCTGAAGTGGCACACTTAGTCACATGTCTGAACCTAGATGTAAAGGATGCCAATGTTAACATTTCAAGTTAAAAACTGGAGTTTCTGCTACTAAATAAAAACTAAAACATGGATATTTCTATATATAATTAGTACTGTTTGTCACCAAAACTCATCATTTATTCATTTTGTCTGGGAACACAAAAATTAGTTGTTTTTTGAAGTTACAACAAAATAATATTTTCCAATTCCTCTAAATAGTCAGGATTTTTCTGTTTGTGTGTTTAACCATTAGATAACATTTTAGTAGACAATCTTAATTTTCTCATGAAAGTTTGAAAGTTATTCTTAGATACAGAAAAGAGTTTCTGGAGATTTTAAATTTTACTTTGCGATTACAATAGGATCCAATTAATGATGTCTGCTCATATCCTTAGTATTCTCTTCCTTCCACATTCAAATTTACAGCTGTAATTTATTAGTGTGATTAGCTAAGGCATCCAAATGTAATGTATTCTTTCAGTAAAGACTAATTGTTTAATGTAATTAAGTTGTTATTCCTTTATAGGACACTGCATATTTTTTTTAAAGTCTCATTTTTATTCTATATGCCCCTGTGTAGATTAAGAAAATAATGCTATTTCTCTGTGTTGGGAATAACTTTTAAAAATTGTATCAGTGAAAAAAATACTGTAGCTTAGAATTAAATTTATATACTGTTTACCAATATTGAAATGCATGATCAAATTCTAATGAATAGAATGTTGTATGACTTTCAAGGCTACGTCATAACAGGGAATATTTTGTCTTCTGGCCATTTTCTCTCCCCCAGGCATGAACTTTGGAGTCCTGAGCTGCCATGTAGGAAGTCTAGCTAGCAAAGCCACTATGCTGGAGAGATGATGAGAGAAAACTACATACAGACAGAATGAGTTGCTCAAGAAGCACTAGTTGTGAAGTACAGCAGTGCTGTGGAGGCTTGGCATAAGCATCTGCCTTTCCAGAAACACACATTGTCTAAGATAGTATGTGCCAAAGCTTATTGAATCCATTGATTCACTAACTATTTTGGCTAATTCACTTAATGAAAATCTATTCAATAATAATCTTTAATCCATCCCTGGGAAATTTGAAGTGTGAGGTGAAAAACTAAAGACCTGAAGGACACAGGCAGTATATTAATTTGTCTTTTAAAATAAAAGTATTTCATTCAATGGACTGGGCACGGTGGCTCACACCTGTAATCCCAGCACTTTGAGAGGCTGAAATGGGAGAATGGCTTAAGGCCAAGAGCTTGAGACCAGTCTGGTCAACATAGTGAGACTCCATTTATATTTAAAAGATATCAAAAAGTAAAAAATAAAAGAATTTTATTTAGTGATCAATACTTTGTGGCTTTGTGACTTCTGATCAATACTTTGTGGCTTTGTGACTTGTACTAACAAAAAAACCCTACTCTCATTGGGAAGAGAAGGAAGCATGACATATAGAGGAGGCAGAAATCCAGTGGAAATAACATAGTTTCAAAACCCTTTCGTGTACACAGCCATGTGTTACTTGATAATGGGGATACATGCTGGGAAATGAGTCATTAGGCAACTTTATCATTGTGTGAACATCATACAGTGTACTCATGCACACCTGGATGGCATAGCCTAATACCAACCTTTGCTATAAAGTGTAGCCTATTGCTCCCAGGCTTTAAACCTATGCACCTTGTTACTGTATTGAGTACTGTAGGCAACTATACCACTATGGTAAGTATTTGTGTATCTAAACATAGAAAAGGTACAATAAAAATGTAGTATTATAATCATATGGAACCACCATCTTATAGGCAGTCTGTCATTGACCAAAATATTCTTATGCAGCACATGACTATATTATTTTATCTAAACTCCACAGCAGTACTCTAATGATTAAAAGAAGGCTTTATGTACACTCCAGAGATGAAAAGACTGAGATTCAAAAAGGCCAAGTGGGTCTCTGTTCAAATATCATTTCCTTTAAGACCATCATGACTAGGTTAAATCTCTTTTTCATGAGTGTTTATAACACCATATTTCTTTCCAGTTCAGTGCTTAAAATATTTATAATTTACATTTATTTATATGACTTAAACATTAAACTTGTATTCCCCACAAGATTGTACAATTTATTGGAGCAGGGACTGAGTCTTCTTTTGCTCATCTTGTAATCCCCAGCACCTCACATATGTCTAGTTTATTGTAGGTATTATGTAATATTTTATGAATAAATTAAGTTATGCACTCCAACTGATAAAATAGTACCCCGAAAGTACCAAACCATTGATGTGAGTCTGGACCTCCAAATCTCTAGCTCTTCAAAGGTTTTGAAAGGACCTTATTTCAGGACTATTTGTGGTAAAATGTCATGGAATCTCACAGGACTTTTAAAATGCCATCCTGCTGAACTAGAATTCTGATTTTTAAACTCAGTCACCAGAGAGAGCAAGATAATCACTAACTCCATGAAAGGGGAGATGTGTTTCAAAGACAGTGTTTTCATTTATTCATTTACTGAATTGTTTATGCATTTTTAACAAATACATTTCAGTACCTCCTAAAAACCACGTCAGGTACTATAGGGAATAAAATGAAATTCATGTACTCAGGATCTTTATAACCAATTTTAAGTGGCCATAGAATTATATGTCATTTTTTGAAATGAAAGATGACAACAGATGATTAAGTTCTGAAAGCATTGTGCAGGGAATTCATCTATCAGATATTCATTGAAAACTGAAGTAGTTAGATATAGTTTCATGGAAAAAGCCAGGCAAAAGCAGATAAAACACAGACGGACGGTGGAAACTGCAGGCATGATTGGGGCAACCAACTAGTATGTGGTACTAGTATGCAGCGAGGAGAGGAAATGTGATGACAATAATGAATAAGCAAGCAAAAGCAAGATCATGAAGGCCTTTATGTTCTCTTCATCCTGAAACCTATTGGAAGCTATGGCATAACTTTCCTGTTGGCAAGTCATATGGAAATAATGCAGATTGTCTAGTAGACATCTGTAGATGTCAAATTTATTGTAAATATGATGTAATATTTTATGAATGAATTAATTAAGTCATACTCTTTATCTGATGAAATAATATCCTAGAATGGGATAAGGCAGGGTGAAAATGGCTTACAGAACTCAAGGATATGAGCTCTGAGTGTTATAGGCAGTACAGATACAAGATGTTAGGGCACAGAAGCTGTAATTTTTGGTTATATAGTGAATACTGTGAGGTGAAGAAGAATGAGTAAGATACAGAAACATAGTATAAGTCCTAGAATTCTTATTTCAGAGGTTGAGAAGAAGATGGTGCCAATTTACTAAGGAAGAAAAAAGAATTGTCGAGAATACAAGTTTGTGAGAGAGAATAAATAATTCCGCTCAAGTACATATAAATTAAGGTGGTAGTGAAAGATCCAATCACAGATACTCATGAGACAGCTGAAATTTAAAAATAAATTAGAAAACCTATAAATAGAAGGCACAAGAGAAAGGACTGATATCAAATGGGACGAAAAGAAAGAAGATACCTCACTGAAAGTCAACAGCACATGGGAGGTCTTTTGTGACAAAAATTTAGATTAAGTCACACAGGATCCATACATGGTATGAGAACAGAAAGATCAGGAGGGAATCATGGAGAAAACCAACAGGTCTTCAACAGAACTAAAGGAGACTGAGAAGAATTGGCCCAGATACGTGAAGATAAACTGGTGAGGCTAATGACCGCAAAACCAAGGGAGGATGGAGCTGTGTGAAAGAGAAAGTAGTCAACAGCATCAGATGCTGCTGAAAGTTCAAATGATATAAGGACTGAAAGAAAAATGTTGAATTTGGCAGCTAGGATGTTATTGATAACCACTGTGGGGGCAGCTTCAGTTAGGTGGCAGAGGCAGAAGGCTTTCAGTAAGTTGAAGTGGAACTGGCCAGTGAGGAAACCAGTTCTTCAGTGAGAAGAGATTCATTTTCAAAACGCTTGGCTATAGAGACACAGTGAGATCTAAGCTAGTGAAGACTGTGTGGCAAAGGGAAGGTCTTCTATTTAAATGTGGAAGAACATGGAATGTTTTTTTTTAGGGAATACAAACTGGTAGAAAGAAAATTATTGATTTCACAAGATTCCTAAAGAATTAGGAAGAGATAGGCTCTAAATTTGAAGCTGAGTTGTTTAATGTGACTCCTAGTGTAATAAATATCATACTTTGTAGGCGATAACAGAGGAAATACCTGCCTGATGCTCTCAATGTCATCAATAAAATTAAAAGCACAACAGAAAGTATTTGTCAGTAAGTTAAGCAAGAACGGGAGAAATGAGTCTGTAGAAAAGAAACACAGCACAGTGCCAGGAGCCAGGGAAGAGCAGTGAGAGGGTAGACAGAATGAGGATCTTCTGCTTTTGGTGTTGGTAGAGTTGATCCTGTCGATCAGAATGGATGAGACACAAGCATTAAATCTTGGAAGCTCTCTCTGGGCTAGATTTCAACTCTTGCTTATAGCCCGAGGGAAACCAGAGTAGCCCAAAGGGAAGGGCTTGGTTACCTAAGCTGTGGGCATGAGGAAGCCTTAAGATAGCAATTAACAATTTGTCAAATTGCATGGAATTACATCATTACTTTAGCAGTTGATGTGGTCACACCTGTACATACTGACTGATTATCAGCTATTAGTGTTGACCTAGGATAATGAAGGGAATCAGACCTGCAGATTTTCATTATAATTTGTTTTCTATGCCACTAGGCAAAGAGATACTGGACACAGTGGTCGATAGGGTGGGCCTAGAAAATAAACGTTAGTATGCAGTCCAGTGATTAATTTGAAATCTTTTCTCCAGATTCCAAATAGTGAAAAAGTTGTTTTATGATTCATCAAAGTTTATCTCTGGATGGAAGACTGTATTAGTCCATTCTCATAGTGCTATAAAGAAATGCTTGAAACTGGCTAATTTACAAAGAAAAGACGTTTAATTTGTTCATGGTTCTGCAGGATGTATAGGAAGGCATCAGGAAGCTTCCAACCATGACAGAAAGCAAAAGGGTAGGGAGGAGCTCCACATGGCTGGAGCAGGAGGAAGTGGGGAAGGTGCAACACACTTTTAAATGACCAGATCTCGAGAGAAATCACTCACTACCCTGAGAACAGCACCAGAGGGGAAATCCACCCCTGTGATCCAGTTACCTCCCACCAGGCCCCACCTCTAACATTGGGGATTACAACTCACATGAGATTCAGACAGAGACACAGATCCAAACCATATCAAAGGGCTAGGACAATAAAGTCATCGTTATAATAGTAACTATGACTACTAATGGTCCTCATAGCCATTGCTTATCTACCCATTCCCATAGTCACACCTCAAAGCTTGTCATTACCAATTACAGTTTTAGCTCCAATATTTTTTATGTCTAGCATCCCATTCTAGGAAAGATACTTCTTGACTTTTTAGCAAATTTCTTCTTGTACTCCCATTCACAGACTATATTCAACACACTGACCCTACTGTTTCTTCAGTGTCTACTCCCTCAATCCATGTCCTCCCTTTCTTCTTACTTGGCTTAGATTTCATTCTATGGCCTAGCATTAAAATAATCCTTGTATATATACACTCATTCCTTTTACCCTCCTCTGCTCTGAAAGAACTTATATGGGAAAACCTATTCCTCACAACCCTCTCCCTACCACCTCTTTCACTTAAGCAGTTAAACCTATTGAGAGGAAAAAAAAATACAATCTTGCTAATTTGTCACCTATTAAATTCAAAGTCACAAATGCATAGTGTATTTTTACCACTGCCAGACAAATCTACACTTCCCTCACTCATTCACCCCCGACTTTACCCCATACGACCAACCATTTCACGCATTCCCCTCTCTGCTCAAATATTTCAAGCCTCCTTCCTCTTCTCAATTTCAGCTTATGCCATTACTTTTTCCTTCATTGACAACTCAACATGTATAGAGAAAACTACAGGGTCAAATTAGTCTTGAAAATTTCTTGAAAGTTAACACATTGGAGACTGACATGCTATCTCTTACATTTAATACAGGCTGTCTTCTAGCAATGAAACTGTTTCTTCAGTTTAGTAACAGACATAGCCTGCATTCACAGTCCAAGTTGTACCAAAAATATCTGTCTTTAAACATTATGTGTTCCACAGCAAGGTGCACACACAACGAGCAGTATATGGGAAGGGAATTCACCTGGGGAAGAGTAGATTCACCTCTCCCATCTCACTTTCACTCTAGGGCATAAACTCATTGAATGAAATGGTAGCATAAATGTTTACCCTATATAAATTTATATTTTTATATCTTTTTAGTCTCTTGGTTTTTTTGATATGTGGACAGTCTGAGCTGCTGAGTGTAATTTTTTTTTTTTTGAGATGGAGTCTTGCTTTGTCACCCAGGCTGCAGTGAAGTGGTGCTATCTCAGCTCACTGCAATCTCTGCCTCCCAGATTCAAGTGATTTTCCTGCCTCAGCCTCCCAAGTAGCTGGGATTACAGGTGTGCACCACCACACCCAGCTAATTTTTGTATTTTTAGTAGAGTCAGGGTTTCATCATGTTGGCCAAGCTGGTGTCGAACTCTTGACCTCAGGTGATCTGCCTGCCTCAGCCTCCCAAAGTGCTGGGATTATAGGCATGAGCCAACACACCTGGCCGAGTGTGAAATATTAATACATATTATATAATAGATGTATTATGCAATCCCACTGTAAAACACAATGTGTTTCCTGCTTCTTGTTAAATTTAATAGTCCATTTAAAATGCTTAGTAGAGTGCCTGGCATACAGTAAACCATAAATGTTAGCTATTAGTAGTAGTCGTTTTAGTGTAAGTGTTAATATTCAAGAGTTGATGTTACAGCCAAGTAGAGAGAACATAGGCAATGAAGATAAATGGTGGCATAGGATAAGTGCTAAATAACTATTATAGGTGCTTAGGGTAGAGACAGATCACCATCAGCTGCAGCATCGATGATTAGATTGGAAATGTTACGCATGAAAATACATGAGGTTATAAGAAACAAGAAAGCCAGCAGCTGTGAACCAACAGTTCAGATAAAATATTAGACAAAATTGGAGATAATTTCTAGACTAATTCCAGAAAGATAAACCACAAAATGAAAAGCTATATGCATATGCTTTATGGTTTACAAGAAATGTTCACCTTTATTACATAATTTAATTTTCATGAGACTTAGCTGATAGAAGGGCAGGTATTTCTATTTTGATTTTACTAATGAAGAAACTGTCCCTTAGAGACTCATTGACTTTCCTAGCCTCCTTCTCAGCAATAGAACCTGAAGACCTGCATAGTGGTTGTCTGACTCAGCCCAGCATTCTAGCCATTGTATTCTTCCTGTTTTGCCTGAACAATAATTCAAGGAGAATACATGTGCTGTGATAGTAAGTGCCAGGCTTAATATATTGCTTAAAGTACTTTGTTGTGTTGACAAAGTCCATTTAAGAAGAATGAGAAAATCTTTAAAAGTTGTACAACCATCAGTACTGTTTTTCCATTAACCAGACATGCTGGTATCATCTTAATTCAAATATTTGTAAGCAGAAAAGAGACGCTCATTTTCATTCACAATGACTTTCATACCCCATCTGGCACAAGCAATTTCCTTTTGTTTGCCTTTAAACTGTGTTATAAAGAAATTAATTTTACCCAGAGGGCTTTTACTATAAATCTCACAAGTTTCATTCTGGTTAATTTCTCAATTTCATCATCGGTAACAAATTATTCTTGTGGGGGAAATTGTACTTGTCAGTTTCTCTAGTTTAGCCCATCAGATTTTTTATTAGGTCTTGCCATTAACAAAATTCTTTGTTTTCTTTCCAAAGTTGTCAACAGCTATTTTAATTATTTTATCATAAGGACGTAATTTATATTGGTGTATATTTATTAATTGGAAAATTACCTTTTCAAATTAGTTTATAATGAGAATGATTATGTTTATTGTCACTTAGACAAGTGGTTCAGTGAAAAAAGAATCAACTTAATGTTTGTGATTAATAACTAAAAATTTAGATGTGTACCTCATAATTGTTTAACCATACTTCTTGCAGTGTTTTATCTATGATTTTAATAACTGTTTAGAAAAGACTGCTGATACATAACCTCAGATTCCTAAAGTTTGCTGGTCTTTGAGAGATAAAAGACAAAAAGATCGAACAATGCTGCCTCTATTATTAATTCTTTCTTGGTTTACTACTCTAAGTTGGGTTAGACCTGGCATCAAGAATATAAAGGTTGACAAGATATAATTCCCAGCTTCAAAGACTTCATAGTCTAAAAATGTCACCCTATAAACAGCTACCACTTTTTCAATATTTTCTGCATAATGGGCAGACTTGCAGCTTTTTTTCACAAGAAATACAAACCCTATCAACTTTGGAAGAAAAATACATAGTAAGAAAAGTGAAATTCACAGAAGTTACTTACTAAAGGTTATAGCAGTACTAAGCAGTAGATTAAGAAAGTGAACCTCTCTCTCTCTCTACCCCGCCTGGCCCCGCCGCCCCCCCCCCACCCTTCACTCCCTCTCCTCACCTTTCTTTCAATACCTTGGGATGAGAGCTATATAGTTAGCATTTGCAGGACAGCCATTCTATAAAAGCACAAAAGAGTCACTGCCTCACTTTTCTTGGTCTCTGCCACTCAGAAAGACCTGACCTTGACTATTAGTCAAATAAAACCCCATGCTTACCGAGACCACTATTTCTCTCACATACATGGTCTTTCAAACATCCTGGAGGTGATGCTATTCACAAATCACCAGGCATTGCTGAGGCATTTGGTCAGCACTACCCAGGTACCATCATGATATAAGCCTAGAGCTAAGACTGATCAAACTCCTATGGCAGTGTCTTCTGAGAAACCACACAAAATATCATGTCCAATATTCAGTTCAGATAAACAGGCATTTTTGAGTTCTAACTCTGTGCTAGAACCTGAACCCAAAAAGTAGGAATAAATGGAGGATTAAAACAATGTCTGCCCTCAGATATTCTAAGGAGAAACACATTGTAAGCTCATTTTGATGAGGATTAAGGGCAAAAAAGAAATTTATTCAGAGATAACATGGAAAAAATATTTTTCTTATTGAAAATGTCCGAAAACTCAATGTTGTCTGATGTACAAGAATGCTCTATCTTGGTTGATGTGGAATGATGGTGGTAGTATCATAGTAAAGATTGTAATATTTGAACATTTAAAATAATTTGTAAAAATATTTATCAAACTAGAATTAGAGAGGTGTCTCTTAAACGTTCATACTGAGGGAGATTACATTTAAAGCCTACTTTAGTTTAATCAGCTGCAAACTGTGATCCCCAGCAATTTACTTACTTCTCTTAGACTCAATTTCTTCATCTAAAAAGAAGTAGTAGTAATGACATCTGCTTTTTATGTGTGTCTGATGTTTGAATGAGATAATAAGGGTTAAGTGCTTAGTACATATTGTGGAGAGGCAGAATGTACACATGTAAACAGAATTAGAATTTAAATCTCTAAAAACACATATAATTTACCTTTGGAGAGTCTGATCTTCTGTAGGATACAGAATATCAGGCTGCTTTGATAGTTATTGTAGATGAATATTCAAATGTTTATCTATAGGAAAGTGAACAGAACATCAGAAATGCCTGATGTTTTATAATCCTATGATTGATGGAATATCAGATATTAATATTTTTATCATAAAGTCATTCTGAATTCTTCAAGCTGAGAGACCTTACATTTGTAAGATAAAACTATGCTTTCATGGCCTAGAGCAGCATGCTCTTTCATCCTGATATGAGTGGATTGTAGTTATTTTGAAATTGCTTGTGACACTGTTATACTATGGGTTTCACAGCAGGGACCATAACTTCTACGTGTGAATTTGTAGTGCCTGACACATAGCAGGTGCTCAATAAGTGCCTGTTGAAGGGAAATTGGTAACTTCCATCTATTTAAACATTATAAATTTTACTTTTTTTGCTATGTATATTTAGGACCTCATTTTGATTTCTAATCACAACATAATAAAAATTACTGAAAAAATCACACAACTGGAGAAATTAATGTAATTAATGTCACTTTTAAATTCATAAACACCATGATCGCCAGCCTGTAGTAGATATTCACGAGCCCCCTGTAATCCTACTCTGTTTCTCCAATAGCTTATTTTTTTAATTTTCTGCTCCACTGCTTTTGATTGCTTTTTGTACACACCACCCTACAACCACTGTATTGGGATGATCTTGCCTCACAGTTCACAGATAAAGCAGAAGCCATTGTATGGAGGTCCTCTTCTTCGCATCACCAAATCAACAAACCTACCTGACTCTGCACTCATCTTCTTCTGCCCTTTAGATGCAATGAAGGTGTTTCCCTCCCAACTTTCAGCAAAGGCAATCCCTTGATATATCCATGTCCTTTTGCCATTTACCTTTAGAAGGGCTTTGCTGCCTGTTTATTCTACCTCTCTTGTGCATCACCAATCTCTCTATTTATACTAAATTCTTCCCACTAGCATGCAACTGCTGTTTACCATAGTCCACCTGGAAGCAATGTTTCCTGACCTCCTCCTTCTCTGTTCCCATTTCTCTGTTCCCTTTCCTGGTCAAACTGCAAGAGTTGCCACATCATGCTGTCTACACTCCTCCTAGCTGTTCACTCTTCAAGTTCATTGCAGCTTCTCTTCCACCCTCTCCATCTCTACGTAACCATTCTTGTTAAAGCCTCCAATGACCCCCATGTTTTCTGCTGTCACTGGACCTTCAACAGAGCACCACTCCTTCATGAAACACTCCTCTTTCTTGGCATCTGTAATACCACTTCATTTTAACCTTTCTCCCATCTCCATACTCCTTTAAAACAAATTCTGAATATGAGCCCTTATTACCATCTCCACTGCAGCTTCCCTACCTCAAAGCATAATCATTTCTTCTCAAAATTTCATAGTTGCCTTCTAATGAGTATCCCTACTCTACTCATAAACGTTATCTGTTAACAGTCTTTTCTCCACTCATCAGAATTAAATTTCCTCATAGCTTTCTGCCTCACTCAATTCAAACTCCAGAATGATTACCAAGACCCATAAGTCTGTATCCAACCTGACCTCTGGTTACCTGACTGGCCTTGTTACCTTTTACTTCTTCCCTATTCTTTGGGCTCCAGACATACTAGCCTCATTGATGTCCCCGCAGGTTCCAGGAACGCTCCCATAAAGGCATTTATATCTCCTGCCTCTCAGACTAGAACATTCTTTGCCTGGATATCAGAAGGCTTATTTCCTTCAGTTCTTTGTTCAGATATCACCTTATCACATAAGACATTTCTGTCCACCCCAAAATCTTTATTTTTCTTTCACAGCTTTTATAAAAACATGCCATGAAATACACGCATTGCTTATTGTGATTCCCTATACTAGCGTACAAGTTCCAAGAGAGTGGACACTTGGTCTGTTTGTTTAGTGCTGATTCCTCAGCTCTTGGAACCATCTGGTACTTAGTAATTATTTATTGAGTAAATGGTAAATTGAATTTTTTGTTTACTTGCATGCTTTTACTGGGTTATTTGCCCCATGACAGCCTATCAAAAAAACTATATAGCTAATTAAATTATCACAGAGGCTACTGAAAATCCTCAGTATACTTGCTTGATCCTTTCACTCAATTTTCTTAACAGAACTAAACTCAGTATTTCAAAACTAAACTCATTATTCTACACATCAAACTATGTCTTCCTGACTTTACTCGTTCCATTAACGCAGTGCAGTCCTCTCAGTCGTGCAAATTTAAATATTTAAACCTCTTTTTACCTTTTATTCTTCTCCTTTATTGCTGTATTTACATCAACAGATGTGAAATTTTTAATTATTACTTCTGTAAGGGCACTTTGCCTCTGTGTTTCAGTTCCCACTGCCACACACTAGTTTAGACTTGTTTGCTGGAATCTGTCTTAATCATCTTCTAATTATTGTCCTGGTCTTCACTTCTAGATGTTTTTGACCATGTTATTAACTAATTAATCACCCTAAATCATAATTTTCACACTCAAATCCTTATCTATAAATTACCTATTTTTACTGCAGTGAGCATACAATTTATTGTACAAATGAGTACACTTTTCAGAGTAAAAGGGATAGTATTATTAATTACATTGGGACAACAGATAGGAACTGGAATTGTCCAAGCAAACCAAAATGTGTAGTCATTTTAACTTCCACAGTTAAATAGGGACTGTTGATTGCTTACTCAACAATAATTCCTCCCTTCTTTCTGAAAACAAACAAACTTTTTTTTAGCATTTACTCCTCCTAAAAATGATTTAGTGATATAAACTGAATTTTCTTAGCCAACATAGACATTGCATTCCTTTTGTCAGCAATTGATTTAGGAAGGAACATGTAATCTAATTCTACCCTCTGAAAAGTGAGAGGAAGTTTGTTTTGGGAAAAGAGATTCATGAGAAAGGATTATAGATACATTTCTTCTCCTTATGCTGGTTGATGTCATGCCTGCATGTAATGCCTGAAGCTTCAGTAGCCAGTTTGTGATCAAGAGGTGAGCTAGTGGAAGACAAAGCTGACATCTTAGCCTGTCTGAGAGAAAAATGAAAAGAACTCTTGATTCTTTAATTATATTATTGAAATGCTGAATTAACCAAAACTATGGGTAGCTTGCATCTAAGAGTAGAGTACTCTTCTGCTAGTGTGAGATAATACAATTTCCTTATTGTTTAAATGAATTAAAGCAGGATTTTCATTACTTGCTGCTGAAAGCATTCCATCTGATGCAAACTGACACATCTGCCTTCCTCTTTCTTTCTCTCTCTCTCTCTCTGTTTTTCAGTATTCTTTACCTATAGCTTCTTCTTCCTTATTATCTAAAACATGTTTCAGTGCACTCTACTTTTTAGGGTAAGACCAGAATCTATTTTTAATATACTTTTATTTTTATAACCACATCTTTGTACAGGTTGCCCTTAGTTTCAGAAATGCCTTCTGTTCCTTTTCTGAAAGCTAAAACCCTCCAGAACTACCCATCTCAGATATTGTCTCCTCATGAAACTTTGCTGATTCTTGAATTGAATCTTATCCTTGCCTCTTTTAAGCCTATATTGCAATAAATTCACATTTCTTTCACTACACTGATTTAACCACATTCTACAGTTTTATGCACAATGTTAAATCTTCCACCTATTCATACTCTTCTCCACATGCTTTAAACCTTTGACATAGAATTTTGGATATTGAGTAAATCATTATTAAAATTGATATTTTGAAAACATATCACAATGTACAGTTATTAGTGAGTTAAGTAACATTACTGTTTACTATAATTTGCAAGGTGCCACACTAAGAAAAGTATGTTGCTGTCCTCAACTTAGTATTTTAAAATATAGAATAGGGAAGAAATAAGTATCTAATAATTAACTTTTTTTTTTGCTTGGCAAACACATGCTACAAATAATACATCTTTTGCACACATCTGCCCTAGATAACTAGTTTTCCAAAGTAATTTTATTGCCAGGGCATTTCTACAATATATATTGAACACTTTAAAGAGGTAAATGGAAGCTTGGCATATAGGATGCCAAAATCAAAACTTCATTCTTTAGTGAATTAAAACAAATAAAGGGGAAGGCTGAGCACAGTAGCTCACACCTGTAATCCCAGCACTTTGGGAAGCTGAGGCAGGTGGATCACAAGGTCAAGAGATTAAGACCATCCTGGCCAACATGGTGAAACCCCGTCTCTACTAAAAGTACAAAAATTAGCTGGGTGTGGTGGCACATGCCTACAATCCCAGCTACTTGGGAGGCTCAGACAGGAGAATCGCTTGAACCCAGGAGGCAGAGGTTGCAGTGAGCCATGATCACACCACTGCACTCCAGCCTGGTGACACAGTGAGACTTCATC
>NW_016107366.1:2137793-2166889 GCF_001604975.1 Cebus imitator | reverse complement strand
AAAAAAAAAAAAAAAAAAATAGAGGGAAAAGACAGAAATAGTGTCAGTTTGTGGTTAAACTTCTTACTCAGATAAAATGCCTCCGCTTTAGCATATTAATATTTCATTCAGATTTGAAAGTCTAGTTTTCCTGTTCCAGTTCCTTTATTTTAAAGAACTGAATTTACTAAGAGAGACCAAGGCAGGGAGAGTCAGAAAAGGACTCACATTGATGGAGTGGTTAATATATGTCCAGGCACCATGCTAAGAACTTTACATATGTCACCTTATTTTATCCTTAGTATAATCCTCCAAGGTAGATATTTTTATCTCCAGTTTACTAATGAGAAATCAGAAGTACAGAATAGCATCCACCAACATAGTTACCAAATGACAGAGCCAAGATTTGAACCCACCTAATTGGTTAACTAAACCCAGGTCACCTTCACCAAATATGTGACTATCTTAATATTTTCACTTAAAGGTCAAAAGCTATGTTTAGTAATATAGAATGTTCAGGATGTAAATTAATGAATTCACAAGTTAATAGATGAGGCAAATGTCAATGAATAATAAAATAAAAAGAAAAATCCAGCAAAACCATAAAGAGTTCAGAAATAAAATACTACAGTGTCTGAATTTAGATTCAGGATATGGATAGGTTAGTACAAAGTGAGTGCGGAAAGCACAAGCAAGGGAGTGCAGAGAGGGAGACAAGGAAATGTGAGATACCAATAAACAGTGCATTAATAAAGAGAAATATCCATGGGCAGCTGATGCTTAATTCTGCTAGGAGTCTCTGATGAGTTATGTGGAATGCACTTTAAAATTGCTCCACCTGAGGATTGAGAAGCTGAGATATTTATCTATTCACTTACATTTTTCATTGTTTGAGGGTTATCTCTGGGGGCTGTTATATCCTCAGCACATCAGGGCTTCCCTGCACTACAAGCACTGCACTGAGGAAAGTCCTCAGGCAGAGAAGCAGAGACAAAAGCCCTTGCGGTGAGAAATTGTCAGACCACACATGCACATGCATGACGCCTGTCCACAGCTCAGAAGGGAAACAGGATGAGCAACAACACAGTCAGCTATGCTTGGGAATGTAAGGGAGTTTAAGAAGTGTTGAGGGAATCAGAGCACGAATCACAGAGGAGGTAACATTTTGGGTGGATAGAATTGAACTCAACAAGGTGTGACAGCAGGTAAGGAGGAAGAGGCAGGAAGTGGAATTAAGTTTTGCTCCATTTCAGCCTACCCTGACCACCCAATTTAAAATGGCAACACTTTCTTCCCTCTATCCTTCACCACAACTCTTTTTTTTTTTTTTTTGAAACAGAATCTCGCTCTGTCACCCAGGCTAGAGTGCAGTGGCGCGATATTGGCTCTCTGCAACCTCCATCTCCCGGGTTTAAGCAATTCGTACCTCAGCTTCCGAAGTAGCTAGGACTACAGGCATGCACCACCATGCCCGGCTAACTATTGTAATTTTAGTAGAGATGGGGTTTCACCATGTTGACCAGGCTGGTCTCAAACTCCTGAACTGAAGTGATCTGCCGGCCTTGGCCTCCCAAAATTCCAGGATTACAGGTGTGAGCCACCATGCCAGTCCCTCTCACCACAATTCTGATCCCCCCACTTGATCTACTTGTTTTCCATAGAAATTTCTAGCACACAATATAATTTACTCATTTGTTATATTTATTGTTTTGTGTCTATACCATCTACCACCACTATAATGTAAGTACCAATAGGGTAGGATATTCATCTATTTTGTTCACTGATATATCTTAAGTGCCTAGAAGAGTGTCAGACACGTCAATGATTGTACAACCAATGATTAATAAACATTCGTTGAACAAAATAATGAGCTTGAGCATTAAGCTTTTCAGTTAGTGGATGGCTATCTAAAGTTTAATGAAGATGAAGAATCTAAAAAGAAAAGGAAGCATGAGGAAAAAAAAAATGAATGCAGTTTGGTGCCCAGTTGAATCCACGGGATGCCTGTGAGACATCCAGTCATGTTTCTGTGCCCTGGAAAAGAAAGACGAGCAAGGAATCAATGTTTTGTTGGCATTCTGTTTTTGCTGTTTAACTTTATATTCAGCGTCATACATTTGGTACATTTTCAAGGATCTTTTTTCTCAGTAAATCATCTATATTTATAGCATTTATATACCCTGGCAGACACAATAATCTCACATTTTCCTGGCATCATCTATCCTCAAGGGCCTTTAAGCTTTTGTGCTGAAAAGTTATTTTTCTTATAGTTTTGCATTTACTTCTTTAAACTGAGAGCATCTGTCACAGGAGCTGATTCTGCTTGGCAGCTCCCACTCACTCAATCGTGCCCTTAACGTCACTACCAAACTCAGAAATCTATTTTCTCTCTGTCTTATTTTTCTGACCTAATGTGTCATGTGATTCTCCTCTGATCATACACACTGGATGGAACTCTCTGAGCTACAAAGTCTTTAGAAGTGGTCTCTGTTCTTTGACTTTGTGTCATAGACAGTCTTAAAAGCAATATTATCCTGTAACTAGTACCGGCACTTAGTTCAGTTCTTGGATGATCAGACATATATTAGAAAGGCTCACGTGATAGTCAATGACGAAAACCTAAATGTATTTAGGTTTACATCTGCTTCTGCCCAATAAAATGAAATTCACTTATATAGATTACAATCATTGGAAATTATCCTAATTAGGTCGATGTTTACCTTTGTGCTAATGATAAAGAAATGGTTTGTTAGGCAAATTAATAGAGCAGAACCATTATGAACAGTATGCTTAAAGTTTATAACTAATTCAAAGAAGAAATTACTTTCAGGCAATCTCAAGTAATTTAAAAGCCTCATTTGCATATAAATACATAGGATGATAGGCTAATTACAATTGTTTTTATTTATTCATTGAACCTATTTTCCAAAAGCATTCTCTTAAACTACATTTTCATATTATATTATCTAGTTTCCTTGAAAGTAAAACAAGGAGTGGTTTTTTAACTTCTGTTTTATTTTAAGTTGAGAGGTACATGTGCAGGCTTATTACATAGGTAAACTTGTGTCTTGGGAGTTGGTTGTACAGATTATTTTGCCATCCAGCTATTAAACCCAGTAGATTTCTCACTAATTCTGCTTCTACCCGATGAATGACGTTTGCCAGCAGTGTGTTCACCAGTCATGATGAAACATCATCATATCACAAAGTCGAAAGCCTGGTTAAAAGTCTTAACATTTAGAATTTCCAGATTTTATACAGTTGTTTAAAAAACATGAATAGCACCGAAGGCATATTATTTTAGCCAGGCACTGCAGTCCCTTCGTGAACTACAGTACATTGAGAAAGAGCCATCTCCATGCTCTAGACATTGTAAAAAGTCTTTGAAGGAACCCTGTGCCCTTAGGAGGTAGAGGAACAAGCATATAAAAAGTGGCACTTTTTGATGAATTTCTCCAAGTGTCTCATTTTCTGATCACTGGTGTTTCCGTTGCTTATTTCGCATTGCAAACTCTAGCATCTTTTTATCCACATAAGAAATGTTAAAATGTACATGCTATTAATACTGAGTGGTTCTGTTCCTCCTCCAATTATGATTCTGCCTCTGCTTCAGCCAGGAGTCCTCCACATTGTTTGAAGAAAGAACTTGAAAAACACTTTTAGTGTTTCCCCTAGTAATCAACGTGATGCTCTTAGTTTTTGTTAACTTTATGGCTAAAACTACATGTGACACTACCCTTTGGTACATAGATTCCATGAATGAGCTTTCTGCTAAGACTGGTTATTCATATCAGTTTTTCTTTCCCTACAAACCCAATACAGAGAGGAAATTGCAAGACATAGTGAAAACAATTATAGACTGGTACATTGGGATAGAATTAGAAAAATGTTAGGCTTGCATAGGGCTGATCAGCATGTGCTATACGATTAGCAAGGCAAATCAGCTGTTTATCCTTGACATGAATTCACCCTGTGTTGTTACTTCCACCTTTAAGCAGCCCAGAGACTTTCTAGTTCTGTTTCTCCAGGAACATTTCTTGTCTTCTGTAGGGATGTGGGTGGAGAATGGGTACCTGAAAGACGAGAGTTCGATTGACATCCTGAAGTAATAACTTCTGTTCATATAGATTTTCAAACCACTTTATTTTCACTTACCCCATTGACTTTATCCTGTTTGATCTTTTGTGGCATCTGATGCTTCTAATTCTTTAGACCTTTCCAAGATGCTACGGAGAAAAAAAGCTGCATACATTTTATAGTATCTCTCTCTACAAACCCGTAGATTTGGATTTCTTCACTCTGATAAATCAAATACTATGGTGCCACCCAATTCCATGTGCTAATATTTTAAAGTTGTGGACATTATCTAGAGTATGTGTTTAGAGTATGTGTTTTGCTCTTCTTGTTTGTGAGCGGCTTTCCATAGAAAAGGAAATTGAAACCTGAAGCGGAGCTTTGTTTTTTTAAATAATACCTGAAGTCATGAAAATATGAATGAGGAGAATAGCATTCCAGGAAGGGAGAGCAATATGGTTTTAATAGCTACTAAAAGTATATGTGTGATAGAATAACATCTCACCCAAAAGATGCCAATATTCCTAATCCCCAGAACCTGTGAATATATTCCTTAGATGGCAAAAGAGACTTTACAGATATGATCAAGTTGAGGATCGTCAGATAGTAAAATTATCCTGGGTTAGCCGGGTAGGCATGATGTAATTATAAGGGTCATTATAATGGGAAAAGGGAGGCAGAAAGGGAATTTGAGAAGGAAAGGACCAGAGGCAGAGGGCAGACAGGAACGAGACTGAAAAAGCCACACTGCTGGCTTTAAAGATGAAGAAATGGCCCACAGGTCAAGGAATACAGGAGTCTCTAGAAGCTGGAAAAGGCAAGGAACTAGACTCTCCCCTACAGCTTCCAGAAGAAATGTAGCCCTGCCAAACCATTAATAACTTCTGACCTCCAGAATTGTACAAGAATACGTATTTGTTGTTTGTTTTGAGTGCCTACGTTTGTGGTAATCCTTAACAAAAATAATAGAAAACTCAGGTCCTAGGTACTACAGAGAGAGAATATAGGGGGAAAGGGTGAATAAATAGTGAGGTGAAAGGCAGTGAAGGGGCTGGTATGACAAGTTAAGGAACACAAATTTTGTCCTGAATGACAGTAATGACCATTTAAAGATTTTAAGTGGAAGGATTTTATAATTAGTTGGTTTTTTTGGTTGTTCATTTTTACTTTAAGACAATCACTCTAACAATAATTTGGATGGCAGATAAACTGGAAGGGCCAAAACTAGTCCAAATCAGTTGGGAAACGATCCATAATCTAGTCAAGAAATGCTATATTCACAGAAAGACATAGAAGACCTGAACAGAATGATGCAAGTAATGATACCGAATCATAGTAAAAAGTCTGCCAACAAAGTCTAGAATTCCATCGTTTCACTGATTATACCAAACTTTTAAAGAAGCATATCAATTCTTCTCAAACTATTCCAAGAAATTAAAGAGAATGGAATTTTTCACAACTCATTTTACAAGGCCAGCATTACTCTGATACCAAAACCAGAAAATGACACAAGAGCAATAATGACAACAATTACAGGCCAAAATGTCTAATGAACATACATGCAAAACTCTTCAATAAAATACTAACAAACTGCATCCAACAAGACATCAAAAAGAAAATAATACTTTATCAAGTTGACTTTATTCCAGCAATGCAAGAATGGTTTAACATATGCAAATCAATTAATGTGATTCACCACATAAACAAAGCTAAAAAAAAAAAAAAAACATAAGATTACTCAATAGATGCAGTAAAAGCATTTGATAAAATTTAACACATCTTCATGATAAAAACTCTCAACAATTAGATATGGAAGGAACATACTCAACACATTAAAGGCCATATATGACAAACCCACAGCCAACATCCAGCTAAATGGGGGAAAACAAAAGCCTTTCCTCTAAAAATTGGAACAGGACAAGGATGCTCATTTTTGCTACTCTTATTCAACATATACTATAAGTTCTAGCCAGAGCAATTAGGCAAGAGAAAGCAGTGAAGGGTATCCAAACTGGAAAAAAGGAAGTCAAAGTGGATTAAAGATTTAAACGTAAGACAGAAAATTATAAAATTAATAGAAGAAAACAGAGAAAATGCTTCTGGACATTGACCTAGGAAAAATTTTATGGCTAAGACTTGAAAAAGAACAGACAATAAAAACAAAAAGACAAATGGGACTATATCAAATGTAAAAACTGCTTTACAGCAAAAGAAGCAACCAACAGAGAGAAGAGACAACTGGTAAATGGAAAAATATTTGCAAACTATTCATATGACAGGAGACTAATATCCAGAATATACAGGGAACTTGAACAGCTTAACAGAAAAAGAAAACTCACACAATTATTTTTACAAAATGGGCAAAGTATCTGAATAGACATTTCTCAAAACAAGACATATAAATGGCCAAAAAGTATATGAAAAAAATGCTAGACATCACTAATCATCAAGGAAATGCAAATCAAAATGACAATGAGATATAATCTCACCCCAGCTAAAATTATTATTATCAAAAAGATAAAAAATGCTGGAGAAGCTGCAGAGAAAATGAAACTCTTATCCCTTGGTGATGGGAATATAAATTAGTACATCTATTATGAAAAACAGTATGAAGATTTCCCAAAAAGCTAAAAATAGAACAACCATATGACTCAGCAATTCCACTAGGTATTTATCCAAAGGAAAGCAGATCAGTATACCAAAGAGGCACCTATACTCATGCTTATAGCAGCACTGTTCACAGTAGCCAAGATATGGAAGCAACCTAAGTGCCTATCAACAAACGGCAATATGGTATATATACACAACGAAATACTATCCAACCACTAAAAAGAATGAAATTCTGTCATTTGTGGCAACATAAATGAGCCTGGAGGTCATTATCTTAAATGAAATGCCAGGCACAGAAAAATAAATATTACATGTCCTCACTCTTATGTGGGACCTAAAAAAAAAAACAACTTGAGGTCATAGAAGTAGAGAGCAGAGTTATGGTTATTAGAGGTGGGGAAGGGTAAGGGGAGGAGGGTGGGGAGGGGAGGATCGGGAGAGGTTGGTTAACAGATGAAAAGTTACAGCTAGACTGAAGGAATAAGTTTTAGTATTCTGCAGCACCATATGATAAACATTGTTAACAACAATTGAGTGTATATTTTCAAAAAGCTAATAGATTTTTTAATGTTTCCAACACAAAAAAATAATTAATGTCCAAGGTAATGGATGTGCTAATTAGCACGATTTGATCATTGTTCCTTGTATACCTGCATCGAAATATAGCTCTGCATCCCATAAATATGTACAATTATTTATGTGAAATAAAAATAAAAGGAAAAAAAAGGAATGCTATGTTCAAATGGAGAAAAGGTTACAAAAGATACACTAAGGAAGTAAAATAACTGAATAGATAAGAAATCCTGAAGAAAAGCAAGTTTCTAAATGACAAAAATTCTGTCATTGGGAGGATAATTTTTATTTTCCTTGAAAATAAAAAATAGAATAAAAGGATTGGATTTGTTAGAAGTAGGAGTTCAATTTTAGATATTGTTCAATTTTAGATATTCTATTTTTGAGGTGCCTTTAAGGCTCCCAGTTAGGAAGATGTTCAATAGAGTTGGATACGTGGGAAATGAATTAGGCTTTGCAAAAACCAAAGGTACAAAATGACATAAAGAAGGATAAAAAATCATTTATAGAAACGCCCCACATATCTTTTAACCTCATTTACACTCATGAATTTAACCAATGTTAATAAACTTTAGATTCCAAATATATACCTCTAGTCCTTATAATTTGCCTGAGCTTTGATTCCTACCTAACCATTTTCTGGAAAACACTGCTCTGACACTTAAGAGGTATATGACATCTAATATTTTATCTGTCCTGGTTAACAGCACTACCACACTGCCATTTCAGTATCAGAAAAGTCAATTTCATTTTCAGCTCCTGCTCCCTCATTCTATTATCAAAGTCATCATGAATTCCTTTCAATTTTACTACTCAAGTATCTCTGAAACATAATCCGTCTTCTCTACCTCCACTGCCATTTCTTTGGTTCAGATCCATATAACATCCTCTTACTCCTTAATGAACATGTGTTCTTTCCAACTGATTCACTGCACTTGTAGGTAAAGTATTTGATGATATCATGGCCCCAACTGGTGTTTAGCATCACATCTCCACAGAATGTGTCTGAGGCAGGAAAGGACCACCTGGTCTTCTCCCCTCTAATCGGAGGGCAAATGCCTTCATAGAAGCCCTATTCCTCCAAGCACCTTCTTGGCCAGAAACAAGTCACCTACTTACTCCTTCACCAACCCCTGAGATAGGGAAGTGTGTAGACTAATCATGATTCATGTTAACTTAGCCTGCTGCCTACTAAATAAAATCAAGCTTCTTTAAATGAAAGGAGAGAGGGGAGTGTGGATAAGACCACAGTTATTAGGCAATCAAAATCTGCTGTATCCAGAAATCATGATAGCAAGATGGTAGCATTAGTCCGGACTTTAAAGAAAGAGAGAGAAGGAGGGAAAAAGGGAGAGAGAAATGCTTAAATATAATAGTTAAACAGTGACATGTATCTCTTTATTTTTAGGAATATTTATTCAATACTCACTCTGAAAGACATTTTTATATTGCTGAAAAATATGTGTATTGCATTCCTAACAATTATGTTTGCACAAAAACACAGAGGAATGGATCAAGTTAGTAATATAATTTTTTATGTTGAAACACGAGAAAGGACAAACACACACACAGGGTTTGAATCTAAGCTCACCAAAATATAGATACCACCATTCATCTCATGGCGTACATCCAAAAGTCAGGCATAGTGCATACAAATAATTACTTGATCTCCATATGACTAGTCGCACATTTTGTATTTGTTTTAGAAACATAACCTAGCACATCCTGATTTGTGTTTATGTACACTGCTACCATCTGTCCATTTAATGGCAAAACAGCAATTATAAGCCAATGACCAGTGGTATCCAAATAAAGGATAGATGCAGCACAGTGAAAATGGGAGAAAATTTCACGGCTTTCAAAAACTCAGGTTTCAAGTGTATCATTACTGTGGTACATTCTGAATGTTATCAGCCTCTATATGCAATAGTTTCTTTACTTGACTCTAAGCTGGAACTCAATTTATCTTTCTCAGCAATATGCTATCTTGTTAATTATTTTACTTTTATATGAAACATTGAATGTGTTAAGCATTTTTGTATGTCGATTGTAAATAAAAGTAAACAACTATTATACCAACAGGTTAAGTGTTTTATTGCAAGTTAACAGTACAATCCACCAAATGTCTACTGCCCATGATCATTTTTCTTCATAAACATTTCTCTCAGGTTTGTCTATTCTAGAATTTATGCTGATAATGAGCTTTTGAATACTGATTTTATATGACACAGGGTCATATTTTAAAGCTTTTTATCAAAATAATGGGAGATGTAATTTTAAATACATCTCATCAATACAACTGTCTTTAATCTCTGGGGATAAATAGTGACAAATGAGGCTTAGTTTTTGACTTGTTTATCTGCTGCTGAAACAGGCTGTTTTAATGGAGCTTCTAAGTGGATAATAGGTATGCAGTGAGCATTTTGAGGTGTGATAATGAGATCTATGTATGGATGCAGCACTATATTTTTCACTGTGTTTCTGCACAAGAAAGTGTTTGCAATTTATTAAAGAATCAGAAGTCTATTTACATGGCTACTGGGATGCGTGCTTAATTTCCTTATGCATTTAAATATCCCTATTTTCACACTCACTACAACCATTATTTAGTTTGTAGATTCATTAAACTGTATAAGGTGTACCTATTAGCTGCCAAAGAAATCATGTCAAATTAGATGTGGATTTTTATTGCTTAAAAAAAGAAAGGCACACAATAATACAACATGCTCAAAAATGTTTGAATCACAAAATGGTTATGAGGACAAAAAACTTTGGATAAAAATCTTTCATCCAAGCCTTCAAATTCATATATTTAATATGAACGTACTCCAATTTCAGCATTGGTTTGATGAAACCAAAATGGATTCTCTCATAGCTGAAATGTAACAGACCACATAAATGACTACAGCCAGAATACAGGAGCCATGAAATTCTGGTCAATAAGCACACATTCTTACCCTTGCAAATCTCAATGTAGTTAGTGCAAAAGAAAGCAGAGGTAGGAGTGAAATGTTAGGTGCCTTAACAATAAAGCATCTGATGTCTTAAGAAAACCAACAGCTGATTTCCTGCAAATAAGCTAGTGGGAAAGCATATATAAAAATGAGGAACTTTACAATGCTTTATATTATATTTCCTGGTATATGTACCCTGTAGATTACAGGAATGTGGTTTTAAGGAAACAGCATGGACTTTGGTGAAGACAACTCTGGACCTATCCTACATCTGGAACTTCCTAGCCATACAGTTGTGGCCAGAACACGTATCATCTTTGTTCTCAGTTGCCTCATTATTAAAAAAAAATGTGTTCGAGGGTGCATTTCTGATTCTAATGATGAGCCGACTTCAGAGTCCTATGGAGTCAAGATATTATGAAGGGCCCTCTGAAGCAAGTAAACAACTAGATGTTTTCTGTATTTATACACTTTCTAAGGCATTGCTAGACTTACAAGAAAAAAGAAAATATTAGTAACCACCCTAAATTTTTTTTAATAGTGCTAAAACCAAAATGTTTGGTTGGCCCTATACAAATTCAAGTAACAGAGCTGCTATCGGAAGACTACACCTTACGTCAGCTATGAAGTGGGAAGGCTAAAACTAAGAATCTTGTATTAGGTTAAGAATTTTCAAAGAAGATTAAGATGGCCACATGTTGGATAGTGGCATCAGGCTTCTGGCCAGAGCAAGTGTAGATCTTTCTGAAGGAAGGCATTTTAGATAAAGGTGTCAGGATTTCCATAAACCAAGATAAAACAAATATGACCTCACATACAAAGATAACAAAATAGAAGGCTGCTTCTGCAATTATAAGAGCAGTTGGAAAAGAAAGCCTCGTGGGGGTAGATTAGTAAAGAAAACAACTACAAACCCATTTTGAGGCCAGCATTATGTTTGTAATAAAACCAGAGAAAGACATTACAAGAAAAATAAATAAACTGATACCCCTGAACCTTGACTAAAAAATCCTTTTAAAACATTAGAAAATTAAATTCAATAATATATTATTTTATATATGTATTTTTATATATTATATAAAAATAAATCTACCACATTTATATATATATATATATATATATATATATATATATGATAATACAATAATACATCATGTGCAAATGGGTGGTCCTATTAACAGACTGAGAAAATTCATATGATTATCTCCACAGACATAGACAAAACGTTTGCCAAAATTCAGCATTTATGTATGATTCAAACATATTAAATTAGAAATAGGAAGATGTTTTCTTAACAGGATAAAGGACATCTCTTTTTTAATAAGATCTATAGCTAACTTCAAACTTATAGCTAACTTCAAACTTAATGCTAAGAGGCTGAACACCTATAGCTAACTTCAAACTTAATGCTAAAATGCTGAACATTTTCCCCTAAGACTGGGAAGGAGGCAAAGATGTACTCTTATCTCCACTAATCAATACAGTACTGTTAATATCCACTAGTGCAATAAAAAAAGAAATTAAAACAAAAGCCTTACAGATTAGATAGGAAAACTGTCTGTATTCACATGCTTACCTATGTGGAAAATTTCAAAGAATCTATAAAAATCACTCCAAAAACATGAATGAGTTTAGCAAGGTTGCACAATACAACATCTACATGAATTAATCATATTTCCAAATACTAGCAATAAAAGCTCAGAATTTGAGACTAAAAAAATCATTTAAAATGGCATTGAGGGAAAAAAACATGTAATAAAAATATAAGAAGGTATTTCCAGAATTTATATATTGAAAAACATAAAATCCTGATAGAATAGATCAATTAATACAGATATAAATGGTGGACATACCATATTTATGAACTGGAAGATTCAATATAGTTAACATGTCATTTCACCCCAATTTTATCTCTTGATTCAATACAGTCCCAAACAAAATTTAAATAAGCTAATGCCCCTCAAAATTTCAACATCAAAAAAAAATGTATAAACAAGCGAATTCTAAAATGTATATGGAAAAGCAAAAGTACTACAATGGCCTAGTAAATTTTGAAAAGAAGAATAAAGTTGATGGACCCATGCTACTCAATTTTAAAATTTAGTAAAAGCTACAAAATCTGGACAGTTTCTTGTGATTAAAGGATAGACTATAGGTCAATGGAACATAGCAAGGATGCCAACAGTAGATCACATATAAATGGCAAACTTATTTTGACAAAAATGCAAAGAAAATTCAGTGGAGGGGGGGAATGTAAAATCTGTAGTGTAGTTTGTTAAGTTATAGCAGAGAAGAAATATGAAAACGTAAATTAGAGCTTAGCGAATAGGATGAGAGGTCTAACAGATGCCCAATCACAACTGCAGAAGAGATTAGAGGAAATGGTGAGAACAAATATATGAAAATTTAATAGTATTTTATACTTAGAAAAAATATGAATCTACAAGTATAGAAAAATCTGTTATAAATATCAAGCAAGCTAAGGCAAAAGACACCCACTTGGTAGTAAAACTAGAGGATATTAAATTAAAAAGAGGATGTCTTCAAAGCAGCTGGAGTTAAAAGGTCTTACTAAGGAACAATTTGTTTGACATAAAATCTCTTGACTGTGACAATGGAAGCAAAAAAAACAGAACAATTTCTTCAATGTGAATTATTAAGAAAAAAATGGCTCTCAGACTATCTAGTTGACGTAACTGGCTGCCAGTCATTTAATTCCATGATGCAGCAACAAATTATTCTTCCGAAACTGCAGATTGTAACAACAAAGCTTTATTTTTTGCCTGTATTACATACGGGCCTAGTAAGCTATCAATGCACTGACTCTGGGTCATGTTTTGTCTTTACAGCATCTAGACTATTGGAGTAATCCCAATATGGAACATGCATTTCTCATGACAACAGGAAAGGAAGAAGGGTAAAACAATTTAATGACCCTTAAACCTTCTGCAAGACCTGGTACACATCACTTCTGCTCACATATCAATGGGCCCACATAAGTCTTGAAGACAAGATGGATATCCATGTGGAAGGGGAGTGTACTCCTCCCACAGAGAGACACAGCAAATTATATGGCAATGAGCACAGATATAAAGTGTTCTTATAAGGAGGGGAGCAAATAATTAGGAAGAATAATACAGTGTATTACAATTCAGTATTGTGTACCTAGACAGTTTGTATCTTTCAAGAACAAGGCAAAATAAATCATTTTCAGACAAATAAAAGTGAAAGATTTTGCCACTCACAAATCTTCGCAAAAGGAAGTTCTGGCGATTCTGAAGGGAAGGGAAAGATCCTATGCAGCCATAAGAAAGGATGAGTTCATGTCCTTTGCAGGTACATGGATGAAGCTGGAAACCATCATTCTCAGCAAACTGACACAAAAGCAAAAAACCAAACACTGTATGTTCTCACTCATAAGTGGGTGTTGAACAGTGAGAACACATGGACACAGGGAGGAGAACATCGCATGCAGGGGCCTGTCAGGGAGTAGGGGGCTAGGTGAGGGATAGCGGGGGTGGGGGTTTGGGGAGAGCTAACATTAGGAGAAATACCTAATGTAGATGACGGGGGAATGGATGCAGCAAATCACCATGGCACATGTATACTAATGTAACAAACCTGCACATTCTGCATATGCACCCCAGAACTTATAATAAGGTCTAAAATGCAAAAATGAATGGTAAACAAATAAATTTAGATATATAACAAAATCTAACATTATAAAAAGCAATAAAAAGTCTAAATTGTATGAAAACAAAACAATAGAATTTGTGTGTGTGTGTGTGTGTGTGTGTGTCTGTGTGTCTCTGTGTGTGTGTGTGTGTGTGTGTAAGCAAATCTAGAAAAGATTATTCTTTGCTGACTTCTGTGAATCCCATCTCTTCTGTCTTTTCTCAGTATGTACCTCAAACCCCTAGCTTCACTAGCTAATTCCTAGTCTACTAATTATTTTAGGATTTTTTCTAATTTCTAATCCAATTTTTAAAAACCATTTAAGATTAACCCCATTCACAGTCTAGGTTGGGTTGTTTTACTGTTTGTCTAGCACTCTGCCATAGTACCCTACTATAAAAAATTATCAAGCTGGGCTGTTATTGTCTATTCATTATTCTGTCTTTCACACTAAAGTGTAGATCAAGATCTTTGGCATTTTTATGATGCATTGCATGCGTTTAGCACAATGATTGTAGGCTCCCAAACAAGTATTTATTGAATGGCAGGAGGAACTAAATGTAGGATAAAAAGATATTCTTTTTCTTTTGCAGTTGAATGTTTTTAACATTTATTAATATCTCTCTAAGGGGTAGCAAATGACATTTATTGTTTTATACACTTCCAGTGAATTCCATTATGTTCACTAATTTATAGGTTGTCATAACTTTTCCTGAGAAGCAGAGAAAAGAGAGAAATTACTATCAGTTTATAGATAAGATCACTGAAGCTCAAAGCAGGTAATATCTCTTTCGTAAGGCAGTGCCAGCATTCAGACCCAAACCTCTTTTTAGAAAATCAACATTCAGTACATAAACATGATTCTTTCAAAGGCTCAAAACTATAGCTCTTTATGAAGCATAAATAGCAAAATAAAAAAGCTCTATAATTATTATAAAAAATCATACAACTTAAGGTGAAATGCAAATGACATCATTAGGTAAAATCCGTAAAGCTAGTATTATTGAAAAACAAGTGTTTTCATTTTTCAAAAAAATAACTCACAGGACTGAAAACACCTTTTTCCGGAATTTGTTTTCTCTTCTTTCTCTGTCCAAATATACTGAAGTGTTGAGAAACTGGTGGATAATTGTTTTATCATTCATTCTAAACTCTACCCTGTACAGACGGCATACATTCAAGCCAATTAACCTCATAAAATTAATTTTAGATTGATGTTGGTTTACTGTTTCAAGAACATTTAATTGAATATTTTAAATAAGACAGACACAGCATTTTTATGAATAGGTAATAGCACTGGTATTAGTAAACCATAAATAATCAACCTGCATAGGTGTTTCCAAGGTCTGACATGAGAGTAGTAGTTACAGTTTATGAATTTACCATTTTCTTTTCTATTTGCAGCACAAGAAACATTATACAACAATGAAAGAAATAAATAAAAAAGAAAAATATCTCACAATCCCAACTCACTAACAAATTCTTTGTTTTCATTTTTTATGTTCTTTGGATCATAAGGAAGCATGTTTTATGTGTTTGAAAGTGTAGTGTTCATTTTAATGTTTTTTCACTTGACATTATTTTATAAACATTTTTTAAATTGTTATTTTCCACAAGAAGTTTTTAAATTAATGGTTTATAGTCTACAAACTGATATTTGGTTGTTTACTGAACCATTTCTTAGTTTTCAAACATTAAGCTGCTTTCAATTTTTTTACTACTATAAATGAGTTAATAATGAGTATTTTTACATGTGATTTTTCCTTTTTCCCTAAATATAATACGAAGTCTCAATAATAGCAGTAACAGATCAAAAAAACAAACAATTTCAAGTTTTTACTATTTTGTTTTTAAAATATGACTACAGTTTATACTCTCAGTAGTTTATATGAAGGTACCAATTTCAACACAAGCTCACTTGTACATATATACTAATTTAATAATTGTAAAAAAATACATCATTTGACTTTACATCTTTAATAAATAATCACATTAAAGTTTGTGCCCTAAGTGGTTGTTTTATGTAAATTAATTGTTGCCCTGATATAAGGACTCTTCAGACAATGGGGTCACAAAAGAAGCTGGTAATCCTCTGGGGGAGAAATGATCCTACCCTCCTTAAGCCACTTTTCAATTACTGTTTCATTCTTCAATTATGTCTGAAAGGGAGTTGTATTATGCTTTATTCCTACCAAAAAGTCACTAATTAAGTATGTTCTGATGTTGGAACATGATGTATGTCATTTTGCATCGAACCTTACAGAGAAAGTAGGGATACCAGTTCAGATAGGGAGGGGTAGCTGTAGTCTCCATAATTGTATAGTTACATCATTTCTATTTGACAAATAATCATCTAAGAAATCATATAAGTAAAATATGAAAAATCTCTGCACTTAAGAGTACCGTTGAACTTACTCATAATTGTGTCTAGCTTTAAGGTCAGGATTAACACTTAGATTCTCAGGGGACTTTTTAAACATATTTTGTAAAGATTGCTACTATGTGTTTAGTTCCTGCTACATGCCAGACGCTTCTACACACGGTATAGCTAATTATCCCAGTAATCCTATAAAATAAATGTTCATCATCTCCATTTTACAGGTAAAGAAATTGAGATGCAGAGGCTAAGTACCATGCCCAGGTCCACTCAGTACACTCTTAGACTGAATTTCATGTTTAATGTTTTCTCTTTTTCACATCTGTGATCTTTCACTTATTTAATTATTTAATTCAAAGGTTGAGTGTATTTTCTTCTCTAAAATTCTCAATTTCCTATTGTAAATTATACTTTGACAGAAATATATTTTAACCCAGAACATGAATAAACTATGAGTCATTAAAATGCTCAGCCAATGATAGTTTCTGATCTCAAACTAAGAGAGTTTTCTCTTTATATAAATTTTCACCTGGATGAAAGAAATCCCGGGGTGAATAAAATTCACTATCTGAGCCCAATGCTGTGTTATACCAACTGTGCTTCTCTGTATAATAGGCTCATTTGCCATTCTTTGAACTTGATTTTTATCTTCTTACTTCTGCACCTAAGCTCATTTTCAACTGCAAATCTCCTTCTCCAGTTATCAAGGGACCAATCCAAAGGGCACCTTCCTTATGATAGCTTTCTTATTCACTTCAAAGTAACTCGACTCTCTCTGGAACAGCTATAAGACTTTATTCTATATTCTTCTACATCATTGTTTGTATCCCATGCAGTTAACGGAAAGAACATGGGCTTTGAAGTTGTCTAGGTGTGACTCAATACTCTGCTGTAGTCTAAATTTTCACTTTCTTAATATCAATGTGTCAGCTATGAGAGAAGGACTCACTTCTTCCTCCACACTCTCTAATCACTACAGTAGCTCAAATTCAAGTGGTAGGAGAATAGTCTCCACCTCTTGATGGGAGAAACTGTCAAAATCAGCATAATGGAGTATCTACATTTCAGGGTTATCATAAAATCAATAGGAAGTTTTATTAAAAAGTCCTTAGCAAATGTTTTTAATGTAATCTATACTCAACATATGCTAAATTATATGCCCCTTATGGATCTTTGCCCCTCATATCTTATATAGAGTAGGTTTATAAGCAATACCAAAAGAATGGATTATGGAAATATGTATTTTGGAATAATCTTTGAAAACAGACTTTGAAAAACATTTTAATACAAATATGCAATTAAATAGGGACATTACTTCCTGAAAATTATAATTAATTCAAGTTCTAGAAAATATATAGAAAATAAATACTGATGCTAAAAGCTAACACAAATTTAACCATTTTTCTTCAAAGTCCTCAGTTTTTAATTTATATTCTTCTGTCATATAAAAAGTGGGAATTTTAAAACGAGGTACCTGATCATACTCAATATATAATTTGTGCAGTGCCCTTATTTTTGGCAATAGATTTTATTTTATTGGAGTAAAATGAAGTATATAAATTCTGCATCACATGCGGGAAAAAATCAGTATAGGTAGTCATGCGTGCTTCAAGGATTTTTACTGTAATAGAAATCCATAGAAACATAACACCTTTGAACTTCACTGCCTCAATGTGTCTTAGACAGACATGGTGAGAATGCATTCCCATGAGTTTTACTTGCTGAAGTAAAACTCATATAGTGTTTAGTAGCCAAACAAATGTACCGATTTTATTTACAGTTTTAGAAGCCACCTTTTCTTTTCAAAGGGCCTTTAAATAATAACCTGCCTAAACCAAATGTCCATTTTAGAAATGGATAAGTTAGGGCAAATTGAATATACCTGTGTTTTATATGCAGTAAAACTCAGTTTGGATTTGAGTCATATAAATATTGATATGATTTCTCTTATTAAATTCATTCAATGAAGGAATAAAATCCTCTATAATAATGTAAAACATAACTTCCCTGACTAACCTAGTGCATATTCATATGTTTCTGCAGAACCCTGAGGTCGTGATTTAGTGTTTCCAACATTTGATTGGTATTTTATCTTTTACTCAGGGCAATTTTTATACATATTTTTTTAAAAGCGCCAAGCTTGAGTATGCTATATATAACATTAAAGCTTTTTAAATCAATGTTTTAAAATTATAAAACAGTTCAGAAAACTCAGACCACAATATAGAGTACTGTAATGAAAATTATGTGCCTAGCCCCTATATTTATCATATTGTCATATTATTCCACACTCGCTGTAGTTATAGTTACAGTATAAAATTCTTTATTTCCATTATCTTTGTTCTCAGTTATAATCTGTTCTCGTTAATTCAAAGTTTATCATTTACAGTTAATTTTTCTAATATTTCTCTATTTTTATTCATGTGTAAACAATATATATTATGATTTTTCAGAATTTTTAACTATTTACATGCTGTCTTAGTACAGGTATTATTTACAAATTGCTTTGTTTGATTCAACATTATATATGTATGCTTCATTCCTACTAACATATGCGTTGCTCTAGTTTACTTTCACAGCATGATTTTTACAGCATTCTATTTTATGACTATATGAACACAGTTTATTTATTTATTCTTTTGTTGATGGATACTTCAAATATTTTCAATTATTCTCTTTTTCAAACAATACTGCCATAAACAGCCTTGAACATAGTGTTCTTTTTGCACATAGAAGAGTTTCTCTGATAGAAAAGCAGCTGCTGAATTGCAGGGAATATTCGTCTTCAAGTATAATAGATATTTACAGTATCACTGTAATCACAGATATCACTGTAAAAGTATCCACGTACAATGAAGTGTATCAATGTACAGTTCACTATCTGTGTATCAAGGTTATATATTTTTCTTTCTAAAAGAGGTTATGTACTTTCTTGTGATCATGTAATAGCACCTACAACCTACTGTGATTCTTTTTTCCTCTGGATTCAGACCTCATTATAGTATCCATCTATGGCAACTGCTAGATTCTCTCCTCATCAACATTATGGTTCATGGTTATACAATAGGGAAGAAATCATATCAGTTCTTTCGGCATGGTTTGCAGCAAGGAAGGCATTTATTTTGCAGAAGGTAGAAATCAGGAATGTTAGATTGGGCACCTCTCTGTTGCCATATGGGGGGAATGTTTAATTAGGTAAAGACTGACCATATCCAAGTAAGTCCTCTGCAAATAGGCATACAGATCTCACAGGGCAGGGCTCTCGATATTTTGTAAACCGGGAATCAACAGTTAAACATGTTTACCCCTGCACTCCTAAATCCTCCTGGAAAGCCTATATATTGAGAAGCTCATCTTGTCTTTGGAACAAGACATCTTCAGTCTTTGATATATTACAGCTCAGCATCTAGCAATTTTTGTCCTGCTTTCCCAATCTACCAAAAATGATAAGCCTATTGGTGCCTACTGGTCTGATTCTGATCATCCATATAGCATCATGTTTTCATGATATGTTAGCAAGACAATAACCTCTCCAATTCCCAGATGCTTCATTTATTTACAAGGAAGGTAACTGGGAATAAGGGAGGAAATATATTTTCTCAACACAGCCAGAATGCAGCAAAACATAGAATGCAACCTACTCTTGCTTTTTAGCAAAATGTTCTTTGAACTGCACAATTTATCCAAAATAATTCCCTTTCATTTCTCTATATTTTCCCCTGAGATTTTTGTAAGTATTTGCTAGACAAAATTGGATTTTGTAAAGTATTCCTGGAAATAATGTTATATAAACATGAACTTTAGTCTCAACATTATATAGGTCTTCTGCATGCAGTATTCTCTCCAGGGAAATACTGTGTTTCTCTTGTCAAGACTTACAGCTGCAGAAGTTCTAAGTAGAAGTGGACTCTCAAAAAGTTGATGAATTTTCTCAATTCCCAAATGAAACAAAAGTGAAAAATAAAATATAAAGAGGTTAAGTTACTTGCACAGTGCCATGATTCTAAGTGGCAGAACCATTATCATATTTTTTCTGATTATAACAGTAAAGAATAAAATAAAAACCCACCACAAAGTCCTATCACACAGAGATAGCTACTATTAAAATATAATTGAATATTTCTCCAATTGTGTCCATTAAGAGGAGAATCAATAAATAAATTGCAGCATTTATTTGATACCACAATAATTATTCCAGTTCTTTTGGGCTTAAATTCAATTTGAGTATATATTAGATGTGTGCCCTTGGGCAGGTTAATTAAATTATCTGGGCATCAGTTTCCCCATAAATCGGAGAAAATAGTAGAGCTATTTTCAGGATTAGATGTCATAATGCATGATAACATCGCCTTCCAGTAATCAATGTTTTGTGAAGCATAGCTAAATTATTCTGCCCAAATAAGTGAATACATAGTTGGTGCTTCATTTTAATAGGAAACATGTAGTTTTATATTTTATAGGCATTCTGATGTACCGTATACATACGTATATGCACACACATATACACAGTCTAGTTTTTATTTTAAAATGTGAATTGCATAGGAATAATTTTGTATTTTTCTCCCCTTTTAAAACAAGGGATCTATCAGATCAATCAGAAACTTGAGTTATGTTGACCATAATTTTATACTAGGAATTGGCATCCTACTGGGCAAAAACACGCAAAAATTGTCAAGTCCTAGAACAGAGAATCAGCCTAGGGGAAGCATTTTTATCACAAACTCAACCCCACCTTGGTGTTCAGCAATTAGATTCACATATGTATTACAAATTAGAAAAGAAATAGCAAAGTGTGGAAATATAACCTTAACTATACATTGTAAATTGTGTATAAATATTAGGAATATATATTATATATGAGCATATATTTAAATTAGGAGTAAATATGCTAGAATGTTTTCACTGCCTCTCTCTAGAGTTTTTTTAAAGTATACTTTTCTATATTTTATGAATTCTTACTATGAATTGTAAAACTCAATAATTAAAAAGTTGCTAAAAGAGAAGCCAATCAAGGGAGGTCTTCTACCCTTTATGAATTATTTAGTGTATCTAAAACTACCTTTATATTGAATACAAAGATGAATCTTTGTGTGTCCAGCTTAGACTGATTTTACAAATTACATTCTGCTATGAATTAGTCCATAACTCTGTGTTTTTGCCTATGCTGCTCCAATGGCCTGTTATCCAGTTTTCTCTTTTCATCTCCACTACTCCATTACCACCCTAAGAAAAAAAAACTTAACCATCCATACAGACACAATTATTTTCTCTTTGTGAAATAAGACTTTTAAAATTATCTACTAAAAATTGAGCACTTCTATCTTTTTGACGCACTGTAACTTGAACATATGTCATTGGTCATAAACCTGAAACAATTATTTTGCACTTTTGTAAGTATGTGGCTGTACCTTGAGATCAGAGGCTTTGTCCAACTATCTTTGTTTTCCCAACACTTGGCAGAATAGGTGAATATTTGCTGAAGATATTGTTGGAGGGAGAGAGAGGAGAATGGAAGGAATAAAAGAAGAAAGGGAAGGAGGGAAGGACGAAAAGAGGGAGGTAGGGAACAACCAAATAAATATTTGGTGATGTGCAAAGAATAGATACCTCTCATGGAGATTTGAAGCATCCCTGGGAATTTATTTGAGGTGAGTCTACTATATTTTTTCCATGCATAGACATACTTATCCAGAAGGCTCAACAAATTATTAAAATAAAGATCACGAGAAAACTAGGTAAATCTAAAAATTAAAAAACAAATTGTCCCTATTAATATACATGCTAACCTCTGTAAAGAATTTTGGAATTTTTATAGCACCTTTCAAATATAGTCTTTTTAAATTCTTGGAGAAACCCAATGTCCTAAATATTTATTGCCAGTTTAAAGTTAGGAAACTGAGGTTCAAAAAGTTAAAATGAACTGTTCTAGTTTACACAATTTAAAAATGGCAGTTTATACTTTAGAAACACTTATCCCAAGTCTTAGTGGGTTTAACACAAACAAGTTTATTTCTCATTTGTGTTTATCCACTATGTATCAGCAGGGAGAAACCACATATAGTAGACTCTCAGCAACCCAGGCTGATGCAGAAGGCACCGTCTCAAACATTGCTAGTTACTGCATCAGAGGCATGAAGAACTCAACATTTCACATAGGCAATTAAATTTTCAACTTCGAAGTGACACATGCCACTTTTACTAACAAATTTCTTGGTCAGATTTACTTACACGGACCGACCCAACCACAATAGGGCCAAGAAATACCATGTTAGCAAGTGACTGGAAGTAAAGAGAACTGAAAATATTTGGCAGTATTTTTGCCTGGTATCTAATTCTCCTGAGTGAGAATTCAAGTACTTTTTGGTACAAAAATAGAAATAACGTTCTCTTAAAATTTTAGAATTCTTAAAGCTCATAGTCATCAAGATAAAATTATTTTTGTAATTGCATGATTTCTTATTCAGAAATAAGTCAGTCCTGAAGCAGTCGATTCTGAACCAGATAACTGCATACAGTTTAGTTCAATCTGTACCTGTTTATTCCAATTCTATTTTATTTATTTATTTAGTTTTGCTTTGTTTTGTTTCGAGACGGAGTCTTGCTCTGTTGCCAGGCTGGAGTACAGTGGTGTGATCTTGGCTCATTGCAACCTCTATCACCCAGGTTCAAGCGATTCTCCTGCCTCAGCCTCCTGAGTAGCTGGGACTACAGGCATGCACCACCTCGCCCAGCTAATTTTTGTATTTTTAGCAAGGACAGGGTTTCACCATGTTGGCCAGGATGGTCTCCATCTCTTGACCTCGTGATCCACCTACCTTGGAGAGTTAAGACATATAAATATAATCTGATAAACTGGAGTCAGATTATAGAAAGGGACAATAGGACCTCTTAAAGAGAGTTTTATTTAGGGATGAAGGAATTGGTATAAACAGAAACTGGCTTCTTTTAATATTAAGGTTTTAGTTGGATCCATCCTAGACCCCAGCTATGATTGTGTATTAGACCAGTGGAGCAAAAACGGGCTTTGTATCAATTCCAAGGTCTATTTCCTAAATCAGCCATGATTTGAGACTCAAATAAGCCTTCTGTAGAATAATTATTTGTACAACTGAACATATTCTTCACAAGTGCAGAGGTGCTTGCACCTTGGCAGCAGTATTGCTGGTTCACGCCATCTTAGGCCACTGGAAATGGTGCCATTGTAAGGCCAAAACCTTTAAGTAGTTTTGGAATCCGGCAGCTGGGAAAGCCTCATCAGACTAGTAACAAGGGTTATGAAAGAAAAAAAAAAAAAAAGACAATCTCAAACAGCTTGTGTTCAGTAAATAGTGCTGACAGAACTCGAACCAATGCCAAAGGCACAGAGACTTATCTTCTTGGAGCAGATTCTCCATAGAACAGTTGAGGTTAGTGCCTGTGGATTCCTGAATTGGTTAATAGCAATTAGTTAATTTCCACAAGGATTCATTCATTATATATCTACTAAGTACCTATTCTTTGCAAATCATGGTCCTAAATTTTTCTAGGTGTTGGACAATACTAGGTAAGCAAATAAATTTTCTACTCTCATGGAGCTAAAATTTAGGAGGAGAAAACAGAGAAGATAAGTACATGAAGAAATAAAGTAATTTTAGATATCTGCCCCCAAGATGTAAAAGAAAGGAATCAAGGATGACTTCTAGGGTTTGGTGAATGGTTATGCTATTTAATATAGAAGCATAAGAGTTTCATAAGCATTCTAAAATCAAATGTTCAATTTGGGACAAGTAAATTTTGAGATGTTGACAAGACATTAGTGGAAATGTTGACTGGGCAGTTGCATTCAGGAGTCTGGAGCTTGATGGATAGTCATGAGTTTGCACTGCAACAAGCACTGAATTAGAGGCAGGAGCATTGGTAGTGCAGCCTGGAGTAAAAATAGAGGCTGGCATCCAGCGGCTGCCTTGACAGATTCATAGTGCATATAAACCATGTCTTGTGTACTTCCACAGATGTGTCCAATACTGGGATGTGAGAGATGCATCCCAATAACGTGTCCCCATGTTATTTTCACTGTGTTTCACAATGCATTTCACGTGTGTTTAGTCAATGTCTACAGATTAGTGATGTTTTATTAGTGGAGACAGTGTTGGTATAAAGAGAGGTTACTGGGTGTGAAGCCTAAGTGGGATAATTCTCCTTCAAAAAAGAACACTTGTTGCTTCAAGTGCTGGGAGTCCTATTGGCAGAGAATCTTCAGCTGTCAGCACCTCCAGAGATTGATTCAGCCATAGAAAGCCACTCTTCTCAAGGTCATGCTCCTTTCCAGGGTGGCCCACATTCAATTACTGATCTATTGATCTATGTGGGAATATTTACGCTGGGACATCTAAGCCCAACTTGGGATCACTCTGCAGCAGGAACCTGCAGGACCTAGCCTGGTGGGGCTGGCAGTCATCAGGCCTGTATCGCAACTCAGCTTCTGCTCAGGCCTTCTCCTAGCCTCCCCTTCACAAATGTTGGTGCCAAGGGCACTCTTTTATAAATTCCTGCTCACTACACTAGTGTGTGGCACCTGCTCTCTGGGGAACCCAACTTGCAGCACAGAGACTACTTCTATTTTATTATTTACCATGTAAATATACTTGTGGTTGTTTGACAGGTTGGCAAAATTTTTGACACTCTTCCCGGAAAAGTTGAAATTTCCATTCCCTACTTGTGAAACTAGGTGGATCTTTGCTACTGCTTCAATAAACACAGGAATATGGTGAGAAAGGTGGCTCTGTGTTGTGTGACTTATGAAGGTAGGGAGCAAAGGACATGAGATTTCTGCTGGTCCCTCTTGGGACATTGATTCTGAGAGCCTTTTGTTCCCATGAACAAAGCCTAGCTACCCTGAAGTTGCTCTGTAGAGAGACCATGGAGAGAAAACAGAGTGTTATGTCTGAAGAACCCCAACTATTCTAGATCTCAGGTGTTTGAGTTATTTCAGACCAGGCACCAAACATGTAAATAAAGCCTTTGAGGTGCTCTCAGCCCCAGCCATCAACGACCATGTTGTATTTGAGCGAGTGTAGAAAGTTATCACAAGACAAAAGTATGCCAGATTTGCAGGGTCATTTATTATGCCGGCGACCACAGAGGACTCACGTCTCTCCAGCCTGTGGTGGCAACAGGAGGGTGCCACGATTTTTTATACCCAAAAAACCACCTTGGGAGTGGGGGTGAGGGGCAGGGATGGGGATGAAAAGGCTTCAGACATTCCCAGGGCTAGTGGATTCTGTAAATTACCTCCTGGGCAGAGATGAGGGTGGGGGTCTCCGGACATTCCAAGGGATGGGGACTTTTGTCATTCCGTTTGTTACTTAAGTGGTTTACAGAAGTCAAGATAAACATTTGTTTACACATTATCTGGTTAAGGTGGAAATCACAGACCTTAGTTACTTATTACAAGTCACAGGAGCCAGGATGGAACTAGCTTGGGCTGCTTAGTCTGGCAATTGCCGGTAAGCAAAGGCTAGCAATTCTGGCAGTTACTGATAAGAAAAGGTAAGCAACTTTACATAGTTTTGAAGAACAAACAGCAGTTCTATTTACAGAGGCCAAGGACAGTAGTTATTGTAAGGAGAATGGGGCAGGCATTTCAACTTATCTAAAAACAGTTTTGCATTTTATAAAATAGTTTTGCTCTGGTTCTGGCTCTAGGCCAGCACAATATCACAACCACATCTGCATGAGAGACTCCAAACAAGGACTGACTAAGCCCAGGCAACCCTCAGGTGAGAAAAAAAAAATGAGTTATTGTTTTAAGTCATTGTTTTAGGATAGTTTGTTCCCAGCTATAAATAATTGTAACGATAATTAAATTATCTTAATTCTCTCATCCTCAATTTCTCTACAATATGGGAATAGTTTTATTAAAACCTTCTGAATCTATTGCACAACACTAGCAGCACATAGAAACTTGCTTTAGAAACTGTAAGAGGCATTAGACTTTCAATTTATTATCATTATCACAATAAATCCTCATTAACTTGGAATGGAGTATACAGAATACCAAAAAATAATGGTTCCTGATCTCAAGGAATAACAATATTGGCTCTCAGTTTATAATCATTTATTCTAACCACAAAAAAGTAAACAGAAGGGTCTGGAATGGGAAAAGGAAAACAGAAATCAAAAATGGATTTAAAAGCAATAATGTAATGTTTGTTTTTCCTTATCTACCCCTTCTGTACAGCTCCGATCAAAAGAGTATTTTCAGGTATATTTGCAGAAGACACGACTTTGTCCTCTGCAAGCTTCAAGCATAGAAACTTAGCACTTAACAATTCTCTCTTTTACATTCGCTAAATGTTGCTCCTGCTACCCTCCTCTATTTGTTCTCTGCCCTACACAGTTTGAATACCTTTATCTAAGTGGATATAAACACCTTTAAAGAAACTGTCCAGGTATTCTTCATAGTTGTGCCCTAAGAATAACTGTCACAGTACTTTGTAAACAGAAGGCACCTAACACATGTTTACAAAATAAATTCTAACAATTGCAAATATAATTTTAAAGATACTAAAGGAACAATGATTACTTACTACTAACCTACTTTTTAATTGAAAATTGGGAATTCAGCTACCAGTTTAAATGGATTTTTCTTTTTTTATTTTATTTTATAGGTTCCAAGATTTCCCCCAAGTTTTTACTAGTGCAACCTGCCAGATATTTCACTTCTCCCAACTCCTGCCCCACCAGGCACATTTTGAGATTGCATTTTCTTAGCATCTTGTAGCAAATTCTGAGCGTAAATGATGTGTTTCACTTTGGGTGTAACATTTAAAACATGGATCTAAACCCTCTCAAAGTTTGTGTTCCCTCTGGCAATGATTTGCAAGATTCTAGGTGGCAACTACTACATTGACTAGCTTCCATATTGACCATGAGCAGAAATACCTTCTCTCTCTTCTGACCTGAAATGAACATGTAGAATCAACAAAAAATAAGCCATTGTTACTCTGTAACCCCTTCAGGTTTGGTTTTGTTGTTGTTGTTGTTGTTGTTTCTTTCTTTCTTTCTTTTTTCCACAGCATAATTTCCTGATACAGTCTTAAGCGTATATAGACTATACACTTAGTGACCAAAACTGATTGATGGGTTTGGCAAAGCTTGAGAGCAGAAGAATCACAGCCCTGGTACAATTTCTCTTCTTTCCAATTATTTGTCAGTGGAATCTAAATTAGTTTAGTAAATCAGCACTAATCTTGAAATTCCACATTGTTACCAAAAAGACCACAAGTCAGCACTTCCAATGACTAACTCACGTGTACTTTTATGCTTTCCAAACTCTATGTTATTTCTGTTAAAATAGCCTATTGTATCTCAAATTATCTCTGGAGTTGTCTTAGGTGAGTTCCCCAGAAAAGAATCTGAGATAGAGATTTGTATTCAGAAAGTTTATCTGGGAGTGCTGTCCAAACCACACATGACCAAGTAAAGAAAACATACTTGTCCAGAGGGAGATGCTGAACTGCAATGCAGTCAGAACAAAGACCTCAGCTGATGGCATGGGGAGCTATTTAGATGACCCTTTATAGCTGTCCTGGTTGAAACAAAAGGCATGGGCTTTTGTGTCTCCGCATCAGCCAGACATTGGATATGGGCAGCCACAGGGGAGGAGATGTAACTTTCAGCTAGGCAAAGCCTGGGAAGGAATTCAATGGTGAGCTGTCACTGGCCAACACTCTTGCTAAACGAAGGAATTTATGCCTGTCCTGAAGGGGGATTTTGCATTACGCAACACATCAACCACTGTAAAAGCAATATAAGTTTCTAATGAAATCTTTGGCAACCTGCCACCAGGTTATCTCCTGTTGAAACCATTACTGCAGTTTTTGTCCACCATGATCTGTCCACTTGGACTGCTGCTTCCCTGACTCCAAGCATCGAATGCATATTTAACCTTAAGAATTCAGCTCAAAACATTTGTAAAATCTTCCAGAAAAAAATCTCTCCTGGTGATGTTACCAACCATGATTGCTTCTTCTTCTTGCAGACATTCTTGGCATTCTGTACCAAAACTGTCTCACTGTGTAAGAAAAAAGCCCTCTAAGTGGATGACTATGGAGCTAATGCTCGAACCTGAGGCATAAAGAAACCAAGATGGAAGATGATAGAGGTAGGGGGAATAACTTGACAAATTCAGTAGGAGATTCTTTAGGTCTCATATGTTCCTCTAGGGTCCCATGCAGATAACGCTAGGGCTGAGTCCCAAAGTGTCCTGTAGTCCAGAGCTGTGTCCTGTAAGCCAGATTCTTCTCTTTTCACAATATGCTATGAATTGCTTCCCCATTAATATTCCCAAAGCTTTAGTATAGAATTTTTCTGAAATTCCATTCTTGACTTGCCCTTGCTTCAGAACCTTCAAAGGAGAGATCATTTCAATTCCTTCTTAGGGCTTTTGTGCCCCTTCCCCACCCATGACTCCATCCCCATCTGTTACCAGAAAGGGGTCCTGATCCAGGCCCCAAGAGAAGGTCTTAGATCTTGCACAAGAAAGAATTCAGGGTGAGTCCAGAGAGTAAAGTGCAAACAAGTTTGTTAGAAAAGTAAATGAATAAAAGAATGGCTACTCCATAGGCAGAGCAGTGGCATGGGCTGCTCGACTGATTATACTTATAGTTGTTTTTTGATGATATGCTAAACTAGGGGTAGATTATTCATGAGTTTCCCAGGAAAGCAGTGGGCAATTCCTGGAACTGAGAGTTCCCCACTTTTAAGACCACACAGGGTAACTTCCTAACCTTGCCATGGCATTTGTAAACTGTCATAGTGCTGGTGGTAGTGTCTTTTACCATGCTAATGAATTATAATTAGCATATAATGAG
>NW_016107366.1:2101186-2137558 GCF_001604975.1 Cebus imitator | reverse complement strand
TGCTCTGGTTCAAACATCTCTGACATATTTCTCCTCTCCCTTTTACAAAGGAACCCTTAATCTTAAGGGTTGTCGAGGGACAAATATCCATCCTCTGTAACTTCTTCAGGCTAAAGAGGGGTGATGATATTCCTGCCTATCTATTAGGGTCTCTTGTATTCAGAGTAGAGAGGAACTCAGTCAGAAAGCATAGGTATGGTAAGGGCCCTCTCATAACTCTGAGTTCCAACAAAATGTGGTATCTGCATGATGAATAAGTATTCAATCAAGAAAACATTCAGTAAGCTTATCCCGCATTCCTATATAAAGAGTACAACAGTAATAAATTCTACAACAGTAAAGCAAAGTAAGGAAAATTATCCCCCAATAAAGTAAATAAGAAGGCTTTCCATGAACTGGGCCACTGCTGGAACCAGCTGGTATGGGGTCGCTAGCTGATTCCAAAATGCACCCAGAATTAGAATACTAATCTGGAATTTTATATTACCCATCCCTCTTTTTTCAACTGAGCTGCAGCCAGAGATCACTGGTTGGTTTACAGGAATAAGAAGGGTAAGTCCAAATTGGAAAAAAAAAAAAAAAAACCCTCAAAAACAACTGATGAGACTAGAATCTAATAGGGTGCACCACAGTTTTAGAAGCATATTTTTTCTCTCTCCAGGCTCCCATTTTTCCTAAAGACAAATCATGGTAAGACCAACTTGCTTTATTATACTTGTCCTGATTATTATAAAGTGCAGCAAGAATGATTATTTTTCACATAGGCATTTTACATTGGTTTTAATACAACTTTTTCCATAGGAAGAATCTAAAATAAGACCTTTTGTAAAGCTGAGCCCAGACATGGGTTTTTACTGTCAAATACCTATATGAGTTGACTCCTCTTGAGGTCCCAAGATAACCTGGGGCTCCTGGGTCTATCAGAATATTGCATTCTTTACATACCACAGGTCAAGAACCCTATACAGAGACTGTGTAGACAAGCTATGAGGCCAGTTTTCCCAAGAGGGTTTTACTGGCTCTACAAGTTAAGTTTGCTTCCTTAAAGGAAACCATGCCATTCTAGTCAAAGCCTTAGTGAAATAGTCAATTTCTCCAACTGTGTCCTGTTACAAAAGAAAACAGATTCTTATTGCATATGCAAATATATTATCATAAGTGAAGAATACTCACAAATGGTTTCCAAATTCTGGAGAAATCAGGTAGCAAGATAAAAATATGCTCCAAATTTTGTTCACAGGAGTATACTTGTAGTAGTCTGTTTCCACACCGCTATGAAGAAATACCTGATAATGGGTAATTTATAAATAAAAAGAGGTTTAATGGACTCACAGTCCCCTTCCCATATGGCTGGAGAGGCCTCACTATCATGGCAGAAGGTGAAGGAGGAACAAAGGCATGTCTTACATGGTGGCAGGCAAGAGAGTGTGTACAGGGAAACTGCTCTTTATCAAACTATCAGATCTCATAAGACTTACTCACTACCACAAGGATAGCATGGGAAAAACCCACCTCCGTGATTTAATTACCTCTTAACATGTCCCTCCCATGATACATGAAGATAATGGGAGCTATAATTGAAGATGAGATTTGAGTGGGGATACAACCAAACCATATCAGTACTGTACTCAATTGTTAAAAGCTGTAAATAGCTCAAAAGAAAAGATTTCTTGGCTCTGAGGAACAAAACAAAGTATCAGCAATGTTTTAAGCAAAAAGCCAAAAAAGATTACCTTAGTTTTCAATTAGTTCAGTCCATGCAATTAACTCCTGTTCTGCTTGATATTCATGAACATTTCAGCCCTCCATGTGAGTTCTGAAAGTTTTTCCTGTATTTTAATGTCACAATCTCCAAAGTTATCAGAAACCTGCATTGAAGAGCACTTGTCAATGTCTCATAGCTGATTATAAACCACCTTTTGAAGAGGATCAAAATAAGACAACAATTGTCTGTGGATGACAAAAAGTCTTAGGACAGCCACTATTAAAGTCACAATTGACAAGGAAATTTTGGTTACAACAGTTTTATATAACAATTATACCTATTACTAATATGCACTAAATTATATCAGAATTTTAGGAGTTTCCCATAATTTTGGAACATATACCTAGAATATATTTACACAAATAAGTCTTTTGCTCCTTGATAGAGGGAAGACTTAGCTTTCTAAACAATCTGACTCTTTCCTTTCCCTTCTTTTTCCTATAGTTTATTTAAAAGCAAACAAAAATGTTTAACATTTTTTAATATAACATAAAAATCTTGTTCAAGAGAGAACGCCAAATTTCACCTTTGCATTAGTGTAGTATTGATGACAAACCCAATTCTTAAGACAAATCTATCCAACCTTAATCAGTTAGATCATAAGGTAAGAGTCTTATAAAACTTTTATAACCCCTTACAATTTTTTATTAAAGACTAGATTGGTGCTTTGAGAAAACTTTGTTGTGCTTTTATTCCAATGTTCAATTTATGAAAAAAAACTGAATAATACCCAGTTAACTTTAGCGAATATGTTCACACACAGAATTTCTTTTATAATGTTGTTTACATAACTTCCACAACTTGTTCAAACCTTCAGCTTTTCCCTATCTAACTGGAAAAAAAATCCTTTAACCCTCTAAAGTAGGCCAAACAAATCCACATTCCCATGCCTTCTTATAAACTTTTACCAAAAACACATGTCACTGTCTTTACACACCTTTCATGTAAAACTGTTTATTCAGTAGACTCAATTACATGTTACAGTGTTAACTGAGTACTTTTATTTTTGGTGAAAAACCTGGTAAGTAAGGATTTTAATTATGTATTAGGTGTGAAGCCTAAGACACTAGTCAGAAGTGCAGATAAGGTCTAACTCTTTTCAGCATAGCCAGGGGGCATGGATAATTCCACATGTTCTTGGGACTTACCTAAAATCTAATGGCTCCAAAGCAGGTAAGCAGAACAATTATCAAGTTAAAGAAGCAATTTATGACATCAAATTACTGGGTAAACCTAAATCTGACCTGGATAATTTAGACCAAATGTCTTTCCTTTATCAATAATCTAAAACTGTGTTTAATTCCTAAAGATTACTAAAGTCACATAAACTAAAAGGTATTTGTTTTTATTTTTCTGACAACAGTTGATTTAATTGCCTATTATTTTTAAGCCAATTAATCAGAGCTGTTATATAAACATCACACACACACACACACACACACACACACAACACAACACATACAAACATGTGGACAGACAGAAAATCCAGTACTTGTAAGATTTTCCATTTGCAAGTTTCTTAACTGGATTGCTGGCTATAGGGTGGAGCCCTTGGAGAAATAGGACTGGGAAAGCATGCAATTTCCAGGACCTAATAAGCAGGCACAGCTGGAAGCCAAAACAGATCCCCAAAATCAAGGGTCTCATTTTTATATTAGATCCTAGATCTCCAAAAAAAGAGGGAACCAGGAATGAGATAATGTCATTTTCAGGGACATGGATGAAGCTGGAAGCCATTATCCTCAGCAAACTAACACAGGAACAGAAAACCAAACACCACATGTTCTCACTTATAAGCGGGAACTGATCAATGAGAACACATGGACACAAGGAAGGGAACAACACACACTGGGGCCTGTTAGGGAAAGCATCAGGATAAATAGCTAATGCTGTGGGGCTTAATACCTAGGTATTGGGTTCGTAGGTGCAACAAACCACCATGGCACATGTTTACCTATTTAGCAAACCTGTACGTGTATCCCAAAACTTAAAATAAAGTTAAATTTTAAAAAAGAGGGAATCAACCCCTCCCTCATGGGAGTTTTATCTCTCAGTGGGGAATGGGGACATTTTCATATTTTCTAGGTGGTTGAATGCATGATTCTCTAATCCAAACTTGCAAAGAGCCAAGTATCTCTATTAGCCATCCTCAAAAGTATATTTCCTACCCAGCTATTACACACCCAAACTCTCTTATAATGCAAAGTAATTTCTGATACCCCAAAAGTCAAAAATGTCAGACAACACCATGCAAAACAAGAGAGTCTTTGATTTTGAGAGGGATCTGTCTGATTTCAGTTTTGGGTTTTCATGAAGAAAACAGAGGTTTTTCCCAAGTGGTGTCTGTAGGGCCTCCTGTTTTTCCCATGGAGTCCCAGGCTGTTAGAACTTGAATATCCACTTTTAATTCAGCCGACTTTTAACCATAGCCCTCTTTAAAAACAAAACAAAACAAAACAAAAAACCTTTTAAATCACATTACCAAACTCTAGCCAGACTAAACAATGAATACTTCTGGCTTTTGAACTTTACCAAAGGTAACCTCCCAGGTACTCATAAGAAGGAAACTTCAAGAAAGGAAGTCAGAAATTGTTCTACAGCACTGGGCAGTCTCCATTGCTCATCCCAGGAGTCTGAAGCAGTCAGTTTTGAGCTTGCAAAGGCTTTTAACTCCTCAAGATGATTTTTCGGGCTAACTATGACATGAACCCCAAAATTCTTGTCCTCTGGATGGCACAGACAAAGAAGAAGTACTGCCACATGGCTATAAGGTCAAGCTCCCAAGAACATAAGACAAGAGAGAAACTTCATCCAGTTTTGTTTTTGTTTTGTTTTCTTTTGTTTCAGGGACCTGAAGCAAAGTTTGCAAGTGACTAGTTTGATGGGCTGTCTTGAACAACAGTCTTAGTCAGGGTTATTAGGTGTATTAGGGTATATCAGTCAGGGTTCTCTGAAGGGACAGAACTAATAGGATAGAGGAATATATGAAGGGGAATTTATTAGGAGAATTGTCTCACATGATCACAAGGTGAAGTCCCACAATAGGCCATCTGCAAGCCGATGGGCCAGGAAGCCAGTCTCAGTCCCAAAACTTGAAAAGTAGTAGAGCCAATAGTGCAGCCTTCAGTCTGTGGCTGAAGACCTGAGAGCCCCTGGCAAATCACTGGTGTAAGGCCAAGAGTCCAAAAGCTAAAGAGCTTGGAGTCTGATGTTCAAGGCTGGGAAGCATCCAGCATGGGAGAAACATGGAGGCCAGAAGACTCAGCTAGTCTTTCCACATTCCTCTGCCTGCTTTTGTCCTAGCCACGCTGGCAGCTGACTAGATGGTGCCTGTCCAGATTGAGGGTGGGTCTGCCTCTCCCAGGCCACACCAACTCAAATGTTAGTCTCCTCTGGCAGCACCCTCACAGACACGCCTGGGAACAATACTTTTCATCTTTCAATCCAATCAATTTGACACTCAGTATTAACCATCATATGAGGGTTTAAGCCTGTGTTCTATCCTAAGGTACCCCTCCTTCTGACACAATGATATGGAAAGACAACTTTGTAGCACAAAGTACACTAAATTCACTACAGCTTAAGACTAGATTAATGGGAAAATTCTTATTCCCATTAATCAAAACTTTACACAGGAAAAAACACTGATGTTTACTCTTCTTATGCTTGTTTTGCACAGAGAGGCCAGAAATCTGAATAGTAAGAAATTCTTGCCCTTTTGCTGCCATGCCAAGCTTCTGGATTCCCTTTCCCTGAGCAGTCCTAGTGACCTGGCTTGTAGCACCATAGCCGTAGGGGCCAAACCGCAACACAAAGGAAAAATCACTTTTTTCCATTTCATGAAATCATAGGCAAAAGCCTCTCAGTTTTGCAAGATGTCACCCAACAGAATGCATGGGGTAACCAAATTAACATTTTCCAAACCAGCCAAAGCAAAATACAAGTGACAAAACAGAGACATTAGCCACTCTGCTTAGCACCCAATATCAAACTGGCAAGGCTCAAACATGCCCCTGGTTGGGCCTTGTCATCTTTGATCTGCTCAAAGTAGTTATCTTCCAACCAGGAGTTTCAGCATGTGTTCTTTGGGCAAACTGAAAGAGCAGAAGGTTGCCCTAAGTAATAGAAAAGATGAAAAAGAGAAAGGAGAGAAAGGGAGAAAAGTATTGCCTACAGCAGGGTGGGGAAAACAAGGAGCTCAGGGAGGCCAGAGAAAGATCTACCCATTGCAGCGACACTGAATCTCAAGTTCATGTGGCCACTTGTCAGTGGTGAAGCGATCTTTTCCAGCAGTCTCATCAGCTCTCAAGTTTTCCCTTTTAGGGAAAAAATGATCCCCATATCCAGTGATCCTAAACACACCGAATCCTGTCACCCACAGTCATCAGCAAAGAGTGCAAGGCAGATTAATCCAAAGAGAATAATGGATAATATCTCATAATGTCAAATGCATTTTTAACCAAGAAGGGCTTATCGAAAGGAGCTTCTAATCCCCCTATTGTTAGGAAGGACTTTAACCTTCCTAATTTGGGCCTTGAACCTAAGTTCCATCAAACGGCCTTGTCTTTTATTAAGAAGGGCCTTTAAGCTCTCTGTCTTTGGAGCGACTCTAACTCTCCTAAGTTGGGCCTGTAACCCAATCCCATCCTTTACCCAGGTAAAATGTTCTACCATTTGCCCAAAGTCATCCAATTGGTACTCTAGTCTATTTCCTTTGGATAGGGAGTCTCTTTAGTTTAATATCTTTGTGGTCACCAGAAAGAGGTCCTGATGGAGACTTTAAAAGAGGGTTCCTGGACCTCATGCAAGAAATAATTCAGGGTGAGTCCATAAAGTGAAAGTAAGTTTATTAGGAAAGTAAAGGAAAAAAAGAATGGCTCCTCCATAGACAGAGCACTGGCATGGGCTGCTTGACTTATTACACTTATAGTTATTTCTTGATTATATGCTAAACAAGGGGTGGACTATTCATGAGCTTTCCAGGAAAGAGGTGGGCAATTCCTAGAACTGAGAGTTCCTCCCCTTTTTAGACCATAGAGGATAACTTCCTAACATTGTTATGACATTTGTAAACTGTCATGGTACTGATAGGAGTGCCTTTTAGAATGAATTATAATCAGCACATAATGAGCAGTGAGGACAATCCCCATCTTGATTTTGGTGGGTTTTGACCAGCTTCTGTACCACATTATTTTATCAGCAAGGTCTTTATGACTTGCATCTTGGGCCAACCTACTATCTCATCCTGTAACTAAGAATGCCTAACCTCCTGGGAATGCAGCTCAGTGGGTCTCAGCCTCACTTTACCCAGCCCCTGTTCAACATGGAGTTGCTCTGGTTCAAATGCCTCTGACACATCCATGTCTTAAGTCTGTGTGGTGGTCCTGCTGTTAGTTATTGAAAGATTTTGCCAAGAGGTAGGGAAATGTTAGAGAGTAGGTATCTGGGCTGTGAGGTCTAAATGTCCTTTTCCCAATACAAATCCTCCCTACAGAATCAACCAATTGTTATCTAAGTTTCATTTTTCAGGGAAGCCATTTTTTAATACTTTCATTTAAAATTATTTGTAGACAAATTTCATTTCCTCATGAGACCTTAAGTTACATGAGATAAAAATTTTAAGAAAATCCCTAGAAGCCTAAATATTCCCATTTGCAATAATTTTTCAAGGGTCTTTTCATCCCTATTATTTACCAATTTTATATAACTCAGCCTAAAATTATAGGATGTCACAATTCCAGAAAGGTTAAGCGCACTTTATCTCTGGTTTCCATATTACTTTGCTGGCTGATATGCTGCCCATAGCTTTTTTTTATTTTCAGGTAAAATAACTGCCTTGGAAAAGAAGGCAAGAAGGTAAAACAAGGCAATTTCACCACAGCCATGATCAGGAACTCAGGGGCAGTTTGACTTAACACAGCTTGAAATTTTAAAAGAAAAACAGAAAATGCAATCTGTTTTCTCATTTGTTCTGTTTCCTCTTTAAACAAGCATTTTCTATCTCCCTAAAGATTTCCCCCTAAAAAGAAAACACATTGCACAGCTTGACCTGTAATTTAAATCACAATTAAGCTTCCGGTTAGAGTGTCTCTTCATCATAAATCTACTATAAATCCCCCAGTGTTCTGTTAAATTCGCCTAGTCTCTTAAACAGCAGGACCCCAGTTTTATTTTTCCTAGTTATAAAATGCTAAATTATAGCTTATTTATGAGTTTCATGAATAAGACAAATTTGATAGCCTTTCACAGAGAAATTCTCACCAGGTTATTATATCCTAGATCCTATTAACTAACAAGAATACACAAAATAAAAATTACTCCAAATTAGTCATCCAAGTAGAATTGCTGGCAAGACTTCTTTGTATAAAAAGAAGACACCACCAAACAGCACTATTAAGAACATTTCCTCCTATTTCTCCTATTAATCACTGCTACCTCTGCTAAATCCAGTCTGCTTTTTATAAACATGTATAAACCTAACTTTTAGCTTGCTATAGCAATCATTCCTAAGAGACATTGCTTTTTCACTAGGAATTTACTCCTTTTGAGCAGTGCCTAAAGTGGTTCAGATTTTATGTTCTTGACCTACATCTGAGTAACCACTATAAATCCAAACTTGATGGGGAATGTCCAAGCATCTGGTGAAATGGGTCATCTGAGGTTTCAAAGATTTGAGGGCTTCAGTAGTCACATGAAAAGGACAATTACTTGAGGCATTATGACTGATAAGTACCTTAGTGTAAAATTATTGCAGAAAGTTATGCTTTATAATCAATAAAATAAGAATTGATATTCACTACAATGTAAGCTCCATACAGTAGAAATTTTTGTGGTAGTGTTCACTGACATTGTAAGCATTCAATTGTTTGTTGAATGAATGGATGGACTTTCATCTCAGCTCTGCTCTGTGATCAAAGCCTAGTTCCAAGATCCAGCTTTTTTGTCTATGAAAAGGAAATTACATATATTACATGAAGTAACTTAGGGAACGTGTTTGGAACGAAGTGTAGCACAAGTATAAATCAAAATTTTAAGCAATAAAATTACTTTCTAATAATCATTATAAACAATTCATGCCAAGTCAGAAATAAAAGATTATTTACATCCTTGAAAGGCAACAATGGGAAAAACTGTTGTTTTAAAATTTCAAGCATTTTCCTTCTCTTAAAATGTGAAGGATTAAACTTTCAGGCACAAAATCTTTTGTTTTTGTAAAGTCCTCTGCATGGATACCCATTTACACAAATGTAGAACAATGGTTCCCTGTTACAACAGAAATATTTTAGGCATGTAGCAGCAAAGAAATGCACTACTTTGCTTTATATTTTAACATATTGACATTAATGTAGGCAGTTAGGTTTATTTTAAAAACGTATTTCTTTTCTTAGCATAAGGACAGAAAGATGTTTTTAATACATATGTACCTAGACCATTCCATGCCTTTCATTATTACTTGTCTTTGTGAAATTGCATGAGGTTTGTTTGCTTCCAAACAAGCTGCCCATAGACTGGGAGAGGATACCTGGCAATGGCAGAAAAGATGCAGAGCCATGACCTTCATTATCTATTAACACGGGACATAAAGAGAACATGATTCGGGTTGCTGAAGTTTCACCTGAACTCCACTGTGGATTTCCTACAAATACTGTTATTTAAAAACACATCCTCTTAATTCTCAGAAATGTATCGATGCCATACATTATCATCATGGCCTGAAGAGCCTCAGGAACCGAAGCACAAAACTATGCTCTTATGGGTGGAGATGGAGTTTGGGGAGGGTGGACTATAAGGAGTGGGGAGACCAAAATAGAATGCACAGAAGTCTATGAATTCTTCCCTATTTCCCACCTACCTATAATGAGATAAAGATGGGAGTGGAAGTCAATGTTTTGAGATAAAACCAGCATGAAAGGGAAGAGAGATAGTGATCAAGTAATTCCTGAGTTTCTATGCACACTAATGTTTGATGGAGTATACAGGTAATTACCTAGGGTTTTAATTATGGGTAAAAAATAACAAAACAACAGCAACAAACTTTCATATGAAAAATCTGGAAAACAGTTTCTGATTTGGAGAGAATTACCATCTTTATAATCTTTGTATGTTCATACAGTTGCTCATCCCTTCATTTACCCCTTATGGAGCACAACTGTGTCCAGATTTAGACTGAATGCTGGGTTTACAGAGAGTTACAAGGCAAGTCTACTGACATCAAGGTGTTCACAGTGGGAGACAGACATATAAATAAATACATGTAACAGGAGTCTGTGTAATTAATAAGATAATACAAAGGAGGGTTGGTAATTATATCTCGACAGCAACAAAGAAAGTGGTATCTGAATTAGATTCTTTCAACCTGAAACTGCAGATGTTCATAAAGCATAGAAGCATGTTTCTACTTATAGGCCAAAAAAAAAAAAAATGTGAAACCAGAGGAAAAGAATATGGTGCCAAGAGCCCTCTGAAGCATACAGCTGCAATAAACATTTCACATTGCATTCCTCACCCTATTATCACAGTGGTCACTGATGATATTACACAAATAGAACATGTTGCTAATAGGTTATTTTTTAAGTTTTCAATATTAGATCACTGAGAAATGATCACTACGATGAACTCACTGAACCTTAAAATACTATTTTGTGAAATATATTGTATATTTTCAAGTATTTTTTAAAACTATTATCTTCTTTTACCTTAATGAGGGAGCCGCAAGTGAACCCCCAGAACTTGTTCATATTCAACCAGTATTTATTAAGAATCGACAATGTGACAGGCACTAAGATGTATCATGAAGGTATATCACAATGGGAATAGAGGTCAGAAGAAAAGTATGGCTAAAGGGTTAAGGGATTACAGAAGACGTTGTAAGTAACTCCAGAAATGGATCAGATTTGGGATGGAAAAACATGTAGAAATACACAAGGGGGAGAAGTGAAGAGCTGAAGGACATTTCAAGTTGGGCATGTGCAAAGGAAGAACACAAATGCTTCAGGAATGATGCAAAGTTAAAGTTAAGATGGTGCATAAAATGCTCCATAACCTGCCTTCTGTGGATCTCTTACATTAAGTCTTGCTACTTCTTGATTCATACATTATGTTTATCTTCTATGCCATTGCCTGTGTAATCTACTCTAGATGATTGCCTTTCACTCTTCATTTCTCCTGGTTAATGTCTTTACACAAGTCTTCTCCATTCAACTGTGGATTCCTTAGAGACAGGTACACATCTTATTCATCTTTGTATCCCAGAACATAACACAATTGTTGGTACAATGTAGCCATCCTATAAATGCTTATTGAATCCATTGATTCATCCATCCATCAACAAAGTCAGTGAGCACTTTCCTGTTATTGATTGGTGGGTAAGTTTACAACAGTTAAAAAAAAAAAAAAAGACATAGTAATCTAAGGATTACCTTAATCTAATCTAACCTTACCTTAATCGAATCTAATTTTTTACCTTATTACCTTAATCTGATCTAATCTTTCTTCTAAGGAAGAAAGCTGCAGATGAATTTGAGAAAGTAGGTTGGGAACAGTCAATGAAAGGTCAGCCATGCCACTTTAAAGAGGTTAGAATTAACTTTGTGTGTAATTTTCACCAAAGGTTTATAGAGAGGGAAGAGGTATCATTTATATATAGAAACATATATGTTTTGTAAAACTTTAGAGTAAGCCGAGTCTTGTTGAAGTGGGAAATTAAGTTCAGATATATTTGTTGACTGTAGAGGACTAGAGTGGTGTAAGAGGGAGAGGAGATGTTAACTGCAGAAGCAGATCTTGTAAAACAAAAAAATCTTAAAATAAAAAGTCTCTTTGGCTCTAGTAAGAATCGAGTTTGGTAATAAAAAGGAACCAGTTGAAGGCGGATCAGGCAGATGTGTGTGGAATTGAAATAAAAAGTAACACAAGACCATCATGACAATGAGAACTATGAAATGAGAATAAGATGAAGAGAAGAATTGAGGAAGAGAAGCAAATAATTATCCCCATAAAAGAAGGGGTATGATTGGATTTTTGAAATCCTTGCTCATGTAAGAAAAAGAAAAAAAAAAAAAAAAAAAAAAAAAAAAAAAAAAAAAAAAAAAAGAAGGGATATGATCACACACAAAGCAGAAGAGAGGCAAGATAAGAAGCTCTGGCTATAAACCAGCATGCAAGTGATAAAAGCCAACAATAGTTGGAAAAACAGAAATAAACAAATATGAAACAAGTAAGAATATAACTTATTTTATGAGTAGTAAATGAAAATACTTTCTTAAGAACTAGTACCAGACTTCTTTAGAGAAGTGATTACTGGTTTTTAGGAAAAGCGACTTTGAATATGGAATGTGAGCTCTGGAAGCAAGGCTCAGAGGGAGCAAAACAAAGATCACTGATGTTGTTCATGAGAAGTAAAAGAAGGCCTCTTCCAACATGGTCAACTGAGTTTTCCTTTATGAACTTATAGAAATGATGGATAAAATATAATTGTTACAGAAACCATATACAACCTTAAAAACAAAAAAACAAAATTCTGTGTCCAAAATAAATTAAAAAAATTGAAGAGCAGAAAGCAAAACTGATACTGTGGTAGCCCTCCAAAATTTTACACTTGGCTATATGCCTCAGGAGCCAGTAGCTGGGTTTTAATGTCCAATCACGAGGCTGAGCTTTGATAAGGCAGGTGAGCTGGAACCAAGTCTCTAGGTAACACCTGGAGCCTTAGGAATTGCCAGTCAGTGGAACTGGAAAAAGGCAATCTACTAGTCTGGGGAAGCAATGAAAAATTTGTTCTTTGGAGCTTTGGATAGGGACAAAAACATAAGGTACTTATGAGAAACCAAAACTGCAGCCCTGCAACAGATCTAAATTTACAATATTTGCATAATTCAGGAGGCACAAACTGAGAAATTATCATTTAAAAATGCTTCAGGATCTTTAAAAGCTACAGTATGCTGGCAGAAGTAAATGCATAATTGCTCTAAAGGGACTCTTGAAACTAAGGGCATAAGAGAGTCCCATAAACAAAACAACCCCACTGAAGAAGAGCACCATGTGAGGAAATAAATCACTGAATGAGAGTCAGTGGAGGTTGTAAACAAGAGTTAGAAACTCAAAAGCTAAAAATAACAGAACTACCAGAAAAGAAGATAAAATAAAGAAATATAACTTAATTAAAAGGGCAAAATAATAGAAATCATAATGAAAGAATAGGCAGATTGCACAAAGAACTGAACAGAACATGTACTTTTGAAAATAACATTGTCATTGAAATTAAAATGAATGAGTCTAACCAGATCCTACTAGTGAATGAATAACCTCCTTTTCCACTCCTCATTTAAATTACGCTTAGCTGTGTTTCTTCCCAGGTTTGTCAAACAGGTTATATTTGGTGAACCACAGTTCAAATAATATGGCGTTAGAAATAAAATACAGCCATGCGTTGCCTAACGACGATATGTTCTGAGAAATGCCTCATTAGACAATTTCATTGTTGTACAAACATCATAAAGTATACCTACACAAACCCAGAGAGCATAGTCTTATGATCCTAGACTACAAACTTTTATAGCATGTTACTGTAATGAATACTGTAGGTAACTGTAATACAATGTTCTGTTTGTGTTTCTAAATGTATCTAAACATAGAACGGTAATATGTTGCACTATGATGTCACAACATCACTAAGCAATAGGGATTTTTCAGCTCCATTAGTCTTAGGGGACCACAGTCATATAACGTAGTTGGACATTGAAATGTTATGTGGTGCATGACTGTCTTTAAGAAGTGCTGCTAGGCCACTGCCCTCCAGCCTGAGACACACTGAGACTCTGTCTCTAAAAAAAAAAAAGTGCTGCTAGTCAATACAATGTAAAAATATAAACTTACTGTCATTATCAATTCATTCCCTTGAACCTAAAAATAATCTCAACAAAATGAATCTTCCTTATTTCTGTGATAAGTCCTTTCTTTTTTTCTTCTGTCCTTTGTCCCAAGGAGAAAGGATTCACTTGGGTCCCTGTGAGAAGAGCTTCTTTAGCACTCTAAAATTAGAAAAGTATACCCAAGGGAAAGCAGGTTCCTCCCAATTCCCTAGAAGAGTAGAGGACCAAATCTTTATCCTAGGTCCTGCTTTATGGCTGTATGTGTGTCCTTGCTGGCACAGATGCCTTCCATATAAGGACTCAGCTACCCTAGCTGCCAGATTTCTGCTTGAAACACTGCCTGCTAGTGTTGAAGCTTTTAAACAATTTACATCCACAGTGATGAAGCAAGAACAGTGTTTTATTTACACTGCATCTACCCTATACTCTCTTTTTCTACCTCGCATCTCCAAATCAGAGGGCTTTATTGGCTTTGTGCCTTATTCGTTTCCACCCACCAGTGGTGATCTCAGGAGGCAGGGTTGCAATTTAGTCATCAGTGATTTCCTCAGGTCCTAACTGATAGAGATCTAAAACTGATAGAGATCTCTGCCTTTACAAACATTTTTCATTTTAATCGATAGTCTTAATGGGAGTAGATCTGCACATTCTTATAACCACCCCGAAGTCCTTATCCAACAAAAGCGCATTTGTATATATATTTTCATCCATTTTACATAAGTGTATCAGCTAGTTGTTAAAGTGCCCAGACTACAGTTTGTCTTAACACATATTTTCATAGCAAAAACCACTTTGTTTCACAACTTGACAAAGTCCACATTAGGATTTGTTGGAAAATTAAAAGTCTTTTTTTTTTTTTTTTTTGAGACGGAGTTTCCTTTTTGTTGCCCAGGCTGGAGTGCAGTGGTGCGATCTTGGCTCACCGCAACTTCCAACTCCCAGGATCAACTGATTCTCCTGCCTCAGCCTTCCCAGTAGCTGGGATTACAGGCATGTGTCACCACGCCCAGCTAATTTTGTATTTTTAGTAGAGACAGGGTTTCTCCATGTTGGCTAGGCTGGTCTCAAACTCCCGAACTCAGGTGATCTGCCGGCCTTGGCCTCCAAAGTGCTGGGATTACAGGACTGAGACACTGTGCCTGGCTGGCAAATTCAAATTCTTTACTCACAAAATGATAAAAGGAAGGAGACACAGCTGAAAGTAAATGTGTAAGAGTTGACAGAATTAGTACAAGTGAATAGCTGTGGAACCTAGGGGATGCAGGAATCAAGGTAGATAAAGATATCTGCTTAATTCATGTTAGCATGAATTGGCCATGGTTGACATCACAGAAGTGGGTAAACATATCAAATAAATGAATCCTTTCTTAAACAAAAAACACATAAAACTTATTTTACTCCCTTAAAGAGAAATATTATCAAAATATTGCCACATTCCTGGTAGGTTAATACCAGTTGAGATGACTGCATTGTCATTCCAGGGCCAAGAAAGCAACTTTAAAAACATGCAGATGCTGTAGTCTAGATGTGTCCCTCAAAATTCACATTTTGAAATCCTAACCCCAAAACTGATGGTTTTAGAAGATGGCCTCTTGGGAACTGAGGAAGAGGATTAAGGTCCTTATAGAACAGGCTCAAGGGAGCCCCTCTGCCCTCTCCATCATGTTAGGACAGAGGCAGAAGGTGCTATCCACTAAACAGAAAGCACCCCTCCCTAGACACACCTTGCTCTTGGACTTTCCAGAAATGTGAACAATAAATTTCTATGGTTCATAAGCTGTCCGGTCTATGATATTTTGTTATGGAAGTCCTAAAGGATCAAGCCATCCCAAAACAGCACTGTTGCCCGCTCCATCTTTTTGTTACCTCACCTAGGATAACACCATACCCATTCCACCGTTAAGCCCTCCCTCTTTAGTATGAACGTGCTTGGAAGCGTGAGTAATCCTGACACCTTTTTTTCTTCCTAAAGAACGATACGTACCAATTAACAGGATCGGTTATTAATAGTACTAGATTCTATGCATGAAGCCTATATGTATTTAAAAATATGTTATCTGGAGCTAGACCGCCTGGGAACAAATCCCAGCTTACTAGACAGGCTGCTTAGCCTTTATTTGGACTCATTTTACTCATTTGTCAAACAAGGGCAATTTGCGATTTCATAGGGTTGCTACGAGGATTTTAAAAAGCTCTTGGAACACAGCCTAATACTCAGAAATCAATAAACGTGACCTCTCTTAAAAGGTTTCCAGAAATATTCTCGACAGGTTAGGTCGGTTAATCATTACACCGCTTTCCAGTGTAAGGGAGGTGAACAGGTATTTAGCACCACACAATTCCACTCTGGGATCTGAACAGCTCTCGGTAGTCTACTGTCCCTTCCCGACAAGGACACTTCAGATAAAAAGGCTCTTCCGCCAGGTCCGCAGCCAGCACCGGGCGGAGCCCGGAGGCGAGCCAGAGTGCTCCGAAGGCCGGCGCCTCTCTGGGCCCAACGAAGTACAGCTGTTACTTTGCAGCAATCTGAGTAAACCCCAGAAGATTCTGAGGCTTCCAAAACAGAACCGACGAGAACACTCAGAGGAAGCCTTCCCAATTCCTGACTCTGTCGCTTCAAGGGGAAGGAAGGTCGCCGCAGCAAGCAACGCCGAGCCCTCGAGAAGGCGGGGTCCGCAGGGCGCCGCGGGCCCACCGGAGGACCCGGGGTGGGGCGGGGCTGGCGAAGCGCGAGGACCCCGGGCCGAGGTGTGGGGCTGACCATAGCATGCCGGATGCCGATGTGAACATATACCACCCGCTCCTGTAGTGTCCATGCCCGCGCCGCAGGATCCGCGGAGCTGCCATTATCGAGACTCTCTTGCCTATTGCCCTACGGCTTTAATCCTTCTAGTGCAGGAGAAAAATAGAACCCTAAAGACAGGCAGCTCCTAGGCACCAGCACAGGAAATAAGCAATGGGGGTGGGGTCCTTTGCTCGCGCCGAAATTCAAAGGAATAAATAGTTCCGGCGCGGGTGTTGAGAGCGGGGTGGCGGGGATTGTAGCAGCTATGGTGAAATTCGCTTCGTAGCAGCCGCGGCTAGAGAATTGTCCTGCTCCCCTCCTTTGTCAACCCGAGGAGTTTTTGGAGTGCGTCAAACCCTGGCCTGAGGCAGCGGTGAGGCATCTACCTGAGCGCGGCCGGTTGAGCGCGGCTAGGCTTCCTGGCGGGAGGCGGGGGCTGCGGGGAGGACGCCTAGTGGTAAAAAGGGGCCTCAGGTGACCATAGGAATAAAGCCTAATTCCTGTTCGGCCTTTGAGTAGGGCAGAGAGGTGTAGACAGGCCTGGAGAAGCTAGGTCACAGCCTGAGTAAAAGCTAGAAGTTGGAGAATGTGAGAGATACATCTCATCTCTAGTAAATACTTAAATGCCTTCCCTTCCTCCCGCGGTCAAGCACAATTCGGGGATGCCATGATGGATGTAGGTGAAGAACCTACAGGAACTTATAGACAGATAATGACCGTCTGACATTAGCTTTAAGTACCATGAAGGAAAAAGCCGAGTGAAGGAATGTGGAGAGGTGACATAGGAATGTCCGGGAGGACTTCAGTAAGGTGACATTTGAGCAGAGACGTGCGTGCAGTAGAGAGTAAGCTATGCCAGTATCAGAGAAAAGCACGTTATGGGCAAAGAGAACGAGATATGAAATAATTCGTAGTCTTTGCTAGCTAGAGTATGGTAAAAGTAGAAGGCAAACCTGGAAAAACAGGTAGGAGAAATAGTTAAGACTTCCTTCCCAGTTGAGTGGTTTAATTTCCAGGCGGTGGCTGGCTCTGGTATATTTTCGAGTAAGTGAAAGTTGTCTATATCAGACGAGATAGTTTGTCAAGTGGCTGTCTTATTTCTGTCGCCCTCTTATTCCTGTTTTTGCCTCTCGTGTTCATTATGATTCTAGGTTCACATTCCACTTAGACGGTGTTATTTCTGTTTCGTATAGAACTGGTTTGTGGCCTGTTTGATGCCTGTCAGAGGTTTGCTGACGCAAAACAGTGTCGAAAATGCATATTAAGTCAATTGTTCTAGAGGGATTCAAGTCCTATGCTCAGAGGACCGAAGTCAATGGTTTTGACCCCCTCTTCAATGCTATCACTGGTTTAAATGGTAGTGGAAAATCCAACATATTGGACTCCATCTGCTTTTTGCTGGGCATCTCCAACCTGTCTCAGGTAAAGTGTAAACTTTCTCATTTGTGTGAATTTTAAGTTTGGCAGGAGAATCCTTACTGAACTTTGGAGATTTACCAATATTTTCTTCATTTGTGTTTTTGTACATTTTGTAAATTACACCTCACTGCAACCTTTTAAGGAAAGTAATATTACTCCTTTAGATGAGAAAATAAACAGAGAGGTTGCCTAAGGTTCATCCTTTTAAGATGTTTAGAAATAACAATGTCTCAAAACTCAGGCATTCTGACTTTAAAGTGGTCTCATTCCAGAGTATTTTCACCCCTGTGTAATGATGCCTTTCCAAATCCTATTCATGGATTGGATGACTGGTGAAAATCATGGGCACTGTCTTTATATCTTGCAAAGTAACTTTTTGTCGAAAAACGAATAGGAAACAATTCAGAATTGAAAGCATTCTGTAGAGAAAAATGTCCACTGCAGGTTGTTGCCTCTTTTCCTTATTTTTCCTGCCAGAGGATGCAGCTGCCTATCCTTGTCTGCTTAATGGACACAATATTGGTGGGTTTTCCAACAGCAAGGAATCCATTTTTAGTGCTGCTTTGTATATAGGGAGTTTTGTAATTTATAAACTTTTCATCCTTTATTTTAGGTTCGGGCTTCTAATTTACAAGATTTAGTTTACAAAAATGGGCAGGCTGGTATTACCAAAGCCTCGGTGTCAATTACTTTTGATAATTCTGACAAAAAGCAAAGTCCTTTAGGATTTGAGGTTCATGATGAAATCACAGTAACAAGGCAGGTGAGTGCCCGATTAAACATTTTGGTATCTTAAGAAGTTTTATGTCTGATGTGTTTTTTGGCCTATGCCTTTGCATCAAAGTGCTAGAGGAAGTTCATGTGCAAAATTGGTGCATTAAATTCTGACTGGATTCCTTAAGAATATTTTCCTTATATTAAAATTTTGATCATGGACATTCTATCACTAAGAGGATTGAAAGAGAGCTGAAAAGTTATTCATCCAATATAAGTACTCAATAAATGAAATCTTAAACATACATGAATCTTCTCTGGCTGTTCTTGAACACTGGCGTACCTGAGATCTTGAAGTCTTCTGAGATAACCTATTCTGTTTTTGGATAGGTCTTATTAGTTATTCCTATAAATTTTGTCATAGTATGCTGTCTTAAAATTTTATACACTGATCCTTGTCCTCTTGAGAGCACCAAGAGCAAATCTAATTTATTCCGTTTCAGTGTTTAAGTGATATGCAAGTATACAAATTTCAGTTCTAAGTGAAATCTTGCCAGGTCTTTTTCTAGTTCCTTCACTTGCCTAATTATACCAAGTATGCTCCAGTTTACTTCCCTGCCCTCCATTTATCTATCTTTCTATTTCTTTTAATGGCATCTTAGATTGAGTGTATCGGAATTGGTCCAGTTAGAGTTATTATTTCATTTTAGACATTCTACTTTTATTTTTCCCATAGAGCATTGGAGTGTTGATAATACATTGTGGATTCATATTAGATTTACTTGAAACCACTAAAATTTTTTTAGGTGTGTTATTAATATAGTCAGGCAGTGTTTTCAGCTTGTCAAGGTTTTAAATGTTGGCAGCTCCCATATACTATCCATCTTTGCATTATGTCACTTACAGATTTTCTTCTCTATTTTAATGAACACCTCTGGTTAAAAAAAAAAAAAAATGGTCGACTAGGTTGGGACAGAAATGATCTATGCCATTAGGCATCCATCAAATATTTACCCTCTAGGAATTGTCACTAAATCTCATACTAATCCACGTAATTTTTCCTGTCCTCATTCAGGCCATAAACCTGTATCTTCATCAAAGTTTTGTCATAAAGTTCTTGTCAGAGAGATCTCTTCAAAGACGTTAATATATGAACTACCAACACAGTAATCCTGTCAGGAAAAGAAATGAACTAACATTTATTCAATATTAATTTAAGTGCCTGATGTACATTGGGTGTTCTTGAATGTATTGGGATGCACAGTTAGAAGAATGAGAAACAGTGCTTGTCTTTAAGGACCTCAATCTGGTAGATGAGATGGTCATACCCAATAAATGACAATTTAAGTGTGATAGCAGAGTATGGTGTCTGGCACGACTTAATGAAATCATACTGAAGCTCCATGATTACCCTTTCTTTTAAATAGTCACAAATCATCTCTTTATTAATAGCTTTTTGAATTTTGTCATGAGTTAATGTCAAGCTACTTTGTCTGACTTCTATTCCCATTATAAAGTAGAGAGAGTTACCCTCTGTAGAAAAGGAACAAAGAAGGTAACTAGGAAAGGCAAGTATGTTTTACATATACTTGGAAACATAAAGCTAGAAGTTACCTGAGAGACCGAGTCTGGTGCATAGCAGAGTAAAAGGCTTGTGTGTAATTATGTAACTAGTTAGCAGAAGTACTTGGATTAAACACTAGGTGTCCTGACTCAGCGATTTTGGCCATGTCATGCTTGTCGGACTATGCAGAATTGTTTTGTTTACTGCTAGTCAGACAGAACAAATAAATGTAAGCTAATATACTTAGTAATTTATCACAGCCCAAGGTGTGCATGTACACTAATATTTAAAATATTGCTTTCTTTTTTAGGTGGTTATTGGTGGTAGAAATAAATATTTAATCAATGGAGTAAATGCCAACAACACCAGAGTACAGGATCTCTTCTGTTCTGTTGGCCTTAATGTTAACAACCCCCACTTTCTCATCATGCAGGTATTCTGTTTGAGGTCTTTATATCTCTTTCATAATAGTTTTGACATTTTTTACTTGAAAGTAATTACAATAGAAGGACCTTATTTTTGGATTTTATATTTTCTATTTATTATTCTGCTGTGTCCGGCCATCTGTTAAGAAATGTGGTTTAGTTACTTGCATTAATATATTCTATATTATGGGCCTTTGAATTCTCTAGAATGTTTGGAATTAGATTTCCTTGACTTTTTATTTTGTCACTCAATAATACATGTTAACTGTACAAAAATTGTCATAATATGTCCTTTTAAATTATTGGATTAATGACTTAATATTACAAGTATAAAAGTTTGCATAATTTTCTTATTTAGAGACACACAAATGAGGGATAAAGGCCGATTTTATTTTACATTTACACTATTTAATTTGACTCTTCCAGCTATCCTTTGAGAGAATTACAGTAAAGTCAATGGGAGTGTGTCAGTGGAACCAAAATAAAAATATTTCCACTACATCAGAGCTTCAAAGCTGAAAATTTACTTTAAGTGAATCTACATTCTAGTAATATGATTCTCTGAGACCTGAGTGTGCAGGCTTTTTACTTGTTTTTGGTAATGAATGAATTTAATGGTTTTCTGGCATTGATAGGAAAAATTTTATTCTATTTGAGACCTGGAAGTATGTTATCTGTTTTGTGAAATTATCCTGGAGGGTTATCATTCAAACAAATTTTAAAAGTTTATCAATTATGCTAAAATTTCTTCTTATATTTATGTGTTTTAAAATTGAATATTTCTACCTATTAATGTTAACTGTTTCAGAAACCTGGTCCTTGTTAACTTTGTATCATTTAATGGATTATTTCATTTGTATCATTTCATAACTTGCCTAATTTGTATCACTGGTGAGTGAGAAAGTGAATAGCAAAGTTCCAAAATTCTAGAATTGTAGAAGAAAGACCCCCAAAGATTGGTATATTGAGTCACAGTAGTTTCAGTCTAGATAAACATGAATGCCAGTACAGATAAACATTTTCTGTAATTTGTTATCTTAGTAAGTTTGCCATTTTATTTTCAGGGCCGAATTACGAAAGTATTGAATATGAAACCTCCAGAGGTAAGAGTACCATTTATGGATGTTAAAAATAGTGGGTATAGATATTATTTTAATCTTTCAGAGAGTCCATTTAAAAATATTTTTTCTATTAAAAATTTTTGGAAACATTGTTTATTTAGGAATGATTAGTAAAGACAGTTGTATGTTTGTGTAATATTTGGCACTATGCCCAAATATTAAAATTGATTTTGATTGTATAAAGGAGTCTTGCTTAACTGGTGTTTGTCAGAATTCATTCCTACAGAAAAAGCCTACAGGATAAGATTTGTGTGAAATTACTGTATTTTTATGATTCCTTTGGGCCAAATTTTGCTAAGATGTTTAGCAATGTCAGGGCAAAAGTGATATACTTAATGTAAATTCCAGTGGGACACTTTGTCTTGGATACTAAACATTAATAAAATTGTCATTCCAGATTTTATCCATGATAGAAGAAGCAGCTGGAACCAGGATGTATGAATACAAAAAAATAGCTGCACAGAAAACTATAGAAAAAAAGGAGGCAAAGCTGAAAGAAATTAAGACGGTAAATTAATTCATATAAAACATTTTTGGAGAAGAATGTAAATTTGGGCTAAGAGTTTTTGCTGTAAAGAGGGAAGAATTTTTTTTTCTTGGTTCAGTTTTCCATAGTCATCCATGCTACTTCTCTTCCAAATAAATATTAATGGTACTTTATATACTGAAAATACTGATTTTACTTTATTTTCCAGATACTTGAAGAAGAGATCACTCCAACCATTCAAAAATTAAAAGAGGTATATTCTGTATATGTGAAGATAATCAATTAGAATGTCTTTCAAAAGTCAGTGATGTATCCAAAATCATACACATAGTGATACTATTTCTCGGGGATTTTTTTCTGCAGTGAGTTAAAGAATTAGAGTTGGCACTGTATAGGCTCAGCCTTCCGCTTGCAGAAGATACGTACTTATCTACTAAGTCATAAGATACTGGAGAGTAATTTTTATAGTTTCAGAAAATGGTATGCCAAATTTTAATACTTCATAGAAGTATTAATTAGGATTGACTGGAACAACATTTGTTAAAGATAATGGCACTCTTAGAAACCCTCATTGACAGAGTGGAAATTTCCAGGATAAGGACTGTCAGTATAATTATTGCTGTCAAGGTATTTTGTAAGCAAAAGGTATAAAAACAGAATTGCGTTTTCTCTGTAATCTTTGCAGCTCCTGACATCAAAAACTGTGGCAGTATTTTGTGAAAGAATGCATTTATAAACTCCATTTTTTTTTTTCTTGAGACAAGTCTCACTCTGTTACCCAGGCTGGAGTTCAGTGGCATGATCGCAGTTCACAGCAGCCTCCACCTCCCAGGCTTAAGGGATCCTCCCACCTTAGCCTCCTGAGTAGCTGGGACTATAGATGCATGCCGCCACTGCCTGCTAATTTTATATTTTGTTTTTTTTTGTAGGATGGGTTTCTTCTTGTTGCTTAGGCTCGTCTTGAACTCCTGGGCTCAAGTGATCCACCTGCCTTGGCCTCTCAAAGTGCTGGGATTATAGGAGTGAGCCACTGTGCCCATCCAAACAATGTTGTTTTTAAAGATATCCATTTAGGAATTTATTAAATGCTTATTGAAATTTTGTACTAAGACTTAAAGCTGTCTTGTGAATCCATATAGTAGTGTAGATTTTACTGGAAAAAGTATCATCTTGAAGGTACGCTTTTTGTATGCATGATTTAGTAGAAACCATCAGGAATTTAAACTTAGGTCCTAGACTTGATCTGGTGCAATTTCTTCCTAAATCTAACAACGTGGACAGATCATTTAATCATTCTAAATTTGTTTTTTATGTCTAAATTAAGGATTTTAGTTGTGACTTTGTCTGGTCCCAATAGGTCCTTGTGGGAATCAAGTTTAGTAATAATGTGAGCAAATGCTTGTAGTAGTTAGTGCTTAAAATAATGGGTAGGCATCTGGGTAATACTACAGAATTAATTTAATAGTGTATCATTGGTGGGTGTGTAAGTTGTCTTTAATCGACTAATTAACACTAGCTTACGAAACTTATGTCCATATTTCTTTAAAAGAAATAGCCAAAAGATTCACTAAATATGGTATAATGCTATCTAAAAATCCTGACTTCTAATATTATGTAAAGTTTCCTCCATTTTAAAATGTTATAATTGTTTAATACAGAATGAAATCTGTTATGTAATGAGAAATTTAATACATGTTGCATAATTGATTTTGTGTTTTTTTTTTCTAATACAATTTTGAGTTATTCTTTTTTTGTGACTTCTTTCCTTTCAGGAAAGATCTTCCTACTTGGAGTACCAAAAAGTAATGAGAGAAATAGAACATTTGAGTCGTTTATATATTGCTTATCAGTTTTTGCTGGCTGAAGATACCAAAGCACGCTCAGCTGAGGAGTTAAAAGAAATGCAAGATAAAGTTATAAAGCTTCAGGAAGAATTGTGTGAGAACGATAAAAAAATAAAAGCACTTAATCATGAAATAGAAGAATTGGAAAAAAGAAAAGATAAGGTCTGAACATATGTATTAGAATGGATAATGTGCTCTGAAAAAAGTATTAAATTATAGTAACTATTTAGGATTCGATGGGCATTGTCTTCCATATTGATTTGTTAATCTTGCCGTAAGATAGGGAAATAACTTATAAAAAAGTGTTTATTTGATACAGAACTCATACAAGAAAATGACAACAGGAACAAATTTTACATAAGTGAATTGGCTTATTTTATTACAGGAAATAGGAGGTATACTTCGATCTTTAGAAGATGCTCTTGCGGAGGCTCAGCGAGTTAATACTAAAACTCAAAGTGCTTTTGATCTCAAGAAGAAAAATCTGGCATGTGAAGAAAGCAAACGCAAAGAGCTGGAAAAAAATATGGTTGAGGTAAGTGAGCTTAATATGTCTCTAGTGTATGTTTATCTATTGCATGAATATTTAGTGAGTATCTACTCAGAGCTAAATATAGTTGTCTGGGCTAGGGTTACAACTTGATCAGTGGTCAAAAGTCCTTGTCTTGTGGGTCTTCATTCCATTGGGGGAAATGATAATAAAATAAATAAAACATATAACATGTTATATAGTGATAACTAATGTGGAGAAAAAGTAAAGCGGGGCAGGGGATTAGGAGTGTAGGGGGAAAAGGGTACAATTTGGGATTTTAAATTGGGTAGCCATTGAAGTAAGGTGGAGAATAGGAAGAACAGGTTTCATAAGCTTAAGAAATAAAGGATGAGTGTAATAGGCTTGAGGAGCCTGTTAGACATCTTAAGAAATGATGTTGATTAGGTACTTAAATATATGAATATTGAATCTCAGCAAACATACAGATTTGGAGGGATCATCAATGTACAGGTGTTATTTAAATCCATAAGACTAGATAAAATTATCAAGACTGTAAGTTTATATAGGAAGTTTGGAGCCCTGGGATATTTTCACTATTATTGTTGGAATATCTCAACATTCAAAAGAGATTGAATAGTGTAAGAAAAATTATGCAGGTAAGTTGTCCTTGAGTCTAGGTTAAAAAGATGTTTCAAGGAGAAGTGGCCATGAGTGCCTGATTAGATTGTGTTTATACTTCCACAGAATGAGGGCAGAAAAAATTAAAAGTGAATATAGATAACTTTTTGAGAAGTTTTCTGAAAGGAGGATAAATAGGGAGCTAATGAGGGTAATACAGAAGAGTTTTTTTGACTTGATTTTACATGGGATAAATAAATTCCTTATTGGCAGAAAAGATCCAGTAGAAAAGGCGTCATTTATGATTCAGAAGAGAGAGATGGGAGAGTTGTTAAAATAGGGCCCCTTAGTTGCTGAAAATAGGATAGGAACTAGTGTATAATTAGAGGAGGTCGCATTTGCAAGAACTAGGAATAGGTCATCCATAGTAACAGAAGAGTTGAGTATATAGTCTCACATGTATGTAGATGAGTAGGTGTGTTTTTGGAGCTTGTGGTACTTCTTTTGAGGGTGATTCTGTTCTTCAGTGAGGATAAACATTTGCGTTTTCACTGGAAAAAAAATTAACTTTGTCAAAATAATTTATTTGCCCTCTTAGATATTTTTGCAGATAAATACAGTTGTTGAATTAAGAAACTGGAGGAAAATTTAGGCAAATTTTGAAGCAATATGAATCATGTAGCAGTTTGTGTTGCGGCATCCAACAGTTCAAACCAGTTCATTAATTACTTTTTTTAAGTGAGGTTTGTCAAGCTCTAAACATATGAACCTGCCTTGGTTTGGGTTCATTTTTCCTTAGTCTTGTCATGTCCTTAAGCTTCACACACTGATGCTGCTTGCTCCTTTTTCATCTTTTTCTGTATTCCTGTTTCTCCACATCCTCTCCAGCATCTGTTGTCTCCTGATTTTTTAATGATTGCCATTCTGACTGGTGTGAAATGGTATCTCAGTGTGGTTTGATTTGCATTTCTCTAATGACCAATGATGATGAGCTTTTTTTCATGTTTGCTGGCTGCATAAATGTCTTCTTTTGAGAAGTGCCTGTTCATATCGTTCGTCCACTTCTTGATGTGTTGTTTTTTTTTTTCTTGTAAATTTGTTTAGGTTCTTAGTAGATTCTGGATATTAGCCGTTTGTCAGATGGGTAGATTGCAAAAGTTTTTTTCCCATTCTGTTGGTTCACTCTAATGATAGTTTTTTTTGCTGTGCAGAAGCTCTTAGTTTAATTAGATCCCATTGGTCAATTTTGGCTTTTGTTGCCATTGCTTTCGGTGTTTTAGTCATGAAGTCTTTGACCATGCCTATGTCCTGAATGGTACTGCCAAGGTTTTCTAGTAGGATTTTTATGGTGTTAGGTCTTAGTTTAAATCTTTAATCCACCTGGAGTTAATTTTTGTATCAAGTGTAAGGAAGGGGTCCAGTTTCTGCTCTGCACAAGGCTAGCTAGTTATCCTGACACTGTTTATTAAATAGAGAATCCTTTCCCCATTGTTTGTTTTTGCCAGGTTTGTCAAAGATCAGATGGTTGTAGATGTGTGCCGTTACTTCTGAGGCCTCTGTTCTGTTCCATTGGTCTGTATCTCTGTTTTGGTACCAATACCATGCTGGTTTGATTACTGTAGCCTTGTAGTATAGTATGAAGTCAGGTAGCATGATGCCTCCAGCTTTTTTTTTTTTTTTTNTTTTTTTTTTTTTTTTTGCTTAGCATTGTCTTGGCTATGTGGGCTCTTTTTTTGTTTCATAAGAAGTTTAAGGTGTTTTTTTCCAATTATATGAAGAAAGTGAGTGGAAGCTTGATGGGGATTACTTTGGACAGTATGGCCATTTTCATGATACTGAGTCTTCACAAAGGGGATTTTTTTTTTTTAACATTCCAGTCACTCATTTGCCCTTCTGCCCAGATGGCTAGGCTTTTTTCAGTAGCCTGTGAGTTGGTAAAATGTAGCAAGATACGGTGATGGGATGGCCCGAATGGACATCACCACTGCATATGGTTTGGGCCATTGAGCATAATGTCCATGTTCAGTCTCAGTCAAAAGATGACCATTTATTGACCTGATGCTGGTTACAGTCAAGAGGATCCTCTGGTTTTGATGGAACTTTGAGTAAACCATGCTGTGCCATTGGTAGGCACATCTCAGAATCTTGGGAGCCAGAGGAAAAGCCAAAGCATCCTCTGTTGGTTGTTTGGACCTTTCTAATAAACTAGCCATTTTTTCCTGAAACCTACTGGTCCCTTGGGGCTCCAACTTGGCCTGATTTCAAATGTACCATTTCCGTTTGATAATCGAGCTCTTTTGAGCCTGCCCCAATTCATTGATAGGGTTTATAAGCACCCAAGTAAGAATGGGCAGTTTAAGTCACAGAGTCGCATGTAGTGCTCTGGCCTTAAGACACACAGTCTCCACCAGTGCACAATAGCAAGCAAGAAGTTATTATTCCAAAGGGTTATATCGGGTGGCTGCCTCAAGCAACTTAAAAGTTCAACTTCTGAGAGGCTGGGTTTCCCCAGTGACAATTTTCTGTTGCCGTAGACTTCAGTCAGCATGCATAGAGATTGTGGGCACGTATCATTGCATCAGGCTAACGGTATAAATGTTTCAAAAGCAGCACCAAGGCCACCACTTTAAATTATCTTCTAAGGCCTGCTACTGCAAAGTGTTCTGTTCAAATTTGGCGGCTTTGTTGGGCACCTGGATTAAAGGGGGCCAAAAAAGACACCCACTTGGGTAACATGCTGTGTTTATGTACCCAAGAGACCTACCAGCTGTGGGGCTTCATTTTTATTAATGACTGCCACCAGCACCAACAATTTTTGTTTGACTACATCTGGGATACTTCCTTGGCTTAGTGTCCGTGTGACCTTGGCATTCAACCTGTGACCTTCCAGTTTTAGTCTTCATGCCCCACACGCCTTTCTGACCAGCCAGACTAGGCCATTGTGACATTCTTATCTATAGTGGGTTTTAATTAAGAAAGTAATAGGCCATTGTGACATTCTTATCTATAGTGGGTTTTAATTAAGAAAGTAATGTCTTATTCTCCACTTGGTACACAGTACTGGTTTTATTGAGTAACATATGAGGTCTTGAGTAACAGGTGGCAGGCCGATGTGGATATGCGCCACTGGTATAGCTCAAATTCTTAGCTGCGAGGGGCATACCTCCTCAGGTGGTCGTGGTGATCTGCATTACAGGCAACCAAACTATCAGTATCCATACTCATTGGTGGGAACTGTAGTCACCAGCACCCAAAGTGACACAAATTATCCTACTCACAAGCAGATAAGCATAGTGAGTCATTACATTCGCCTGAAACCCTCCCATGGTCATCAGTTTAATTTTTCCCTAGGAAAACTGGAAGTATGTCCTGTGGGCTCCAATATCCAAGAACTCCAGAAAAGCCTATTTCATTTGTTTTTCTCATCTTGATGAGGATATAGGGCCATCTTTGGTGGGGACCTGGAAACCTTGGTCCCGCTCTAAACTATGCCACTTAGCCATTTGGATCCACAGAGTCCCTTTATTAAACACTTCAACCAGACTGTATAAGCCTTCCCTGGCCTTTCTGTATACCTGTCCTCTAGCTAGTGAGCCTCCTTTTCTATGAAGGCCTACATTGTACGTGTTAGTTTTCTCAAATGCCTCAGGGACTGTCTGTTCTCTCAGGATCCATCTGACTACCCACTTCCTGAGCTCTCTGGCCCTGGGAATGAGCAATTACATGTGTCCAATAACCAGGGATCATGTGCTGAGCTTCCTCATTTCTCCTTTTCTCTCTGCCTTAATCCATGCAGCCAGCTCATTCATTGAAGAGGTCATCTATATTCCATTTATTATGCCACCTCCTTTATAAAACATCAAACTGCATATTCAAACCCCTCAACACTTCAGGGTGACATCTCTGCCCTGGGCTGGGAAGGGAAAGGGTGAAGCCATTCCAGCTTCATCAGTAAGCCATGATTCTGTCAGAACAGATCCTACTACCTGTACTGATGATGTGAAACAAGTTCACTATGCACTAGTTACCAACTTGTTGGTGTTTATAGAACTCACTCATACAGCACAAGTTATGTGTGACAGATTTACTTCTTACATATCGGCAGTAATAGACAGTAGAAGCTTAGGTTTCATGGTAGGCCAACCCACAAGGGTTGGATGGAGTTTCATCTGTATGTTCCCCATACAGCTGAGGGATCGCAGAAAGTAGCTTGCCCTGTGTTTATACCCCTGGCTATAAACCCAGACATGATTGACTGGTTGACATGAGTTCCTGAGCTAAAGCATGAAAGGACATGCATGTTTCTAGGAGGGAACTGAACTAGAATATGGATTATACAGGCTATTCCCTCTATCAGAGTGTTGCATTTTCTAGCACATTCTACAGTTGTTTTTGAGAACTGCAACTGAGAAAGGGAGAACAAAGTTAGTCTAAGGACACCCAAGTAGTTGTCCAATGAAATCTAGATTCCTTTGTCCAGCTACTCAGTTAACATTTTTACCTGGATGACTTTTAAAAAGTGTAAAACTTAACATATCCAGAATAGATTTAGGAATTTTCCTCACTTACCCAAACCCACCTAAGTTACTGCATTTTCCTCATGTTGGTAAATCTTACCACTATTTACCTAATTGTAAGTTAGGTAAATTCTGACCTAATTTAGGCCAGAATCCTACAGTCCTTCTGGATTCTTGCCTTTCTTTAAATATCTAGATCCACTCCATCAACAAATTCTGTTGACTTTAAAAGTATAATGAGAATACTGCCACTTTTTGTTACCTCCATTACTGCCAACCTCATTCAAGCCATGACTTATCGTGAGGGTAGCTGCAGTAATGTTCCTGTTAGTTGCCCTACTGTTTTCTTCTTGCCACTCTGTAGTGTGTTTTTTACAGAAGCTAAAATATAAGTTGAATCACATCACTCCTGTGCTTAAAATCCTTTGGTGATTTCAGAGTTACGTGTACACTGTATGACACTTGGACAATATGGGTTTGAACTGCATGGATCGACTTGTCGGCAGATTTTTCTCAAATATTTTGGAAAATTATTTGGAGGTCTGCAGCAATTTGAAAAAAACTTGCAGACAAATACCATATTGCCTAGAAATAAAAAGATAAAATGTCATAAACGCACAAAATATATGTAGGCACTAGTCTTATTTTATCATTTACTACCATAAAATATGCAAAAATCTGTCACTAAAAGTTAAAACTTATCAAAACTTACACAAACCCCATACTTGGCACTATTTGCAGTTGAGAGAAATATAAACAAATGTAAAGATGCAGGTTTTTTTGTTTTGTTTTGTTTTTTTGAGACAGTCTCGTTCTGTTGCCTAGGCAGGAGTGCAGTATCGCAATCTTGGCTCACTGCAACATCCATCTCCTAGGTTCAAGTGATTCTCCTGCCTAAGCCTCCCAGGTAACTGAGATTACAGATGCATGCCACCACGCCTGGCTAATTTTTTTTGTAGTTTTAGTAGAGATGGGGTTTCACCGTGTTAGCCAGGTTGCTTTTGATCTCCTGACCTTGTGATCCGCCCGCCTCAGCCTCCCAAAGTGCTGGGATTACAGGCGTGAGCCACCACACCCAGCCCAGATGCAGCATTAAATGATAACTGCATAAAACTAACTATAGAACATAGTGCACTACTGTAATAATTTTGTGACTACCTCCTATTGCTGTTGTGTGAGCTCAAGTAAACTCAGTGTGACATTAATCATTTACTTCTTAGTGGTTCATGTTTCCAGTGAGTTGCAGAGCTCAGTAGAAAGTGATTTCTTGTGGTTCTCATGTATTTTTCATCATGGATGAAAAATGCCATAAACCTGAATAACATGAGATCCATATGAAGTGCCACTAGTGATACTGAAAATGCTCCCATAAAGCAGAGAGAAGTCAGGATGCTACAAGAAAAAGTTGAGTTGCTTGATAATGTACGGTAGATTGACATCTGCAGCTATGGTCGCCTGCCTTTTCAGACATGATTTATCTTGTAAACACATGATGTAAACTGACGATGTCAATAAATACACTACAGTACTGTATCTTCCTTATGCTTTTCTTAACATTTTCTTTTCTCTAGCTTACTTTAAGAATACAGTATTTGTTGTAGCATACAAAACATGGATTAATCGTGTTATTGGTAAGGGTTTGGTTAACAGTGGGCTATTCTTAGTTAAGTTTTTGGGGGAATCAAAATATATGTGATTTTCGACTGCATGGTAGGTCTGTACTCCAACCCCCATGTTGTTTAAGGATCAACTATATAATTAAATCTAAATCTTTACCATGGCCTGCAAGGTGCTTCATGATACGACTCTTGGCTCCTTAACCATTTACTCACTGTGCTCCTAGCCCAGTTCCTCAAACACGTTCCTCAGGGCTTGTCGAGTGTACTGCCCCACATGTATCTGCACAGTATCACTTCGTTCCTCAGGGCTTGTCGAGTGTACTGCCCCACAGTATCTGCACACATGATACCACATGTATCACTTCCCTCACTTCATCCAGTCTTCTCTTCAAATGGCATCTCAAAGGCCTTCTCTTATTATTATTCTTAAGGTAATAGTTTGTATCACTCTATTCCCGTACTTGATTTGTTTGTTTACTATATCTTGAATATCAGCTCCCTTAGGACAGCGACTCAGTCTGTGTCTTTAATGTCTTAGACAAGGCCTGCTATATATAAGCGCCTAATAAATATTTGATGAATCATGAACTAATCAAGTGGGCCAGGATTTCTTGTCACTTTAATTGTAAATAAGATTGCTAAATTTTCTTTTTTAAGTGCTGGTATCTTGCAGTGTCAGATACCTGGTTAATATTACTTAAAAGATGTTATGTGATAGTAATACTTTTTGTAAAAGGAATGCTCACATTTTTATGGCTCTTGACAGTTTATAAAATATTTCCATATACATGCTCTTAATTCTAAAATCTCTACTTTTGAGTTAGTTTAGGATATCTGTTATTTAAGTTTTACAGCTTTAGAAATTCATTTTTAGTTCTTTCAAGTGATTTGTTTAAATCTGCAATTGTTTTTTAACCCAGTGTCTCATGGATTTAATGTGTAACATGGAATGAAAATATTTCATGTAGTATAAGAGTTTCATTTATTCTAAAAACTGAGAGTGAATTTCAAAATGATAATTCAGTATTTATAAAGTTATGATGGTTAAATTATTTTATACTTATTCCAAATTGCTGTGGAATTTGATTACCTAAGGGTTTATGTGTATAAGGAAGTGGATGTTTTTCTTGAAACATAATGTTTTTCAATTTGAAACTCTTCCTGAAGGACTCTAAAACTTTAGCAGCAAAGGAAAAAGAGGTTAAAAAGATAACAGATGGACTGCATGCCCTTCAAGAGACAAGTAATAAAGATGCTGAAGCTTTGGCTGCTGCACAGCAGCACTTCAATGCTGTTTCCGCTGGCCTGTCCAGTAATGAAGATGGAGCAGAAGCAACTCTTGCTGGTCAAATGATGGCCTGTAAAAATGATATAAGTAAAGCTCAGACAGAAGCCAAACAGGTAAATATAGACATTAAGCACTATGTGATTGCTTTTTTTCCCAAGAAGTTTCTTTTCACATTATGCTTTGGCAGTTGTTAACATAATGTTGAAAATAATCAATGTCAAGGAACTTGTTTGTTTACTTTAATCTGCATCTCTAATGCCTAATACAGCAAAAGTCAAATATGTTGATTGCTAAATATTGGTGACGTTAATTTGTTAAGATGCTGTACAACATAAATTACCTTAATTCAGTATATAAGTGCTTTGTTCTGTTTGCAGCACTGTGTGGAATTTTGGAGATTAATCATTTATTCTTGTCTTTTTTTTTTTTTGGCTATTTTTATTTTTTATTGATATTATAATGTTGAAGTCTTAAGCGTTAGGATTGTCCCTCCCATTGCTTTGCCTATCATACCTAGTTCTTAAAACCTTGCTTCTGAAACTTTACATTTTTCTAGGAAGGATCTCTACCTCACATTTATCCACATTCTACTCTTTGATCTTCCCACTCTGATTTCATAATCTTAAAAGTGTTGTCAGTTTATTATAATGTTTCTCAGATTTTACATAGTAGTGCAACTTAAAGTCCTATGAACACAAGAATTTTGCTAGTAGAAAAAACATACATGTAAATAGGCCCATCATTGTTTTGTTTTTAATGGAAGACACAGATTTTAAAATATAGGCACACAAATATGTGTGATTATGCATTAATCCTCTGGTGTTTCTCTTTATATATTTGCAACTCTTTTCATTCAGACATGACAGAGATGGTAGTCACAAATTTATAAGAACTCCCAACAGTAGAATATCTTCAAAATACTCTCAGTTTGTCTATTATTTTATAAGGGAACTGGGAAGAAATGTATCATACAGTTTTGGAGGACACCCCCATCTAGGGTTTAGAATACTAGTTCATAGTTTTAAGAAGCAGTGCTCAGTTATATAAGTTCTTGAAGGTGTGACATATTTAAATAGTTCTAGCATTTAAATATCAAGAGTTGTAGCATTTAATTATCAGACTGTCAGCATTTAAGTTTTTCTGTCAATTTAGCTTCCTTTTCTCCATAATCTTATATCTTATTACCCAATTCATTTTTTTTTTACTGTTATTAACACTCACAAATATATGCAAATACAAATATGAACAACTAAGTGGAAGGGAAAGGAACTAGAGTTGTGATTTCTAGCTTTGTATTAATTTAACCAGCTACTGACAGTTATTTGATAGAATGTTTCCATTTTAATGTCATGTCTTATAAATATTAAAAATATGGACTTAAATTTCACATTTTTAAACAACATATTAATCGTATATTAGTTTATACTTTGAGTAGTTTTTGAGGAGAAAATACTGGGAAATGACTAATCTTTTGAAATACTAATCCAGGAGACCAAACAATTAAATTTTTAAGGCTAAGGTTTCTTAGTAAAACCAATCTGAATCTTTGGCTGTTTAATTACTAGCATTGTCTGCCTCATACATCCTATAATCTGTTTCATTTTTCTGTAACAGGCTCAGATGAAGTTGAAGCATGCTCAGCAGGAATTAAAGAATAAACAAGCTGAAGTTAAGAAGATGGATAGTGGCTACAGAAAGGATCAAGAAGCTTTAGAAGCTGTAAAAAGACTTAAAGAAAAACTCGAAGCCGAAATGGAAAAGCTAAATTATGAAGGTTTGTCTTTAAAAAACATGATAATCAGATCATGAGGAGGTAGTGATTTTTTATGAAAACCTAATTTAAATGAAGAACACAAGCAAATAAGAAACATTTCTTACCCTATTAAAGAGCATTAGTATAAGAAGTGTTTGTAAATATAGTAAAAAAAATCTAATTATAAAATAACTCTTGAATTTTTGAGAACTCAGTATTGAGAATTTCCTGCTTCAATCATTTGAAAGCTCAGAAATGTCTTTTGTGTATTTCTACATTAGTAGGCATTCAATTTGTATGTTAGTTTTTGGAATGAAAATGTGTTATTTGCTGTTGGAAATAATGTCTTTTTGACACTGGATAGAAATTGGAAGGTTCAGCATGCTTAATACTTATCAGAAATTTGTATTTTTTGCATGCTTTGGAAGTAGTGATGATATTTTCCTTAAAACAGTATACTGTGAGTTTTTAAACTTGGTTTTAATTTATTATAATTTATCTTTCAGAAAATAAAGAAGAAAGCCTTTTAGAAAAGCGCAGGCAGCTGTCTCGTGATATTAGTAGATTGAAAGAAACATATGAAGCTCTATTAGCCAGATTTCCCAATCTTCGATTTGCATACAAGTAAGAGATTAAAGCCTTGAATTTTAATATAGTAATAATTAAGACTTCCCTTTTTTTTCTTTTGAGACAGTGTCTAACTCTGTAATCAAGACATGTTTAGTTAAGCTGGAAGCAGTCTGAAATGTTGTCGACATCAAGATTTTTTAATGAAACTTGTTGTAAACTGCTTTTCTGTCATTGGTATTTTTCCTTTAAACATTTGTTGAAATGTTTCAAATGTTGGCAGGGCAATTCTTGTGAAATTTAATGGCTAATGATGCCACCAAACATAAAATCAAAACGAGGGGAACTTAATCTTAGTTCAGAATGTCTTTAAAGTTACTCTGTCATTAATATTAAATATCCACGTTTTCATCTTAGAATTTGTTTTGCTATGTGGGTTTTTTATGGAATATTTACAGTAATCATGTATTACAGGGATTAGAACATCAGAGTTGTTCTTATTAAATTGAAACATAATGAAATATCTATTGATTGATTTAAAAACAACGGCTAGCTAGTCATTTGGCATATTTTTAAATTTTTGGTTTGTTAAAACCATGTGCTGATTCTGCTTTCATTTCAGTTTAAGGTATTGTCCAAAAGAGCTCTTGATGAATAAAGTATAACTTTTTCTACTTTCTTATCTAAGATTAATTTTTGTCAACTTTTCTATATCAGGGATCCAGAGAAGAATTGGAATAGAAATTGTGTGAAAGGACTTGTGGCTTCTCTGATTAGTGTGAAAGATACTTCTGCAACCACAGCTTTAGAATTAGTGGCTGGGGAACGACTCTACAATGTTGTAGTAGACACAGAAGTAAGTTGATTTTAATTTTTAAACATTTAAAATTTGGTTAGCTTGAAAAGTCACGTGCTGCTAAAAGAATTAAATATTCTCTTGATGTTTTAAGGCCTCCCCTAAGGTGACACATTTATAGGGTAAAACTATTTGGTTCATAACCTTTTGATAACTATTCCATAGGAAGTCTCATGCTTACTCAGGAACTCAGAATGCATATTACAATCTTAGACTTTTTGGGTCTCTTTGCTTTATAAGTTGAATATATTTATAAAATAATCTGGGAATAAATAACCTCTTTTTAATGTCAGTCTTTCCATCAAGGTAACATTCTACATTTCAATTCTCACTTTTTATCCTACTGTAAAATGCTCTTACTCCTTCCTGTCAGTGCTACATAGTCATTGCCAAATTTACTTTTTTAAAAATTTGTATTCTGTATGTTTAAAATGTACAACAAGTCTGGGTACAGTGGCTCACACCTGTAATCCCAGCACTTTGGGAGGCTGAAGTGGATAGATCATTTGAGCCCAGGAGTTTCAGACCAGCCTGGGCAACATAGCAAAACCCCATCTCTACTGAAAACAAAAAGTTAGCCAGGCACGGTGACATGCAGCTTTAGACCCAGCAGCTCTGGAGGTTGAGGCACAAGAATTGATTGAACCTTGGAGATGGAGATTGCGGT
>NW_016107366.1:2083830-2094431 GCF_001604975.1 Cebus imitator | reverse complement strand
CCGGTGTATTTTGTACGGAGAACCGTGGCTCCGGGGCGCCGACAAAGCAGCGGCGCTGGCCGAAACAGCCGCGCTGGCTACCGTGGAGCACCTCTGCCCGGGAATTTCCTAGTCTGTGGGCAATAAAAACGCAGCGTCCACTCACCCTCTGCGCTTTCACTGGGAGCTGCAATCCTGAGCTGTTCCTAAACGGCCATCTTGGATCGTCTCTGCATATGTAATCTTAACTTTGATGGTTTGGGATAAATGGCACTAAATATTTATTTATTATAGACTACTAAATTTTCATTCTTTTAATTTTCTGTCATGTTTAACATGTATTTTTTAAACTTCAAATGTGTGTCTTAGGTTACTGGTAAAAAGCTACTAGAAAGAGGGGAACTGAAACGTCGATACACTATAATTCCACTCAATAAAATTTCAGCCAGATGTATTGCACCAGAAACTCTGAGAGTTGCTCAGAATCTTGTAAGTCTTATTTTGTCTTGTTTATGTTTAATCTTCTTCTGTGTTTTTTATTTAAGTTAGAAGGCATTAATTTTGAGGGACATAATCATATGAAGAACTACAAAATTTAAAAAAAAATGGGTTGGGTTGTGCAATTAGATAACGAGAGAATAGAAATGTTGAAAGACTTGAACTATCTTTGATACTTGAAAGTGTGATATTAGAATGTCCTTTTTAAATCTTAAGTCACATGACTATCAGGTGATGGTGAAAATTACACTTCTGTTTCCTAAATACGTTAGAATTGAGCTTCTAGATAAATATCCAAGTTTTTGGATTTTGTCTCTTTTTATGTCAGGCACACTTAAACTGCCCACAGCGACAGCCATTTTGGAAGGCCTTCATTAGTATTGCAATGATGCTTCTTTATTAGAGTACTAGATTGCTGTTCAGCCTGTGTAGGTATATAGCACGTAACCCGGATCCCATTCAACTGCTGACGCTGATCTGAAGTGACATCCTTGCTAGTAAGAAAATAGATTAGTACAAGGAAATACATTTGAAAGTTATTGTAGTTGTGTAATACTGTAAAAACATGAAGTCAGTCATAACATTCAGCTGCAATGAGAATTTTTTATTGAGTAGATATCCCAAGTACATGAGTTGAAGACATTTCTATGAAACTTAGAAATACACTTGTAACTAATTGAATATCATATCCTTAGTGAAATTCAGAAGATTTCAATGAAAATGATTTCAAAATACAGTTGTGTTGATATATATACTATCGGGAGAGGGAGGATGAGTGCGTGTAATTGAAAAGTGGTGTTTTTGGTTGGCATTTCCTTTACTTGAAAAATCACCATTAAGTCAAGAAGGCTCAGGAAGTTAATTCAGCCATACATCAAGTCCCAGCGTTAGAAGAAAATTGGGATTTCAAGTAACAGCAAAAATACTTTGCCTCAGATCCCTGAGCCAGATCTATTTAATGGTAGCTGCCACATCAAAGAACAATACGGAACATGTGTTACATAGAGCTCCTTTCATTGTGATTGCCACTGCTGATACTAAGCTCTAAAAGAGATGCTTAGTTTTTCTAAAATGATGGGCAGAGGTATCCTCTATAGACAAAGGCTGAGAAGAAGCATTGTGATCGAAATAAAGGATTGAGGGATTTTTTAAAATAACTTTTACTCTCTCAATTATTAGTTGTGTTTTTAATTCTATAACTGGCAGACCACTGCTCTAGCATGTTTCATTTGTATGAAAATATATTTGTTGTGAAACCAAATTACTGATTATAGAAACAACATTTTTATATACTTGTGTTGATCTGAGAATTACAGGTTAAGCACCCCAAGTCCAAAAATCTGAACTCTGAAATTTTCTAAAATTCAAAACGGTGACACCAAAAAAATGCTCATTGGAGCATTTTGGATTTTGGATTTTGGATTTAGAATGCTCAACCAGTGTAATACAAATATACCAAAATCTGAAAACTGAAACACTTCTGGTTCTAAGCATTTAGGATAAAGGATACTCAACCTGTACTGTATTAATTAAGGAAGTTCTGTCCAGTCAATTTTGGATTTAGACACATGGTAATGGCTTCTTACTGACAGAAACTTTCATAATGTCTGGTACTAGCTATTAATAAATATTTAACATAGCAGTAGATCTTTCAGTATTTAAACCTGCATTTTTCCTGAAACTTTTGAGTATTACATAGCTTTTTAGAAAGTTCAGAAATGATTTTAATGCTAGGTAAGTGTTAAATTTCTGTTACAGCAGTTCTTACTGCTTTATAAGATAACATTTGAAAGGAAGAGAATTAGTATGTACTGTGGTGTATCTGTTTTTGTCCCATAGGTTGGCCCTGACAACGTTCATGTGGCTCTTTCCCTGGTTGAATATAAACCAGAACTTCAGAAAGCAATGGAGTTTGTCTTTGGAACAACATTTGTTTGTGACAATATGGATAATGCCAAAAAAGTGGCCTTTGATAAAAGGATAATGACTAGAACTGTAACTCTTGGAGGTGATGTGTTTGATCCTCATGGGACATTGAGCGGAGGTAAGTTTTATATCCTTTTGTCCTCACAATTCTATGTGGTAAACAGGAAGAGGCTTTTTAAAAGTACATTTTTAGCCTAACTACCCACTTCTTCAGGAAACACATTAACCTCTCATTTGTGTGTTTGCCAGTGCTGCTGCTACTCCTCTCAAAAGAAAAACAAAAAATTAAATCTGCCCTTAAAGTGGTACCTTAATGCCCTAAAGGAATTCTTAGACAGTGATCATATTCTTCTCGTTCTAATGTTTGCCACACTGAGTTTGCAGATCTTTGTCAAGACAATAGAATAAGAAACACTGAATAATATTTAACTGTATACCAGACAGTGTTCTACAGTTGTGCTAATACAGTAGTCACTAGCCACTAGTCACTGTTTACATTTAATCAAGTTAAATAAATTTCCTTGGTTGTATCAGTCACATTTCAAGAGCCCATAACCACACATGGTTAATGGGTAATTAGACATTGTAGATATAGAACATGTCTATTATTCTATAAAGCCCTATTCTATGGGCTTTAAAGAAGAATTAATTCTTAGTAACAACGATGAGGTAGGCATATTATCATCTGCAATATACAGTTGCAGAAACGAAGATACTGAGTGGTTCAATAACTCACTACTGGATGGCAGGCTCAGAATTTGAATCCCTGCAGCCTGATTTCAGAGTCTGTGTTTTTAACCCAGTAGACAGTATAAAGCCACGTGAAGTATCAAGTGACTAAATGTTTTTTTAGGCCAAGGAAACAAGAGCCAATTCAATGAATTCCAAGACCAGGTATCAGGTTCTCTAGTACACAGTCAAATGTCTAGTATCTGCAAATGGAAGATAAAAAGAGACTAATTGTTTTTCAATATCTACAAGAGAAGAAACTTTTTAGATTTTGTTGATTCAGATGCTTTTGAAGTTTTTACTAAGAGGATAGGAAATAAGTAACCCCATATTTTAATTACAGAGTGTTTAAACATCATTTCTAATTGACCTTAGCATTCTTCCATCAAACCTGCAGCATTTCTTTGTCAACAGAATACCTCACCTGTCACTGCCAGATAATTATAGTTGCATAATGTGAAGTCAGTCAGTTTACTCTGCTTGTTCCACTGTATCAGAACTTAGATCAGGTTATTACATGGTAACAGCCCCCCAATCTTAGCTTACAACAAATTTATTCCATGTTTATGCTGCATCTGCTGCAGATCAGTTGCCTTTCTGCTCGGTGCTGTTCTCATTCTAGGACTCAGTCTGAAGAAAAATTAGTCCTTGTCTTGAACATACTTCTCTTATGGCTAACGGAAAGTAAATGTTGAATTACGTACTGCCTCCTAAAGCTTACTTTCAGAAGAGACACATTTCCTCATTTAATTGGCCAGAGCAAATCACATAGCCAACTCCATTGTCAATAGGGTGGAGGATTGGCCCAGTAGACAAGTGGTTATTTTGAATAAATAATATCTACCACAACTTCTTGGATCTATTATCAGTTCTCTGTGTTCTAAGGTTCAGGTGATGGAATGAATTCTGTGGCTTCATAAGCTCACTGAAATATTTACTGATGAATCATTTTGAGTATAATTCTGTAAGATGACTTTTTATTGTTTAGTGTATACCTGGTAACTTAATGTGCAGGACATGTTTCAATTTGCCTCTATCAGGTGCTCGATCCCAGGCAGCTTCTATTTTAACCAAGTTTCAAGAACTCAAAGATGTTCAGGATGAACTGAGAATCAAAGAGAATGAGCTGCAGGCTCTAGAGGAGGAATTAGCAGGTCTTAAAAACACTGCTGAGAAGTAAGAACTGTATATAATTTTTTTGTTGTTGTTAAAGATTTGCATAGTAGATGATGACAGGAAATTTATTTCAAGAAATACAGCCTCTGACTTTTCTCATATTTTTGGTTTTATTTAAAATATTTGATTAAATTGTGAGTTGATAACTTACTAGTTATTTATCTGTTTTTTTCTGATAAGAGAGATGTGTTTGTTATGAAATTAGCTAGATCTATTTAAGCGAAATGAAAAAAAAATCAATGAAATATTCCATTCTTTCTGCTGAGAAATATACTAGCATTTGGCTAGGGTTGGTGGAGATACCCTTAGATACTCTGGGGTCTGATACCAGTGAATACTTGATTTCTTGATTTGACATTAATATGATACAGTATAGGATTGATCAGGTGCCCAAGTAAGTTTAATAGCATTGTGGCTGTTCTACTTGTATTAAGGATCTGCTAGGTTGTCTAGTGAGCAGATAAACAAGTTCATGTTGAATATCAGCACTAAAACTTTCATGTTTCCTTGCAGTATTTCTTCTGTGTAGGTATGGATAAGATATGTGTATATACTTTTGAACATCACCTCTATTTTGTATAATAGAGGTATAGGCGTATTTTTGTTTTTTCATTATTGGGATCATGCTAATGTAACCCGTTTGAGTCACTCAGTAAACATTTATTGAGTTCCTCCTGTGTGCCACATATTCTTCTAGGGGCTGGGGATCAGATATCTCTGCCTTCATCTAGTTTTTTATTGTTGGAGAAACAGACAATAAAGAAAGATAAATTTGTAAAACATGTTAGCTAATTCTAAGAAAAATGTAAATCAGGAAATGAGATAGGAACTATCTAGGGCAAAATTTTATGTTGAAATTTTATATTGGGTGGCCAAGAAAAGCCTCACAGAGGACATAGTTGTTGAGTAAACACACGAAAGAGTGAGTGACTGGCTCTGTGGTTATCTGGGAGAATAATCCACACTTGAATTAAAAGCTTCATGAGTTATAAAAGCTACAAACTTTTAACAAAGTGCATTGTCTGAAAGTTTGGCCTGGCCTGGTGGCACACACCTGTAATCCCAGCACTTTGGGAGGCTGAGGTGGGTGGATCATGAGCTTCAGGAGTTCAAGACCAGCCTGGGTATCATGGAGAAACCATGTCTCTGTAAAAAATATTAAAAAGTTAGCCAGGTGTGGTGGCATGTGCTTGTGGTCTCAGCTTTTCAGGAGGCTGATGTGGGTGGATTGCTGGAGCCCTGCACTTCGAGGTTGCAGTGACCTGAAATTGTGCCACTGCACTCCATCATCTTTGGGGACAGAGTGAGACCTGGTCTCAAAAAAAAAAAAAATTAAATTGTAATTATTTTTCAGTCTCTCTGAAGATGACAAATAGGAACTGATTAAAAAGATTTTATTCAGAATTCCCAATCGTAAATAAAGTTTAAATCTAAATACATTTTGAAGTGATTATTTTTGGGTGTATTTTTAGAATTGAATTTCTGTAGTTATGAAAGCTTAAAATGGCACCAAGACTTCTGGGGACACTGTGGACGAGATTTTCATAGTCAGGATGGCCATTCAAAGATATAAATCAAATCAGAATTTTTCTTTTTTTTTTTTTTTTGAGACAAGAGCCTCACTCTGTCACCCAGGCTGGAGTACAGTAGCCCGATCTCAGCTCACTGCTACCTCTGCCTCTTGGGCTCAAGGGTTCTCCTGCCTCAGCCACTCAAGTAGCTGGGATTACAGGCATTTGCCACCATACCCAGCTATTTTTTGTATTTTTAGTAGAGACAGTTTTGCCATGTTGGCGAGGCTGGTCTCAAACTCCTGGCCTCAAGTGATCCACCCTGTTTACTTTCAGACATCACATGCATGTAAAGGCCCACATTTTACCTTCATGAATATAAATTAACCATAGAGTAAATGCATTTTACTGTGAGAAGAGTACAACAGAATTTTTCTGTGAAATGTCTAAATTCTAGCAAGGTGATGAGTTTGTAGTCAACATTTCGGCTTAGAACTGTTAATTTTGTTCAGTAGTATTGGATCATTTATTCCGCAGAATTGGCTTCCTTGCTAATTGTGACACTGAGGTCAAGGAAGGAAAATAGATTTTGAAAAATATGAGAATGGTGGAAGGATCAGCTAAAGCCATTGTTTCACATCATGTCAGGAAAGTAATATCTTTTTTAAAAAATATTTCTACACTCCACATTTTTAAATCAACTTGAAGTTAAAATTATTAAGTACTGTGAAGTACAGCTTCAGGCAAGAAAATTCAAGGTAGTATTTATATTTTATAAGTTTTGTCCTTTTTTCCCCCAAACATGAATTTCCAGTGACAAGGTACTTTGTGAATTTATATTAACTTGAAATTTCACTGCCACTGAATTTGCTAAATACCTTTCAAAGAAGTGACTAAGCAGCCAAGAACTGGGATAGAATTACAAAGTTTTCAAGAAAGTGTGTTTTAAACAACTAAGTTCCAAACTATTTTCTTACACTGAAAATAGGGAACATTATTGTCATTTTTAACGTTAGAAAATGAGGTTAATAAATAGATAACTAAATTTTTGAAATTTTATTTGTTGTAATTCATCCATTTTTCGTGGCGAGTAGTTGATGTGTTTTGTTTTGATTTAGTTAGCAAGAGATTATTTTTAAGGAAACCTAGCTATTAAAAATTTTTAGTGTTTTCTATGAATAGTTATTATGGATTTTGGTCAGTTAGAGTTGTTTACCTTCAGTGACCATATCTAAATTTGAATTGGCGCCTCAGAAACTTGAAAGTCATCAAAATTATTCCTGTAACCAGTAGTATCTTAGATTGTTTATAATGTATGTGAGTTTATTTTAGGTAAGAGTCTGAAGTTTGAATGTATTTCTCAATTACCAGAAACATTACAGTCATTTCTTACATGTTTCTGGTTTTGTAAGGTATCGTCAACTAAAACAGCAGTGGGAGATGAAAACTGAAGAGGCCGATTTATTACAAACCAAGCTCCAGCAAAGCTCCTATCACAAGCAACAAGAAGAATTAGATGCCCTTAAAAAAACCATTGGTAAGATGAAAACAGCCCATGCTTAATCTCTGGTTTTATTCCTTTTACCTTACTTTAGGTATCATCTATACCTGTGTTATGTTTAAGACACATATGATAAAGTTTCTTTAGGGGAGATCCAATTATGGGATTTCTAGGTCTTCAGGTATAGTCATTTTCATCTTTATTATATATTGTCAAAGGTCTGTTTATTTTTACCAGTATTCATTCTTTTTTAACCAATATTATTTCCATTAGTGGCATATGAAAGTTTTCATTTCTCCAAGTTCCTTTCTCTCCAGACTTTTAAAATTTTCCAAATTTGCTGGTTGTGAAAAGATAGCATACATTCGCATTTAATTTGCATTTCTCTAATGGCTGATGAAATTTGAGATCTTTTTTGTATGTTCGTTGGACCTTTGGGTTTCTACTTCTGTGAATTTTCTATTTATTTCTTTTGCTCATGGGTTGTTCATGATTTTTTTCCCATTGTTCTCATTCTTAAGAGTCCTAGTTTCTTGTAGGTTATTGCATTGCAGATATTCTACTAGTATCTTTTTTGACTTATGTACTGGTCTCTTAGTTGTGTTTGTATTTATAGTATTTTTGTTACACAAAAATTTTTAATGTTCATTTTAAGAAGACAGCTTTTATGTTTTCCTTAGTATTTAATTGTATATGGTAGTTTTAATTTTTGTCATTCATTAAGGCAATATCCACACACCTGCTTCTCCATTAATATTTTAATAATATTTTCTGCAACGAAAAGTAGCGTAAGAAATTGTTCAGTAATGACTTCCGAGGTTATATTTGCACCTGGGTCCTAACACTCACAATATACATCAGTTGTTACAGCAACGTGTTCATTCAGTATTGCTCTTTTTTTTTTTTCTTTCACAAATTTGTGGATATTCTTCCTTTGCTGTATCCTAGACATACTGTTACATTATTTGTCAACTGTAATGAGAAGTTCCCTGAATAAAACAGGCAAAGAACACAAAGTAAGCTTGTTTATGCAATTATACTCTTTCTGGCAACTATAGGAAAAACACCATAGTTAGACTGTTCTGGTTTTAGGAAGCATATAAATGTGTTAAAAATAGGATCTGTGATTTTTTTTCTTTTTTAAATAAGTTGCTTCAATACCTTTGTAAAAGGAAAGTTGTAGGTAAAGTTTAATTTCAAAGCAAAATTATTCTGTTACACATCTTTAGAATATTCAAGTATGGCTTTTAGGTAGGATCTGTGTTTCATTATACCATTTCTAGAATATCATTGGGATCATTAATTAAATTCTAGCCTGTAATTTTCCAAACCTTTTCTTCTATTAAAACTTGAATTTGTAAACCTTCACCTATTAATGTTAATTTAGCCACATTTGCCTACTTTTTGATGCAGAGGAAAGTGAGGAGACTTTGAAAAACACTAAAGAAATCCAGAAAAAAGCAGAAGAAAAATATGAAGTACTGGAGAATAAAATGAAAAATGCAGAAGCTGAGAGAGAGCGAGAACTGAAGGATGCTCAAAAGAAACTGGATTGTGCCAAAACAAAGGCAGATGCATCTAGCAAGAAAATGAAAGAAAAACAGCAGGTAATAACTTCCTTTTGAAATTGAACCAACCTTTTAAAGTCAACATAGAGCTGACAGTGGTAGAGGATCATTGGTTGACCTTATTCCTCAGAATTAATTTCAAAATCTAAAAGGAAGCAGCCTTCTTTGGAAACAAATTATGCTTCTTAAAAGTCAAAGGAATACACAGTATGAGCATCTCAAATCCGAAATACAGCAGTTAGAAACTTTTTGAGTGTTACCCTGAGGCTCAAAGGAAATGCACATTGGAGCAGATTGGATTTGGAATACTCAACTAGTCAGTGTAATGCAAATATTCCAAAATAAAAACTCTGAAGTCTGAAACACTTCCGGTCCTATGCATTTTGAATAAGGGATATTTAATCCGTATTTTTCTCTGAAAACCCTGCAGTTGAGTGTTTCATAGTTGTGAGTAGGGAATGCTAATTTTAAGGAAAGGGCAAAGTTGACAGTTGGTAAATGCTTCCTTCAAGAGTGGATGGCCTTTCTTCAGGAGTGGATTATTTGATGTTATAGATGTCATATCAGAGATTCAGCAAGTTGACATTTTTATTTGGTAAGCACCTAATTGAATGTGCACTGTAAGAGCATGATGTAAGACAAAGCATGTTATATTTACAAAGTGTTGTTCAGTTGTAAACTGATGATACTTTATCTTTTAGATAATGACAAAGCTGGAATTTGAACGTAGGTTTTTTTCTCCAGAGGCTACTCGTAATCACTGTTTTATGCAATTTCACCTAAATATGTTTTCCTCACATTTTTTTTTTTTAGCCCACTCTAAGATTCTTGTCATTAAATAGCTTCACAAAATATTTTTCTAATGCAGGGGTCCCCAGCCACCAGGCCACAGACCAATAACAGGGTGAGATGTGTGGTGAATGAGGATTACCACCTGAGCTCTACCTCCTGTCAGATCAGCGACATTAGATTCTCATAGGAGTGTAGACCCTTTTGAGAACTGTGCATGCAAGGAAGGGATCGAGGTTGCTCATTCCTTATGAGAATCTAATGCCTGATGATCGGAGATGGGGTGGTTTTATCCCAAAACCATATTCTCTGCCTGCTCCTGCCATATGGAAAAATCATCTTCCACAAATCTGGTCCCTGGTGCCAAAAAGGTTGGGGACTGCTGTTGTAATGAACTGAAGGCTATAGTGGGAAAGAAGAATATTGAAAAACTTTTTACACATTGAACAATTTTGTTTTTAAAAAAGCTTTATTTCCACTAATTCATCTGTTACATAGAATTTTACATTGTTTTCCCTGTAGGAATAAAGATAAAGGAAATAATTTATGCAGAGTTCTTTGAACTTATAAAAATTACTCATACTTTTGTCTTTTTAATATAGGAAAATAAACTTCCTCTTCCTGGGAAAGCAGCTTAACCTGTACCTTTGGTAGCAGAGTAGTAACAAAGCTGTGGGTCTTACTTGTATAAGAGTATTACTAATTTAATTTTCCTGTACATATTTGCTTTTTAGTAGTCAATAACCCGTGTGAATACGCAAGTACTGTGTTTTTTATAGGAAGTTGAAGCTATCACTCTGGAACTGGAAGAGCTCAAGAGAGAACATACCTCTTACAAGCAACAGCTTGAAGCTGTAAATGAAGCTATCAAATCCTATGAAAGTCAGATTGAAGTAATGGCAGCTGAGGTGGCTAAAAATAAGG
>NW_016107366.1:2072229-2083495 GCF_001604975.1 Cebus imitator | reverse complement strand
CAAGGAGCAAAACAATGATTCTCAGCTTAAAATTAAGGAATTAGACCACAACATCAGCAAACATAAACGGGAGGCTGAAGATGGCGCTGCAAAGGCACGTTTGTGTTCATTTTTTTATACTTAATCAAATTTTTGTTTCTGAGCTCTTGAAAAATTTTAGAAAACTGCTTGATGGAGAACTCTATAAATATAAATGGCAGACTTACAGCTTGACATAAATTTGAGCTTGCAGCTCTTAACTGCTTTTCAACAATGCTAAATTTCAACAAATGGCACAAATGTTTTGTTTTAAGATTTCATTTTAATTATTTGTTCCCATCTACAAGGTGTATTTACCAAATGTTTGGTGGTCTCCCATAGAAATAACTTTTCACCACCAAATGTTGATAGAACTAATTACTGATGTGCTAGTAATGATTCTATACCTTGTTTCAAATTGAATTTAAAGAACTCACAGAGTTGTATATACAGGTAACCTGAAAAAGGACTGAATTGGCTTCCAGATGTCTTTGAGTGTCACTGCTGTCAGTATTTGCAACTTTATAAAAAAAAATCTGATGTTTAGCCAAGCAGTTATGTTTTCGAGGTTATCCCATGCTTGCTTGCTTTGATGTATCACAGCGCGTTTACTTTAGTGCTTTAAAGAGAACACGTGCATTTGCAGAAATTCATTGCTTGGTTGAGAAGCTGCATTCACATGGTATTAATAATTCATCCAGCATGTTTTCTTATGTCCAGGATTTTTTTAGCATCCTAAAAATACATGAACTTTAACTTCAGAAAGATCAAGAACCATACAAAGCAGTCTCTCCTTTTTCTGAAAGAATCGTGGAACTTGGTTTAAAAAACGTTTTTTATGGCTACATTATAATCTCCCACTTTATTACTATTGATTTCCCATTAGCTTAGTGATAGTGGACTGACTGAAATATTGCCAACGCCAATGTTACTGCTAATAGTTTTTGGTAATTGAAAATGCTAGTACTGGTGATTGCTAGGAGATTTTATTTACAATTGAAAGAGTAAAAGGAGAGACTTGCAAGTGGGGCTGCTAAGAAGTCAATGATTCTCTGAAAAACATTATTAATCAAAGATTTATTGCGTACCTGCTAGTATCAGATACTGTGCCAGGCACTGACAGTATAAGGATGAGCAAAATGCTTTCAGAGAGCTTACAGATCAAAAGGGGAAGATACACTAGAAATGATAATTTTATTTTGGGGCCTACAGGTGAGACCATATCCATGGAATTAAAACAGGTTAACAAATTAACAAAGATTGGATTCTGCCAGTGAGAATGAATCATAATTCTAGTAGAACAAAGTATTCTTTAAGCACTATAATTTGAACTGTATAATCAGCTGTATTACATGAAAAAGTATTATACTGTGCCTTTTTCAGAAGGGTGGGAGCAGGGACAGAGTCCAGGTTTAGGGCAGTTTCTTAGAATATAGTTCTGAGACAAAAATTATTAGGTCTCAGTCAGCGTTAGTTTCCTTAATTTTACCAAATCTATGACTATGAAAAGAATTTTAACTTCTCACAAGTTGTGTTTTTGAAGCAGTAGATGGAATTTGGTAAGTTCTAAAGGAGTTCTATCTGACTTATGTTTCACTCTAATGGAGATGCTTTGCGTATACTTTGTAAAAATTTCTCTGTGAGTTGACTTTTCTAATGCAAAGTAATAGGAAGATCTTTTGCTATACAATCTCTTGTTTCTGTAATCTGTGCTCCAGGTAAAAATATTCATCTTTATTCCTGTCAGTAATGAAACTCATTTTTAAAAATGAGTCATTGAGGGTTCTTTCTCTTCAGTATTTGATTCAAAAGTATTAAATATTTAAGAAACTGCTTTATATATATTGCTTTGTAAACTTTCATAGATCTGATCTCCATCTATTTTTATATGTGGCTAGGTATCCAAAATGTTGAAAGATTATGACTGGATTAATACAGAGAGACACCTCTTTGGCCAACCCAATACTGCCTATGATTTCAAAACTAACAACCCTAAAGAAGCTGGTCAAAGACTTCAGAAGTTGCAAGAAATGAAGGAGAAACTAGGAAGAAATGTCAATATGAGAGCTATGAATGTACTGACGGAAGCTGAAGAGCGGGTGAGTCAATTTCCTATGAATATCTGGCCACATTAGGACATGACTAGCATTGATAGCAATTACTAGAGTTAACCTTTTGCAGATGTCCTTGAAACTTTTCTTTCTGCTTTTTTTTTTCTCTTTTTGTCATTTTTTTCTTGTTACTCTTGTGTCATTAGTTGTTTTTACATTCTTTTACACCTGGAATGACTTTTCCGCTGGCTTTTGTTCTTTGTCAGACATTTTTGAATCTTGCTAACTAACTCCTTACATTTCTATCATTTCTTTTACTTGCATTGAAAATCCTTGAATAGGGTACGCTGCTGTTTGCCTAGTCACCAGTCATTCCAGAACTGCTTTCTCTTGACTCTACTGTCTACTGAAACTATTAGATAAGTAATGACTAAATCCATTATATACATAAATATTGTTTCACTAATCTGTAAATCCCGCAGCCTTTTCTCAGTTTTATGCTCTCATTTACTTGATGATGTTATTCATCTCCCCTAACCTGACAAAACTATGAGTCTGGGAAGAGAATTTACTGTCATCTAGTTATAAACTTCTATCACTAGAAAGATCCAGCAGAGGAAGCACTCCCTACTCTTAAGATAACCATAAGAAATAGCTCTTAGTAATTTTATATTAATGTTCCTTACCTTCCTTAATTTTGCAGAATTCTGTTTGAATTTGCAAATCATAGAGTAAAAAATTCATCTGCAACACTGATAATAAGAGCACAAAATTACTTTTAAGAATTTTACCATAACATTTTTTTAACTGTTATTGGCATGAATATGCATAAAGAATCTAGATTATGTTAGATACCAAACAGATGAATCATGCAGGTGTTGTGATCTCTCTCTAAAATGTTCCTGCTGGTTTTCAATTCTACATTAAAGCTTTGCAATATGTGGCATATTTGTGGAAGGAAAAGTTTGGTCTGAATTTGATCTGCATAACATGATGAAACTTGTTCACTTCTATTAATGAGACCTGAGTCTAGTATTTTTTTCAAAAGAATTTATCAACTCCCATCTCTTTAGCAGAGGGGAAGCCTGTATTGTTGATCAGCAGATGGGCTTTTATTTTTTTCTTGTGTTTTGTATCCGTCTACGTAAGCAATTACATGGATTTTCACGCAAAAATAAGGTAAAAATGTTGAGAGGAGGCTTGGGGAGTGTGGCCATAAAGGAGAGGGACAGCAAGGAAGACAGCAGGGCAGGCTAGAGATGTTCAAGGTAAATATGAAGCCTCCTTGAAATGTAGGGCTTTGAAGAGAAATGTGTTAGTAAGTCCCACTGCTGTTGGTGGTATGATTATCCCTCTACAGCCTTGCTCAAAGGAAGACTACTCTAAAGTGGTACTATTTGAGCTGAAATTTCAAGGAACCATTAAGTCAGATATAGAGAAAGAGCATTCAGGAAGGGAGATCAGTGCAGGGGCCATAAGACAATAGTGAGTTTATTACGTTCAAAGGAGCTATCAAGGACCAGATGGCCAGAACCTGGGGAGCAGTTTAATGCCATACAATCGAGGGATAAATGAAGTCCAAATCTCTTTATCCTCATACATTCAGGGCTTAAAACTTAGATTATGGATGGATGGGTGCAGCAAACCATCATGGCACATGTATTTGTATGTAACAAATCTGCACATTCTGCACATGTATTCCAGAACCTAAAATAAAAACAACAATAAGGTTCTATTTATGTAGGACTCTCATCATGGTGAAGGATCAAAATTTTGTTCACGTCACTGCTAAGGCTGATGTTAAGATGAGAGCTTTCAGGGCTACTTAAGTTTATACGTAACACTTTTTTTTTTTTTTTTGACTTGGGTGCTAAGGAGATAAGGAAGTATTAGTGGAGTCAAAATATTTTAAGAACTTGTCTTCTAAATTCTTGGTTCTAGCAATTTAATTTTGTTATATATATATATATATATATATATATGGATGATTTTACTAATTTTTTAAGAGTGTGTATATATACACGCACATCATATAGCATATATATAGTATATATTACAAGAGTATGTATAACTCTTAGTGCATTATATCTTTTTGGTAATAGGAATGTATATATCATAATATAAAAACAATGAAACCTGTTTATTTCTGACTGAATTCCAGAATAGTGATTTTATATTTTCACTTAATTATGTTTTCATTCTCACAGTATAATGACTTGATGAAGAAGAAGAGAATTGTGGAAAATGACAAATCCAAAATTCTTACAACTATAGAAGACCTTGACCAGAAGAAAAACCAAGCCCTAAATATTGCATGGCAAAAGGTATTTGAACCCCAGAATATTGTTTTGTTTTACTTGAGGTGGCAAGGATAAAAATATATTATCAGGGCATTTTTACTCAGTGAGAAATCTGAAATGGCTGATCTTTGTTTGAGTGAGGCACATGTTCACACCTTAATTAAAACCTCAGACTTTTTAAATGCATTTTTTCTTTTTCGACTTGACTGCCACCCGATGCAGACGTTCTTGTACCTCTAGAAACTGGACAATAAACAAGGCAAGTTTAGTATTCTCTTTTACAAGATGCTTACTCAACAAAATCCCAATTCCATTTTTGTATTATGACAACTTGGGCAGATCTCAGGCTTCTTAACTTCCTCTTCCCTGACTTCATATATCTGTCTCCTGTAGGATAATTCCTTAGCCTCTCATGCAGAAGTTTTTCCATTTTTACCATAGTAAAAGACTCTTGTGCCTTCTGGGTTTTAATTGGGCACATTGCCTCTTTTTCTCTTTGTAATTCTGTAGGAACTTTATCTTCAATAATGCAGCACAATTATCTCTTTTAGTCACCTGGTTTTTTTTCTTCTCTAAGCCTTATTTTCAGTGCTCCATTCCCTGTAGTATTTGTCCCCTTTAAAAATGGAAGCAAAAGGCTGACCCTGTTATTGTTGTGCAGCATGTCGATTTAACACTAGATCTTAGAGGTTTTTTCCTTCTTTCCCGCCAGGGTTCCTGGACTTAGTACAAATCAGAGTCTATTGTCTGCGCATAACCTGCTCTTCCCCAGTAACCACAGTTATTCCAAAGCAAGTAACATTTAATTCAGTGCTTATTATATTCTAGTCACTATTCTCAAATTAATTTTCTCATCTAATCTTCACAGTAACCTAGTGAAGTAGGTACGGTTATCATCAGCGTTATATTCTTCCCTCTGGCTTCAGGCAGACTTGACTAAGTGACAAAGCCAGAGTATTCTAGGCTTTTTTTGTTTCTTCCTTGTTTCCTTCATAGCCTCGACAGACTTGCAGAATTCTATTTTATTTCGTCTTTATATCAATCTATGAATATTACTTATTTTCTATATAGCATAGGGCTCTATTCTTCTCTGTCCATTCTCTTTTAGAGGAAGTTTCACACTGGGTCCACGGTTATGTTCAGGTTTAGGAGCATTCCTGTCTCTTGGTCCTGAGCTGCCGCTCCCCCACTTGGCTTAGAACCTGCTTCCACTTTGTAGGATATTATTCAGCAGGTGTGGGATTGCTCTTAAAATGTGTGTTGCTGAGTAAATCTATATTTAGTAGTACTGCTTGAGTCTGAGATGTTCTTGTTACTGTTAATATTCATTAAAAATTGTATTTACATTTGAATTTTGTAAACCTGCATTTGAATTTGGAGATTTCTCTAGAGAACTTGGCTGTCAAGTCCTTGTGTATGTGTGTGTGTTACCCTTTCAAGTTTGACTGCTGCACTAAGAATATTAGTCATGTCTTTTAAGACAGATGGCCAAATTCCCAAATCATCAATCAAGTGCATGTGAACAAAAGTTAGTTAACCCTATTAGAAGCTAGGTTTTTGGTCCTAAATCTCTGTCTCCTTCTGTGGCAAAACGGGGGCAGGCCAAACAGCTTTCTTTTTTCTTGGGATCTAATCCTATTTCTGGCCCTCACCAGCTTAACCTCTTCATCTAGGAGATGAGGCATATAGAAAAGAAACCTTTAACACCTTGAACAGATCTGGTCCTTCGATTTCATGCCCCTTTTTCTCCTGGGTCTCACCCTAATCTGCTTAGGCCTTTAGTAACCATAGACTCATTCTATCAGTCAAGAGGAAAAAGAAAAGTTTGTAAGAGAAGACTTTATTCCAAAAAGACTTTTGTTTGCTTCTCTATTTTGTCTTTTATTCTCATGGGATACAATTGTGTGTATCTTGATGATTCCTGCAGTATGTTCTACCAAAGTATCAAAACTTTGGAGTAGAGTTAGAGGTGTACATTCTAGTTCCCCTGGAAATTACAGCAGGATTCAGGAATTCATTTTTGTAGAGGGCCAGATACTAAATATTTTTTGCTTGTGAGCATATCCAGACTTGTCACATGGGCCATAGTTTGTCAGCCCCTCAGAGTAGCAGACAACAAAATAGACCTGCTGTGTTGCATGTACATATATCAACAATTGATTCTTCTTCTTGGAAAGCATTGCTGATGTTTTAATTTTTTTAATCCAGGTGAACAAGGACTTTGGCTCTATATTTTCCACTCTTTTGCCTGGTGCTAATGCTATGCTTGCACCACCAGAGGGTCAAACTGTTTTGGATGGCCTGGAGTTCAAGGTTGCCTTAGGAAATACCTGGAAGGAAAACCTAACCGAACTTAGTGGTGGTCAGAGGTGAGGAATCACTTTGCAATATTAGAATTTTAATTCCTCTTACTTTATTATAATTCATCTCATTACCTCACAATTGTATTTCTGTTTTAATTTGCTTAACTACCTTTGCATGTAGAATTTAAAGAGCCTAAGATATAAGAATAAACATTTTGGTAACATTTGATTTAAATAGCAGGTGACAAAGGAGAAATAAGTAGTACATAGAAAATTAGACAAAATGTTTTTTAAAAAAAATCTATTTTCAAATATTAGAAAATGAATAGTCCAGGACAAGATGAAACAGAAATGCTGAGCCCTATGTTCACCTATGTTTTTGGACTTCAGATGCAGAATGGGAACCCAAACAGAGGTCAGTGGTCTGACTTAAAAAGACAGATTAGAATTTTTCAGTGCCCCAGAGTGCTACACCTTGGTATTAGGTCTCTACTGTCCCTGAACTGAAGACTAATCTAGACACACCCTAAGAAACTGATCTACATGTTACTTATTTGTCAGAATAAAGGCCAACGTTCTTTCAAGAAGGTTTAAAAAAAAAATTGAGATACTAAACAACATAACCACAATGTCCAGCATGTAATGAAAAATTAAATTAAAAAATCAGTAAGTAGAAACAAGACTATAAAATGACAGATGATCAAAGTAGGAAACAAGGAAGTTAGAGTTTTAACATTAATTTTCAAGAATTACAATAAAACATGAGCATACTGAGGGAAATAGAAGCTACTAAAAAAAATTAAGTGGACCTTCCGGAGATTAAAGGTTCATTGCATGAGATTAACAGCTGTAAAAGAAGAAAGATGAGTAAATTTCAAGACACAGCAATAAAACAATGTATTCAAGCTACACTGAGAAATAAAAAACAGGGGAAAAAAACACCTTCAGTGTCCTATGGGAAGCTGTCTAATGTACAAGTAATTGGAGTTCCAAAGGAGAGGAACAGGGAAGATGGAAAAATACTTGAAGAAATTATAGCTCCATATTTTCCAGATTTGATGAATTCTGTAAACCCACAGAATTGAGTTCTTTCAACCTCAAGGATAAACAGAAACATACAAAAGTGTTGAAAAACAGTGATTAGGTGGAAAATCCTAAAAGTAGCTAGAGAAAAAGACATATTATACACCAGTGAACAAAAATAAAAATGACTTGAGACTTCTTGTTAAACACTGCAAGCCAGAAGTCGGGAACATCCGTAGAGTGTTGAAAGTAAAACCTATCAATCAACTTACTTAAAATTGCATCTCTAACAGAAATATTCTTCAAATTGAAGACAATATGAATACTTTTCAGACAAAAACAAAAGCTGAAAGGATTTGATTTAGCAGAACCATACTACTGGAACCTTGGATCTGTATAAAGGAAGAGTGTTGGAAAATAGCGTGGATTTGGAGTTCCAGGCACTTTTCACCCAGCCTTACACAGTGATTCAGAAAATCAAGGTCATATGTCCTCACTCCTTACCTGCAGATAGCCAATTAAAACCTTCTGAAAGGAGGTTGTGAATATTCACATAATTGAAATTAGTGTTTAATAATTTTTTTGCTCCTGCAGGATATATAATCCATAAACCTTGAATTGTTTACGTCCTGTAATACCATCATGTAACCCTTTTTTATGTACATAGAAAATATTGACACTTGTTAATTTTTCTTATAACCCCTTTTATCATTTTTATGAGTGGATATATATTTTACTTATATTTTTACGATAGATAAGGTTTGTAAATAATTTAATAATCGAAAAGACAGCTCCTGCTGCATGTTCATCAAAATTGAATTTTATAGTTTAGATCCTAATATCTTTAGCTGTATTTGCCAATCCCTAGAAAATGTTTTGAAGAAAATAAAAAATGTATGCTTCTCTTCTTATTGGGACCTATAAATTACTTCCATAATTAAGATGCTATAAAGTTATTTTTAGTTATACCACTATACAGCATGGCAGTTAAACCCTCCAGCGTAGCAGATTTTAAGTTTAAAATTCAATACTTAAGACACTCATCACAGAGAAAGACAATGAAACATAATTTTAGTTTGGCTTAATGACCTTAGCTCCCATTTTAGAGGTGATTAACAGTCTCAGTGTGATTGGTTTTGATTATACTGTTTTATTCTTTTTTTTTTTTTTTTTTGGCTTTTTTTTTTTTTTTTTGTACTTGTGCACACATTTTTTTCCCTGCTTACATATTTTTTAATAAATACCTGTATTACAATGCAGCAAGCCTTGGGCTGGGTACAGTGGCTCACGCCTGTAATCCCAGCACTTTGAGAGGCTGAGGTAGATGGATCAGTTGAGGTCAGGAGTTCAAGATCAGCCTGGCCAACATGGTGAAACCCCGTCTCTACTATAACTACAAAAATTAGCCAGGCGTGGTGGCAGGCACTTGTAATCCCAGCTATTCAGGAGGCTGAGGTGAGATAATCACTTGAACCCAGGAAGTGGAGGTTGCAGTGAGCTGAGATCATGCCACTGCATTCCAGCTTGGGTGACAGAGCAAGATTCTGTCTCAAAAAGAAAACAATGCAGCAAGCATTGTGTTGCCTATTCTCGTACTATATATGCCAGGAGATACTTGAAGTTAGTTACAGAATATTAAAAATGTTACTCTAATTTTTAGTCTAATATGAAGTATTTATAAATATTTTGTATCAAGACTTTTTATGAATTATATATTTTTAAGAAAAAAATAGAAGTATGATTCTTCGTACCAGATTAGAAGGAACTGCAGTGAGCTAGAAGAGAACTGAAAATATGCTGTGTAACTATAAATTTTACATAAGCTTGTTTGAACTTCTGACAGTGATGTACTTAGACTAATGGGCCATCATCTGTACAACTTCCTCACAGTGGTGCCAAAACTATATAGAGAGTGTGTGTCTGTGTTTGTCTGTATATGCATGCTTACATAAGTGTACATTATGAAAGTTTGAAAAATGACATCTAACCCCGTTACTGTTATCAAGACAATAGCTGTTGTCTTAAATAATTACATAGCCCTTAGTCACCTGCTACCTGTGCTCTAATAAGCGAAATGGGGAAGGAAAAGAAAAAGAACTTTTAAAACTAAGATGATCTTAAGAATAGGTACCAAATGTAATATGACAGTATTAAAATTGTCTTATGAAACCAGCATGCTTCTGAAAAGACGAAAAATGGAAAGCTAAAATCAAATATTTTAATACAACAAAAGTGTTAAAGTTTGAAACTCAAGATTATTTTTTTAAATGACTACCTTTCACATAAATCTGCTGTATTCACAATAATAGGATCACATATTTGCTTCAGTGTTTTTGATAAATGATAAGATCAATTTTTTATGGCTTTTCTTCCACTGACCTTTTCTTAGGTCTTTAGTGGCCTTGTCATTAATACTGTCCATGCTCCTCTTCAAACCTGCTCCAATTTATATCCTTGATGAGGTAGATGCAGCCTTGGATCTTTCTCATACCCAAAATATTGGACAGATGCTGCGTACTCATTTCACACATTCTCAGGTAAGAACCAGAAAAGAATGTCTCCTAAAAACTGTTCTTTAGTAGTAGTCAAATGTTAGTAAGATATTTAGGGCTGATAAATACTAAAGCATTGTGTATCTATTTAAATATACTCTTATTTAATAGGCATAGAAGGGAAAAAGGTTCACTATTCCTTTTAAAGAAAGAGCTAGGCATTAAAAATGTTAGTTGTAGCATGAGGGAGATTCCAATTTAGTCATAATACAGAATTGATTTAGGGTTAATATTGTTTTTCTAGTTAGCTGCCATAAAGTTGTACAGTCAAAACTGTCTCAGGAATATTTAACTCAGGTATTGGAAAATCACATGACACTTGATGGGAGAATTTAATTTCTATGGCCAAAAAGTAGAAGAAAGCCTCTTGAAGCCAAGAACAGTTTATTTTTATTGCACTATTGCTTTAGGAGCTGAGGCTGCCAAATATGTTTGCATAAATTATGCATCGTACAACTCTTGGGACTTCACTCATAGTTACCATGGATTGAGTATTTATTATAGCAGTGTTTTGGCAAATAACATTGAACTGGGGGGTAGGGGGTGCCTAAGTATTCAAAAGTTCCATTTGGGCTAGTGGTGTGCCATAGGAACTTGAAACCTCTAACATTATTAAAATATATAAGAAAAAATATTTCACTGGAGCAGCTGTAGTTAGCTGCAAAACTGAATGCCAGCTACAAAAGTTAGCAACAAGCAGTCAACCACCAGGAAGTAGTAAAACTGGGTAACAAAGGATTCAAAGTAAAATTAAGAGATTTCTAAAACAATATGGAAAGCTAGCATTCATTCAGGTACCTAATATAACTGTTTAAAAAAATAGGAAAAGCAAAATGATCTCCAAACAATTCTTGTCCCCAGTATAAAGGAGTAAACGTCAAATATATCACAAAAGTTTTTTATGCTTTTTTTCTTTTTTCTTTAAGTTCATTGTGGTGTCACTAAAAGAAGGTATGTTCAACAATGCAAACGTTCTTTTCAAAACCAAATTTGTGGATGGTGTTTCTACAGTAGCCAGA
>NW_016107366.1:2017084-2071597 GCF_001604975.1 Cebus imitator | reverse complement strand
TTTTTTTTTTTTTTAAGCATTGTAAGTATTTTTAAATCGAAGCTGAGGAGGAGGTGGGTGGTGTGGTGCTGTCTCCTGTATGTTTATCTGAAGTCTATTAATATTTTCTAAGATTTTTGTCAGCCTTTTCATAATCCAATCATTAACAACCTATTGGTAAATGAGAATGTAGGAGCCAGTAGACTAAACCAAATTTGTTTCCTGAGCCTGACAAATATATAAATATAAATAAATCAATCCATCTCTTACAGCAGAATAATTCAAAAGTTGGATGATTATTTGTGTCTTCTGCTTTCCAGTTCAAAGGGATGAAATTCCTTTAGTACTTAAAAGATGACACCAGCAAACATCATGAGAATACTATCTATATAGTTCTTAGTATCTCTAGGTACATCACTAGAACATTGACTCCAAACTGAGTCATAAAAGCTCTAATGTGATGATGTAATCTGATCTTCTGTATGTGATTTTGGCCTCACATCTCTTCCTGATTTTTGAGTCTTATTTCCTTAGTATTATTATCATACTTTCTCTGGTATATGTTGTACTTCCTGGCCCTGGGCTTGACATTTCTCATCCTTCATTCTCCATACGTATATCAGAAAACATGCAGTAACTGATACTATGGGACACATTGGAAAGAACTGAATCTGGAATTAGTTCTGTCCACTGTGGAGGGGAGGGCAAATAATGCTGTAAATGTTGAGTTACAGAAAGTCCAATGTCACGTATAATAAAGTTTTTTTGTTTCCTTTCAAATGTATTGCAAACTGTGCCCAACAATTGTATCAATTCACATTGTCAACATTAAAGTATACCACAGTATACAAATTAGTCATTACTTGCTGTTAATTTTAATATTTTTGATTTAATAGTTATTAAGTGGTACTCCATTGCTGTTTTAGTCAATGTTTTAAAAATAATTTAGGAAACTGACTATTTTGACTGATGTACTAATTTCCTTTGCTACAAGTTTTCTGTGTGTATGCATTCTAATTTTTGTCTTGTATAACCTTGATCTTTGAAAATCCTCAAACGTGTATTAAATGTTTTTTTTTTTTAATTAGAGGGAAGACATTAAGGGGGTTGGAGACATTTGTTTCACACATCTGCAGTAATATGAGTTAACTAGCATTTACCAAGCTTTTTCTGTACATTAGCTGCTGTTATCATTTGTATGTATTTTCATATTTGATCCTCAAAGTAATCTAGTAAGGCAGATAATATTGTTGTCAGCACTGTGTGAGGAATTGAGTTGAGTAGAAAAGTTAGGAAACTTGCTCAGGGTGATAATACAGTGAGTGAGTGCCAGGGCCCATGTAAAGATCTTGCCTGTCTCCAGAACCTAAGATATACCACCTCACTGACTGCTTTAACATTTGTATTTGTTGTACAAAATAAATTTAAGAAAAATACTTGTATGAGCAGTATGTACAACATTAATGTTATCTTAAAGAAGAACCTCAACCACATGAATAGACGGTTCATTATGGTGGTGACAGTCTTGGCATTTCAAGTAAGGTCACAGCAAATGCAAAGCAAAGACATGAAATTTTCTCTTCCAATACGGTGGCATAATCTAAAGTCCAACATTCCCACAGATGGTAAATATATATTGTAGAAACAACTACCTGAGAACTCAGGAAACTGAAGAAAAACTAGAAAGATTTTGGATACGAAATAAAATTTGGAGGAAGAGACAGGCACAAGCTAAGGTTCGTGTTTTTGACCTAAGTACCAGCTGTAGTCACCATGCAGCTGTAGGAAAGCTAAGGCTGCAGTGGAAAGCCTGAGGGTTTCTGGTCTGGAAAACTAAAGGATGGGATCTGGGATAACCACATCTTCCAGAGAGTGAAGGAGAAATCTCAGAAGGGATAACAAGAGGACCTGGAGAAAGAGGTCCCCAGATTGAGTAGATGACGTCAATCTAAGTAGATGGAGTTAGCCAAAGTAATTGGCTGCTGAACTATGAAGATACAGAACATGTCAAAGACAAAGCCAGATACTAGTAAAAATAGTAAGGATAGATTTACATCAGTAACATACTCTCGCAATAAGAAGAGTCCAGTATGAACTGAACTCAACTTTGATTTGTATTGAGGTGACTGGGTGTCTTAAAGGGAGAATGAGGGAATAGAGAGGAAGATAAGTGGGGGCTTAGTAGAGTAAGGGATACAAACAGGAAAGGGAGTTGGCTGATGTGAAACCCATTTGGATTTGTTAACTGCCCCTAATGCCAAGCTAGGCTCTTACCCTCCCAGAGACTGGGACTCTACCTTCAAGTGTTGGTTAGAAGAAACAGTAAATTCTTAGCAACCTTGAGTTTTCTCAGGTAAGCACTTTCAGGAGGAGGATAAAGTCAACCTATGGATGTAGCCTTGAGCTGTTAAGAACTGCTAGCTTTTTTTGGTTTTGTTTGTTTTTTTTAATTTAGGTTCTGGGGTATAATGCAGGATTGTTGCATAGGTACATACATGGCAATATGGTTTGCTGCCCTCATCCCCCTGTCACCTATCTGGCATTCGTCCCCATGTTATCCCTCCCCACCTCCCTGCTGTCCCTCCCCTAGCTGAAACCACCTTAAACTTCATATGGAACCAAAAGAGAGCCCACATAGCCAAGACAATCCTAAGCAAAAAGAATAAAGCTGGAGGCATCATGCTACCTGACTTCAAACTACACTACAAGGCTACAGTAATCAAAACAGCATGGTACTGTTAGCAAAACAGAGATATAGACCAATGGAACAGAACAGAGGCTTCAGAGGCAACACCACACATCAACAAACAACTGATCTTTGACAAACCTGACAAAAACAAGCAATGGGGAAAGGATTCCTGTTTAATAAATGGTGTTGGGATAACTGGCTAGCCATGTGCAGAGCAGAAACTGGACCTCTTCCTGACACCTTACACTAAAATTAACTCCACATGGATTAAAGACTTAAATATAAGACCTAATACCACAAAAACCCTAGAAGAAAACTAGGCAAAACCATTCAGGACATAGGCATAGGCAAGGACTTCATGACTAAAACACCAAAAGCATTGACAACAAAAGCCAAATTAGACAAATGGGACCTAATTAAACTCCAGAGCTTCTGTACCGCAAAAGAAACAATCATTAGAGTGAACCAGCAACCAACAGAATGGGAAAAAAATTTTTGCAATCTACCCATCTGACAAAGGGCTAATATCCAGAATCCACAAAGAACTAAAACAGATTTACCAAAAGAAAGCAAACCCATTCAAAAATGGACGAAGGGCTGGGTGCGGTGGCTCACGCCTGTAATCCCAGCACTTTGGGAGGCCGAGGCGGGTGGATCACGAGGTCGAGAGATCAAGACCATCCTGGTCAACATGGTGAAACTCCGTCTCTACTAAAACTACAAAAAATTAGCTGGGCATGGTGGCGTGTGCCTGTAATCGCAGCTACTCAGGAGGCTGAGGCAGGAGAATTGCCTGAACCCAGGAGGCAGAGGTTGCGGTGAGCCGAGATTGCGCCATTGCACTCCAGCCTGGGTAACAAGAGCGAAACTCCGTCTCAAAAAAAAAAAAGTGAATGAAGGATATGAACAGACACTTCTCAAAAAAAGATATATGAGGCCAATAAACATGAAAAAATCCTCATCATCACTGGTCATTAGAGAAATGCAAATCAAAACCATGCTGAGATACCATTTCACGCCAGTTAGAATGGCAATCATTAAAAAATCTGGAGACAGATGCTGGAGAGGATGCAGAGAAACAGGAACACTTTTACACTGTTGGTGCGAGTGTAAGTTAGTTCAACCATTGTGGAAGACAGTGTGGTGATTCTTCAAGGACCTAGAAATAGGAATTCGATTTGACCCAGCAATCCAAACTGCTAGTGTTTTTTCAGATCTTTACAAAGGTTTATTTGGCCCTAGAAAGGGCTCAGAGGCTCTTTATGAAACAGACAAGTAGTTTGCCGTTTACCCTAATACAATTGAATTGTGATTTGGACCACTACCTGCAAGATGGTTCTCCAGGTGACTTTGGACCAATCCACTGCTCCCCTACTTCTCACTACTTGTCAAAAAGAACAGCCTGGCTATCTCGTCAGACAAATGACAACCAAGTGTAAAAAGATCTGTGTGTTTACAAAGAGTATGGCAAAAAGTTGCTACCTGGAAAGGACAAATACGTGTCCCCTGTGGATGCTGGGAACACCATAGCCACTTTTTAGGGGAACTTTTAAATTATGTTTTTGGATACCCCGTGAAACTTTGCTCTGACAAGGAAACTGCTTTACTGCCCCCAAAGAACATGACAGCGGGCACACTCATGGAACACTATGGGCTTTCCATGCACCCTGTCATTCTCAAGCCAATAGAGCTGTTTAATGGAAAGCCAGCTCACAACTAGTGAAGAAAGGACATTAAGACAGCCTACTAGTAGGGTGGTACCACCTCATCTGAATAGGGCAGTAGGAACACAGAACACTGTGCTCCAGGGTAAGGGAACCACATGATTGCAGCACATGTTGAGAAACACTGAGCTTGGAGGAGGTAGATGTGGACCAGTTGACTGCCTCTGCCTGTGAAATCAAAATTCCAGTGAACCTAGCCATTTTCTTTTTTTAAGAGTGTACATCCTGTGGGTGGTTTGCAATTCAGGCTGCCACAGTACCCCCAAAAAGGTCCCCCCAACTCTAATGTGGAGTCAATGCTTCCGTCAGGTACCCCCACTATGGGATCCCTCAAGGGTGGAAAGGATCAAGGAATGCCAGAGTGCTAGAGTCCTTCTAATAGTGCAGGGACATCTGATCTTTCCATTTGGTTGGGCAATGTTGTCAGACATGTCATCGTTCAGGAAGTGACTTCCCTTCCTGGACTGGATGACAGGCTAAAATGTCTGGGGCAAGGAACAAGGGTTGTACCACAGGATATGGTAATGTTTATAGTATACAGCATGATGTTTTGATATTTGTATATATTGTGGAATGATTGCTACAATCAAGCTAATTAACAAATCATCTCCCATAGTTACCTTTTTGTGTGTATGGTGAGAACATTTAAGATCTATTCTTCTGGCAGATCTTAAATATATAACAAAGTGTTAGCTATAGTCACGATGCTGTACAATAGATCTCCAGAATTTATTCATCATACATAACTATTACTTCGTATTCTTTGATAAACAACTCCCCCACTTCCCCTGGACCCAGCCCTTGGCAATCACATTATACTCCCTATGAGTTTGACTTTTTCAGATTTTACATATGAGTGAGATCCTTCCAAGTTCAAGCGATTCTCCTGCCTCAGCCTCCTGAGTAGCTGGGACTACAGGCACATGCCACCATGCCCAGCTACTTTTTGTATTTTTTTTTTCAGTAGAGGTGGGGTTTCACCATATTGGCCAGGGTGGTCTTGAACTCCTGACCTCGTGATCTGCCAGCCTTGGCCTCCCAAAGTGCTGGGATTACAGGTGTGAGCCACTGCGCCCAACCTTGGTCATGATTTTAATGTCTATATTCATGAGAGGCACTGGCGTGGTTTTCTTTATTTCTACTTTGTTTCAGGATAATACTATCTTCATGAAATTGAATGAGAAATGTTCCCTCTATTTTCGGGAAGATTATGTAGAACAAGTGTTAATTCTTATTTAAATATTTGGTAGAATTCTGTGAAATAATCTGGCTCTGGAGATTGGAGGGTGGCAGTGGGTGGTAAAATTATTAGTAAAAATGTCCTTAGTAGTTATAGGACTACTTTATATCTTTTTTCTATTTTATATAGGATGAATTGCAATTTAGTTTCTTCTTTTTGAGGAATTACTGTCTTTCATCTCAACTGTCAAATTTGTGTGTGGAGTTAATCATGGTATTCCCTTATTATTCTTTTGATGTATTCAGGTTCTTTAGTTATCCCTTGTTTCATTTTCAATATGATAATTTGTGTCTTTAACTTTTGTCAGTCTTGGTACATAAAAGTTTGTCTATCTATTGTCTGTGTTATTAACCTTTTCAATGAACCAGTGTTTTGTTTCATTAACTTTCTCTTCTCATTTTCTGTTTTCAGTTCATTGATTTCTGCTCTTAGCTTAGTTACTTTCTTTTTTCTGCTTGCTTTGGACTTACTTTGATATTCCTTTTCTAGTTACTCATGAGGAAGCTTACCTTATTAATTTGAGAACTCTAATTTTTTCTGATAAGCATGGAATGCTACAAACATCCCTATTAAGTAATCTTTCAGGGTCATCTCACAGATTTTGTCATGTTCCATTTTCATTTTAAGTTCAAAATGTTTTCTAATTTACTTTCTTGAACATTTCTTCTTAAACTCATGGTTTTTTGGGGGAGTGTATTTTTTAACTTCCTTAAGACTTTCCAAGTATATTTTTCTTCTTGAATTCTATTTAACTTAAACTAGAATGATATTTAATTCTCATTTGGTCAGCGATCATACTTGGTATCATTTCAATTTTAAAAATTTAGAGAGAAACTGATAGACTTATATGCTTTTATTATAAAACAAAAAGCCACAAACTTAATGGCCTAAGGTTCTACTCTAACCTGTATTCTAGATAAGAACAAAGTCAACCCAAGTAAAAAGATGGAAATAATAAAGGACAGGAATCCATAATATATAAAACAATGGAGACAATGAAACCCACATCAAGTTCTCAACTGTCAACAAAATGTGTATATCCCTATCAATCAGGTAAACCAGAGAAATCACAAATCACTATCAGGAATGAAAGTATAACAACCACTGTGGATTAAAAAGATACAAAATTATGACCATTTTTATGCCAATAAATTTGACAACTTAGACAAAATAGAAAAATTCTTTGAAAAATAAAACTAAAATTGACATAAGAATAGACAAAATCTGAATAGCCTCACATCTACTAATGAAACTGAAATTATTTCCACAAAGAAAACTCCAGTCCTACAACGAATACTCTAGGTTTCCCTCATAAATTTTACCACTTAAGGAAGAAATAACACCAATCTTATGCAAAGTCTTTCAGAAAACAGAAGGGGAGCAAACACTTTCCAGCTTTTTTATAACTAGACTAGTATTGCTCTAATAATAAAACCTGACAAAGACATTACAAAATAAAAAAGGACAGCAATCCTCATGAATATAGGAACAAAATTCTTAAACTATTATCAAATTAAATCTAATGACATTATAAAAGATTAGCCATTACAAAGTTTTTTTTTTTTAACAGATGGTGCTGACAGCTTGATATTTACATGAAAAAAATGTCAACATTGACCCTTAACAACATGTACAAAAATAAAAATGGGTCATAGGCCCGGAAGTAATTTCTAACACTTTCAGAAGAAAACATAGTGACCCTACATTGTGCAAAGATTTCTTAGGACAAAGAAGACACAAGAAAAAAATGGACTAATTGAACTTCATCAAAATTAAGTTGAAAAAAAATCTCTTCAAAACACCCTTAAGAAAATGAAAACACAAGCTACAGAATACGAGAAATTATTTACAATATATACACTTAGAATTGCATCCAAAATGTATAAAGAACCCTTCCTTGTAAACCACTTGTTGACATTTGCATGAATGGTCAACTGAGTGGTAGACTGAGTAAAACTGATGACACCTTAGCATGCAAGATAGTGCAACGCACTGTGCTTGTAATGATTGTATTTCTCACTGCCACACATTTGAATTTTTTAATGGCACTTTCTGTCTGTAATACAGCTATAATAATCAATTTTTAATTTATTTTTTTCTGAGATGGAGTCTTGCTCCATTGCCAAGCTGGAGTGTAGTGGCGTGATCTTGGCTCACAGCAACCTTCATCTCCCGGGTTCAAGCGATTCCCCTGCCTCAGCCTCCTGAGTAGCTGTGAATACAGGCACATGCCACCACACCTAGCTAAGATTTTTTGCATTTTAGCAGAGAGGGGGTTTCACCATGTTGGCCAGGATGGTCTTTATCTCCTGACCTTGTGACCCACCCACCTCAGCCTCTCAAAATGCTGGGGTTACAGGCATGAGCCACTGCACCCAGCCAATGATTACTAATTTTTAATATCTCAACTTTCTGATTACATGTCTTGAATAATCTGTATGATGAAATGACAATTATATGTAAAGCACTTTTGCATAGCAAAACATAGTTATGTTACAGAAATGCAGTTGTTTTATTTGAAGTCTGATATAAATGCTTTTTTTCCAAGGAATGCCATTTTTACTTGAACAGATGTCTTACAAACTATGGTTATTTAGTTTATGGTATTCGCTGGCCATTTCTCAGAATTGAACAAAGTGAGCCTGTCATATAAACCTGACATATTTGTTGCCAATAATAAAATTGCAGCTTTCAAATGAAAATTAGAATTTTGGCAAACTTATATTCATCATTATTAGCTTGAGATATTTAGGTATTTCAAGACTTTTCTAATACAACTGGCAGAAATATTAACAAATGAAGTTTTTTTGATACTGTATTATGAAATGTGTTAACAAACTTGGAAATACGCATAATTCAGTGAATGGTATTTTTCAGTGGCCAATGTGTGATACTGCAAAATCATTATGTGGGTAAAATATTCAGTGTACAGGAATGATCAATGGTTTTAATATTACAGAGAACAAAAACTTTATTGATATGGTTTCAGATTCCACATTGCAACTAGATTTTAAGAAGCTATTGTCACATCATTAGTATTAAGGAAAAATATTCACGTTATTTGAAAAGACTTCAAAATGTTTCTCCCTTTCCCAACTACCTCTTTGTTCTCAATTCTAGTTGAGTGACTCAGTTTGCCTAAAGTTATACAGCTAGAAAGGAGAAAAGCCAACGTTTGAATTCAGACTGTCTAGTTGATAAGCCCATACTCTTATTATACCACTATAATGAATGGGAATACTCCTAAATTTATGTCTGGAGCTGAGTTAACATTTGGTTACCCCTTGCATAGAAATATAATATTCTGGCCAGGTGCGGTGGCTTATGCCTGTAATCCCTGCCCTTTGGGAGGCTGAGACAGGTGGATCACCTGAGGTCAGGAGTTCAAGACTAGCCTGGCCAACATGATAAAATCCTGTCTCTACTAAAAATGCAAAACAGCCAGACGTGGTGGTGGGTGCCAGTAATCCCAGTTGCTTGTGAGGCTGAGGCAGGAGAATCACTTGAACCGGGGAGGTGGAGGTTGCAGTGAGCTGAGATCACACCACTGTACTCTAGCCTGGGTGACAAGAGCAAAACCCCGTCTCAAATACATACATACATACATACAATATTCTCTTGTTTCTTGTCATGCATGGGTGGGAGTGAGGAGAGACAGATTTAAATATATGGTAGAAAAAGATTTTGGTTTGGTCCTAAGACTCATGTAACTGGATCGTTTTATTCCAGTCTAGTGAGATAATGTGGCTACTAATGCCTAAATGTATGGCAGAATGGTAGCCATAAACTGTCCCTTCTCTTGCTACCAGTTAAAAACCTAAGTTCTCTTATATGCCTTGGGGACTCACATGTTATCCTTTACAAGACAACTTTTTTTATGTGGTTTCTCGCATAGGCTATATTACTTGACAGGCACAAAGAATCTTCTAAAATTCTTTCAAACCTCAAGGATCATTCTTTTTCCATGCTACATAGTAGTTCTAGACCACACTACTACCCTATTTAAACAGTTTGAAATTTAAGCTCTCTAATTACCTACTTTCTAGTGTTCCAGTCTGTCTCAACTTAATTGACTTTAAGAACTCAATATTCCACCCCGTCTGAACAGTTGCCCCTCCCAAACAGTTCATTCCTTTGTCTCTGTCTTTGCTCCTGCTCTCCCCTCAATGTGGAACCATCACTCTATACCATTTCTGTCAGCAGTGTACTCATCCTGCAAGGTTCTGCTCAAACGTCACCACTTCTGTGGATCTTTCTCTTCCCATTTCCTTCCATCAGGTATTTAGCAGAAATGACTTCATGACAGTGGTAACTGAACAGGTCTTAATTCTTCTAATAGTTTGTAAACTCTGTGCATCTTGTTAGCACCCACATTGCCTGTTCGATGCCTTAATCTCAAAGATTATTTGTTTAATTAATGAGTATAATGAATCAAGTTAGAGATGGAAGAATCCATGGTAATCATTTAGCTCATGTGCCACACTGTATGAATTAGCAGACTGACTAGTACGAGATTGTTTTATCCATATTCACGCTCCAAAAAGCTACTATTCGGATTTTTGCCATACAGCCATGCTTGTAATGAAATCTCACAGTAAAATATTGTAAGCAATGATTTTATGCTGGAAACATTTTTTTCTCTAAAGATTTTTTTTTTTAATCAATAGTGGGTGGGTGAAGTGGCTCATGCCTGTAATCTCAGGACTTTGGGAGGCTGGGGCAGGTGGGATCACCTGAGGTCAAGAGTTTGAGACCAGCCTGGCCAATATGGTGAAATACCATCTCTACTAAAAAAAAAAAAAAAAAAAAAAAATAGCTGATTATGGTGACAGACACCTGTAGTCCCAGCTACCTGAGGCAGGAGAAACACTTGAACCAGAAGACAGAGTTTGCAGTGAGCTGAGATCGCACCACTGCACTCCAGCCTGAGCAACAGGGTAAGACTCTGTCTCAAAAAAAAAAAAAAAAAAATCAATAGTATCAGCATTGCACCTATTACTTCCTATTCTATTTTTATATGTGGGAAAAGCATATGAATTGCCTGAGCTATTGTGTTTCAAGGTTGAAAGGTTTTAATTTTCACATCTTCCAACTTTAATCAAAGACAAATTTTTAAATCCTTTAGTAATTCAGTTATAGAAATCTATTATATTGCTAATTACTTAGAATTGAAAATTCCAGGCAGATGTTAATTTGAAGAAAAGGAAAAAGAAATCTAATGGAGGAGAAAAAGATTTTTATCTTGAGATTGCTTCTAGCTCAGCATAAGCAAGCAGGTATTGAACATATCCTGATTACCTCTGCTTGTGGGATCAGCAAGACCACAGGTAATTTACTTTTATAAATAATTCCAGTGTTTTAAGCCGTCTCTTCCACGGCCTCTCTCACATAATTTCTATTAAGACTAAATGAAGCAAAAATGCACTGTGCTGCTACTCCATGGCCCACGCTATCCCGGTGCCTTGCCACTGAACAATTTAGATTGAAAAATGTGGGTTTGGGGTAAAGAGGGAAAAGAAAGAAAACAAGGATACATTGACTGCACACAGTTTCATCTATTATCTCCTTTTAACAACTCAGCAAAGTTGTCATTATTACTCTCATCGATAAGAAAACAGGCTCAGAGAAGTTAATTTACCTCCCCTCAACGGAGGTATAGCAGAATCAGAATTTGAATATATCTCTTCAATTCCAAGGATCATGATTTTTCAACATGTATTTCTAAAATGCCATTTAATAATGTAAAAACTAAAGGAAACAAAAACTTCCTACACAGATTTACTTAAATATATAGGATCATAAACTTTGAAATGAACTCTTTTGCCTTCCATTCTTTTAAACTAAAATAACAAAAAATACACAATAACTACAAACAACCCTGAAAACAAAATTTAGCTCAACATCTAATTATGCAGATAAAGGGGTGAATTAAAGTTGCTGCATGGAGTGAGACTAAGATACTATCTACTACAGAGCAGATAACATATATTATGAACCATGTCATGACTCATTTTTCCCACCACTTTTCTCAATGTAAACCACTGTAATCTTGTACAGTATGGTATTCTGTCATCACCTACTATGACAAAACCATGTACATACTAAGAACACCTCTGTTCTTTAACGGCCCAATTGCATTAAAGTACTCCTACTTCATGCTAAGGATACTGTTATACAAGTACAAAGGCACGCAGTGAAATCACTTGTATCAATACAAGTTATTTATTAAGATGAGCCTCAAACATGCCTATATTCATTTTTAAACTTATTAAATGAAAAAGCACAAAATTTTAAATATTAAGACATTATAGATGTGAGAATGTATCCTAAGACCCCTCCCCAGGGGCCCTCAAACTGCTTGAAGACTGCACTGTAGCGTATGAAAGTGTACATGCTTTGTATACAGGATCATTATTCTCTGATGAAAGTTTCTTCCACAGTAACAGTTTCCTCAGAGAGTTTTTACTAGTATTTCTCATCTGTGGTCTACTATACTTTGTGTAAAGCTTTTTCCCCATTGTCCCAAACAGTGACAGCTTCAGAACACCCTTCTTGACGCTGGGACTAAGAAAAGCTAGCTGGCATAGACCAGGAGGCCCTGCTGACTTGATCACTGTGTATCTACTGAAGGCTCAATATGTGGCTAAATCGGCCTCATCACAATGCCTCCTCCAGCCCCCCACAACACTACATGCTATGGTCTCTTGAAAAATTTCCCATGACCTTCAGAAGCCTCCCTCTGGCATCTCAGAATCTTACTCTTATTTATTTCTCAACACATGAAGTTTCCCTCTTCATTTACTTTCCTTCAAAATAGAAATGTCTTTAAAATGCTGGCTTATTTAAATGAAACACGTTTATTTTACAGAATTTAAATAATGCAAGTTAAAAACAGAAATCTCTCCTTAATCTAACCATCCTCTATAAATGTACACCTTTTAAAAATTTACTGTTTAATATCTACAGCAAATATGTAATAGAAAATAGTAAATATATATATAGCAATATGTGTGTATGTATATATATTACACCTAAATATGATAATACTAGACAAAATGTTTTATAATAATAATGCTTGGTTTTACTTAATATATCACAGGCAAATTTCAAAAAAAATATAAAAGAAAGAAAAGCTAGTTGTAATAGCTCTTTCCATTTAGGCCTAGCTTAGAATTTCTCAAAGTCCTGTACAAATGCTAATTGTAATGTAATCTATTTATTGTGCCTTCTCTTTCATAATGTGCAAATGATAATATGATAATAGACTGCTAGCCAAATTAGAACATGGTAAATGTTCTTGCAGTTTCTTGGCACATATAAGGTAGTAAAAAATGTTAAACTCTGTCACCACTAACATAAATCAAAATTATTCTATGCTATTCCAATTGTACATTTCCACTTATATTTTTATCATGTCTTTTGGATTAATTTGTCACCCCAACAAACCCAACTCCCTGGACTTGGAGAGTAGGCTTATTCTAGTATTTTCAGTTCCAAAATTAGTGCTTAGCACTTAGGAGTCTTTCCTATCAATCAGGAATTGCTAAATTAGTGAATTCTTGTTTATGTCACCTCACATATGATAATACATTCACATGAAACATTGTAATACCAAAAATTTTACTTTAGACTTCTCTATTTTTTTAATTAACTTCCTATTACCAACAAAATACAGGAAACATAGTAGGAAAGGATTGTATAAATTAAATCCCACCTCCACCCAACCGCACACACACATCTCCTAAAGAGCTCATCTGATTTAACCCCAGAATTATTTTCACTACGAGGCAATCTAAATTCAGGAATGTTAAGGAACTTCTTTAACTTATTTCTTTCAAGTATCAGATTTAATGGTACATCTACTAAGCCCTTGCTGCCAGATAGCATGAGATACTGCCTCTTTCCTACTTTTTCAGTATGTCAAGACCTCTCAGGATACTTACTATATTGTATTCTCTCCCTGTTATACCCCATGGAAATCCAGGAGGACACGGAGAATGTTTAATGTGTTACTTTATTCTTAACACTTAGCATAGTACCTGACACAGAGGGATTAACAAATGTTTCTTTCTTCACTTGATACATAATGGTATACATATTTATGGACTACTACAGAGTGTGTAAAAATCAAGTCAAGGGATTTGGGGCATCCACTGCCTTTAGCACTTATCATATCTATGTTTTGTGAATGTTTCCAGTTATCTCTTCTAGCAAACAAGTACTTCTAAATGGAAAGTGTTAGACTTGTTAAAAAGTTTTTTTATTCATGAATTTACAATTGAAGAAATCTCAAGCACTTGGGCAAGAGGTAGAATTGATGGTTTTTCAGGATATCCATTACAGTACTTGTAACCAAATCACAAGTAGTCTATTTGTAAGACAGCTATAGGCATGATGGCTCTGATTATTAATACTTCTAGATGAAAGTGGAAAATGAATGAACCTTGACTGGTAGCAGGAGACAATGTCATTTCAGAGGAGAGAGAAGGACATGCATAAGGGATGAAAATATGAAACATTAAAGGTTGGGGAACTAACAATATTTCTATATGCCTGGGTCATAGTTTGTGTAAATAGAATCAAGAAAAGAAGCTGGAAACGCTGTTCTACAACTAGATGGAGAAAAGCATTTGACTTTAAACTCTGTCTTTCTAACAAATCTGATTTGACTGGAAAATTAGAAGATCCTAAAACAAAGATCCTAAAACAATGATCAATCAGGAGAAAAGCAATTTGACAAAAATTTTTTTAATGTGGATGTGGAACTCTGATCTAACCTTGAGAATTTAGCACAATTGTAACAAGAGCAAAAGCCAGAGACATAATTAAAATTTTTCTAAATAGAGAGAAAAATACTACAAAGGCAAATCCAAGATTTTCCCTGTATTTTAGACAAAATCAGTGGGAAAAGGCACCACACCGAAAACTATCTTGGCCTTCTGATTTCTTTTCTGTTTACAAAGCATTATCCATAGCTAAATATGCAAACTGATATATTCAAACTCAAATTCAAAATGTAAAAATTGTCAATTCACCCATTTTTCAGTTGCAGGCACACAGTGAACATCTGCTACAATTTTTGCTGCCTCCTGCTTTGTCCAACTTATGGATACCAAAGCAGACCTAACTCAGAACCTAGGATGGTAATAAAGCTTGGCCTATACTCGATGCTTGAAACTTAGAGCCTGGGTAACTGTGTCAGAACCAGCATTTCTCTTTGAGGCTCCTCTCATTCTTTCATCCATGCCTCAGGTGCTTTTCTCTTTTCTTCTCTCTTGAACCTCCACACTCAAGTCTTGCTGACTACAAACCTAATGTTTAGATTTTTTCATGGTCTTCTTTTTAATAACTTTTATTGGAGATGCGGTGGTCTCACCATTTTACCTAGGCTGGTCTCGAACCTCTGAACTCAAGAGATCCTCTTGCCTCAGCCTCCTGAGTAGCTGAGACTATAGATTTGCAGCACTGCAGGCGTCTTTTGGTTTTGAATCACTTGCCCACCCTTGTAGGTCTTTTGTTAGTATTTCTGTAGGACAGTTTTCTCCTAAAACTGCAATTTCTTTTCTGAAACCCTGTTTCTACCCTACTCCTAGGTCCAGCCTTCATTCCCAGAACTATAGCCCAAGCTAAGCCCTTGACCTTCTGCTTCATCTGAGAAAAGAATTTGGACTCTTATATTTTCAGCTAAAAATATTCTAGTGAGCAACTTAAGTCATTTATTTTCTCTGAAAGGAAATAAAAAGTTTGGAAGAGTAATACCAAACGAATCTAAGTAGGCATAGTTACTTCCAAATACTTTAAATAACGATGACTTCCAACATTTCACAGGAAACATTATCAAATAATCCAGATAAAAAGATATGTTGCACAGTAAGTTAAAAAATGTAGCAACTGTCACAAATGAAAGCATTTCTTAGCACTGAATTTTTTAAAGTGAAAAACAACAGTTTAGTGTGTTGGTACAAAAGCCTGTTTGAGCCATGTGCAGTTTGTGACAAATTCTGCTGAAACTACAATTAGTAATCTTCATGTTTTCATATATATTTTTCCCTTAAAACAAATGGTCATAGATTTCATAGATTTTCAGTTCTAGTTTTTAACTTCTCACCCAAATTGCCATTCTTATTCCAAATTTCTTTCTGCAATGAAAGCACACAATTTCAAGTGGTTGTGTGTGTGCGTGTGTAGACATAAAAGAACATTACCAATGAGAGAAAAATAAGTGTAGACTGGTATGTTATACACACACACACATATATATGCTGCATGTATGTAATTATATATATAATTATATGTATATAATTCAGTGTTAAAAGATTTCAATATAAATTTTTCTTACTTTTGACTAGTGCAATTCAGAATACAAAATAAGTAGACAGCAACTATATGGAGAGGTATCAGCATCACTTTGTCACTTTGTAGATCATGTGTTTTAAATAATATGAGGCAAGCTATATATTGACTACTGCTATTCACCATTTCCTTAAAAAAGAAATGCATTGGCTGGGGGTGGTGGCTCACACCTGTAATCCCATCACTTTGGGAGGCTGAGGTGGGGGGATCACAAGATCAAGAGATCGAGACCATCCTGGCTAATATGGTGAAACCCCGTCTCTACTAAAAACACAAAAACTAGCTGGGCATGGTGCTGCATGCCTGTAGTCCCAGCTACTTGGGAGGCTGAGGCAGGAGAATCTCCTGAATCCAAGATGTGGAAGTTGCAGTGAGCTGAGGTCATGCCACGGTACCTCAGCCTGGTGACAGAGCCAGATTCTGTCTCAAAAAAGAAAAACAAAAAACAGAAAAAGAAATGCATCAAACAACATATAGCTTTTGCATTACATGCCTATGGAACAAAGTTATAAAGTACTAATAAAATTAATAAAATTTTAGAATTACACCATGGTATTCTTTTTCTTTTCAAGCTTTCAGTTACCTCATTATAATTATTTAATTTATTTATTTGAGACAGAGTCTTGTTCTGTTGCTTAGGCTGGGGTGCAGTGGCCCCATCTCAGCTCACTATAACCTCTGCCTCCTTGATTCAGGCCATTCTTGTGCCTCAGCCTCCCAAGTAGCTGGGATTACAGGCATACACTACCACACACAGCTAATTTTTCTATTTTTAGTAGAGACAGGGTTTCTCCATATTGATCAGGCTGGTCTCGAACTCCTGATCTCAGGTGATCCACCCTCGCCTCGGCCTCCCAAAGTGCTAGGATTACAGGAGTAAGCCACCGCACCCAGCCTATTTTAAATATTTTTAAATTCTATTATAAATAACGTGTGCCTAGGCATGGCAAAGAAATTCAGAATTTACATTTTATACCTATAAAAAAAAAATTATTCCTCCCACTATCCACTCACATTTCTATTTCCAGAGTAACCCTTTTAGATCATTTCTATTTTAATCGTTTCTAATTAATATTACCAATTTCCTCTTTCCATTGTGTCAGTACCATAAAGCTATTTGAGTATATTTATTTTTGATTGAGGAGATTATGGAAGAGACCTTCCTATTTAACTGTCTTTGAGCAGAAATTCCATCATGCATTATACTGCTTATTTGCATTCTCCATAGTGTAATAGACCTATCCCTGCTATGTAGTAGAGTTCTCCAGTGGACTTCTCACAACCTACATATGACAAATCAACTTTAGCCTAAAACAAGATTTATATTGGAATGACATATAAAATTATTCCACACTTATCTTTCTCTCATTGGTAATTTTTTTTATGTCTATAACTCTTACTGTAAATATATTAGGTTGGTACAAAAGTAATTGCATTTTTTGCCATTACTGTTTTTTTTTTTTTTTTGAGATGGAGTCTGGTTCTGTTGCCCAGGCTGGGGTGCAGTGGCATGACCTTGGCTCACTGAAACTTTCACCTCCCAGGTTCAAGGATTCTCATGCCTCAGCCTCCTGAGTAGCTGGGACTACAGGTGTGCACCACCACACCTGGCTAATTTTTGTATTTTTAGTAGAGATGGGGTTTCATCATGTTGGCCAGGCTGGTCTCGAACTTCTGATCTCAAGTGATCTGCCTACCACAGCTTCCCAAAGTGTTTAGAATACAAGTGTGAGCCACCACACCTGGCCAGGTTTTGCTATTACCCTCAATGGCATAAACCACAATTACTTTTGCACCAATGTAACAGAACACTAGCTTGTTTCTGATGCCATTCAATTATTTTTATAAAATAATTCAAGGCAACATTTTGTCAGATTTTATGCTGCTTCTCACATGTCTAGTTATTTAAGTTTCATCAATCAGTAGCATCTTTTTATATAGTTTGAAAACTAGATGAGACTCTGTTTAGACAATATTGAATCAATTTTGGCATGGTCCACTCACCTATCTCGCTCCCCTCTGGACAAAAAGAAAATTATACCCTAAGGGGGAAACAAACTCTTGGCCCCAAATGCCTTACAAAGATTTTCTTGGTGAACCACAAACCTGCATGTTTCATTATTTCTTATTGCTTTTAGGAAAACACTACGTATATGTATTTGTTTAACCATGTAGAGTTTTAAAAGGTTAAATAAAGCTTAAAAACAATATGCAAAAATGTGAAATCACTTATAGGACAGTGGGTATTCTGAGTGTTTTTTTTCATTCAAATAATTCAGTCATGTTATTGTCATAGTAGTATATTTTATGTTTTTTAAAAATAATGTTTATAAGCATAACTTGTTAAGAAGTTTAGAAACAACCAAAGTTTGTATCTGAATGATATGCTGGGACACCAAGGACATTTGGTTAAAAAGTTGATTCAACTCAAGAAATCTAGTGAGTATAGAACATTTCCCTACTTGAACTACCTGGCTCTGTCCTGTTTCCAGATCAGCCAAGTCTGAACTGATTAGACACATTTATGTCAGTATATTAGCTATCCATCTGAACATAAGAGAGGAAGATTCTAACAGAATATTGTATATAAAGTTCTTCTGCATACTGCATATAAAATAGAAAGAATGAAGTACTTAAATGCAGAGATAAATACACTTTAAGTATTTTAATATATTAAATACACAAAATGCAGAGATAAATACACTTTAAGTATTTTAATATATTAAATACACAAAAATTCAGAATTAGGCTTTTCCTTTTTCTGCTTATGAAACAAGATAAATTTTATGAAAAGAGAAAGATATGATTAAACCACACAATAGCCTAAAGTCAAATAATGATAAGGGCAGACAAATGCAAAGGAAACTGCATAGGAAAATTCATCATAATACTAAAAAGCAGATAGAATTAAAATTTACATTAGAAGTAGTTCAGTCTGAAAAATCAAATCAATATTATGAAAAACAAACATAAAGTACTATTTCAGTTACAGAAAAAAAGAAAAAAATAAAAATTAAAAGTTAAAAATACTTCTGAGAGTTCAGCTAAAAGATACCTAATACACAATAATTAGTTCTTGAACAATAGTCAAGAACAAAGGGACTAGATAAAAACAAAGATGTAAGGAAATAATATTTTCCTAAGGTGAAGAAAGGCTCGACTTCAAAAGGTCTTTTTGAGGCTTTTTAATGCTTAATGGAGAGAAAAACACAAATTCTTTAAATATATATATACACACACATAACATGGATACATATAAACACATGTATATGTATCTATATAAAAATACATATACAAATTAAATTGTTTATACACATGCACTTTACTTAAACTGTAAATAAAGAATCTCATAAGATTTTTGGCAAAAATGCCTAAAAGAAGACAAAAATTCTGACTGGCCTCTGGTTATCTCCTTCATGATATTATATAGCAGAAGATATTTGAATAGAATCTACATGAGAAAAACTCATAATTTCTATATTCAACCAAATTTGCTAATAATGTGAGAATGCAACAGGATGTCACTCCCAATCATGCAAAGCTTCAATAAAAAGTATCATCCACACAGTCTCCATGAGAAAAACAAACCCCAAAAGAACTCAAAGCAATAGTTCAGCTGCTCAGTGGATATATCAAAATGTAGAATCCAATAGAGAAGTTGCAGTTTAAAAAGTTTAATGGTGACCACTGAAATCAATATTTAAAAAATTTTTAAAGATTATAAAATAATGTAAATGTAAAAATTAATTATTGAAAGAAAGCAATCAATAGATTTTGAGATGTACCGGGCCAACAAATCCAGCATAATGGGCAGAACCAATCTTTGAGATGTGCCAAAATGTCATACTTTCGTTAGGAAATGTTTGGATATTGCAGAGAGAGAGGCTTTCACACTGTTTCCATAAATATACACTAAGAAAGTACTAATGTTCTATTTGTCCATATGAAATGGGATCAAGCGAGTAGCTAACAATTTGTAGTTCACATTTGTGCAGTATTCACTATTAGACACTTTTTCCCCCCTTGAGGCAGAGTTTTGCTCTTGTTGCCCAGGCTGGAGTACAATGGCGCAATCTCGGCTCACTGCAACCTCCACCTCCTGAATTCAAGTGATTCTCCTGCTTCAGCCTCCTAAGTAGCTGGGAGTACAGGCACGTGCCACCACACCCAGCTAATTTTGTATTTTTAGTAGAGATGGGGTTTCTCCATGTTGGCCAGGCTGGTTTCAAACTCCTGACCTCAGGCGATCCACATACCTTGATCTCCCAAAGTGCTAGGATTATAGGTGTAAGCCACTGCACCCAGCCTCTGGTAGACACTTTGAAAGGTTTTGCTTAGTTCTTACAACATTCTCAAAAAGTGGATATTATCAGGTCTATTGTGCAGATATGGACAATAAGAGTCAGGTTAGTTAAGTAATGTACCCAAGGACACGTAGATAATAAATGATAGAACTGACATTGTAGTACAGGCCTGTGCCATCCCAAAGCCTAGAATTTCCCTGTTTAGATTACATCACTTCCCATTGGTGTCCATTTCAATGATTGGTTTTATCAATCACTTTAGTTAGGAAGAAACATTTTTATCTTCATCTCATAGTAGACTAAGCTTAGATTTAGCACACAGAATGTGACCTCTTTTTGTAAATGTATGATATTTACTGCATAAATTATCTAAAAGGTACATTTGTTTCCCCAATTTTAAAATCCATGGTAATTGTTTACACAAATAATTATAGACAACCATATACTATATTGCAGCTTTAAAAACATAAGAAAAAATCTACAAATATGTCATATTTGTAATATCACACAGTGAATGAATTCCAAAGCAAGTTTCCACTTAAAATTATATATAGTCCAAATTGTATCCCAGTGGTGCCAAATTTAAATGCTATTCATTGTTTCTGATTTAAAAATTTACTTGACAAACTATCTGTAATGAATTCAAATAGGTTATATTTACAATACACAAGTGAGCTCTATAAAACAAAAGAAGCTATACAGCACAGTAATGTTTACCACATTTCCATTAGAAGTCAACATTCTAATTAATAGGTGGCCACAAATCTGTATTTCGTGCAAAATAAAATTTATTTATAATCATAGTTTATAATTGTGCAATGTTAAATTTATTGCACTGTGAATTTTATTAGAAGCATTAAAACGGAATTAGAAACAATTTAGCTACTAATTTACTGACATACTGTTGAAAAAGTCAACTTCAAAGCCTAAATTAACTTCATATGTGCAGGCTAAATTAACTTCACTTGTGCATTTAAACACTAGCTGTTCATTGCTCCGATTGCTGCCTTGTGAATCTAAACTTTGGATGAGGAATCATATTCCAAAAACATGGAGAAATCCAAACTTACTCTGGTATAAACCACTCTAGTCTAACAATGTACACAGAGCTAAGAATCAAATATGAGTATGCTTCTCAAGTTCACACGATTTATTGTAATGTATGATGTACAGTCACCAATTCAAACATAGACAAATACACCCATATTCCCTCTTGCATAACTAATCATAGAATAGTTTGACGCCTGTTTTTATTGGCCTTTGCAATTCCAAAAAAGGATGGACAAGGTTTGATTGTATCCTTTGTAAACAACTTCTCTTTACAAAAATATATGGTTCACTATTGAAAATACCTAGTCATGTATTTATTGAAAATACATGGCAATAAAAATCACTCATAATGTCATTATGTAGTTATAACCAGTGTACATTATCGTGTATGAACTTTTCATATTTCTGTTACATGCATAATACATACTTTTTTTTTTTTTTTTTTTTTTTTACTTTGTTGCACAGGTTGGAGTGCTCAGTTGCTGCAGCCTGCAAGGCCTGCAACCTTGACCTCCCAGGCTCAAGCGATCCTCCCCAGTTTCACTCTTGTTGCCCAGGCCGGAGTGCAATGATGCAATATTGGCTCACTGCAACCTCTGCCTTCTGGGTTCAAGCAATTGTCCTGTTTCAGCCTCCTGAGTTGTGGGGATTACAGGCGCCCACCACTACACCTGGCTAATTTTTGGTATCTTTAGTAGAGACAGGGGTTTCACCATGGTGGCCAGGTTGGTCTCTAACTCCTGACCTCAGGTGATCTACTCGCCTCAGCCTCCCAAAGTGCTGGGATTACAGGCAAGAGCCACTGCGCCCAGCCCATAATACATACTTTGTTAATTTAAAAGGAGCATTTTAAATGTATTTTGTCAACATTTTGAACAATTTACATATTTCCAAATGTTCTTGTACTACGTAATTTTTAATTATGTGCATAATTTAATGCATTCCATCATTGAATGCATATACCCTCCGTAAATACATGTATGCTGTATATATATATGTATATGCTATAACTGGGATAGAATGCATTTATGTTTAAATCATAGAAATAATTATGGAAATTGTTCATATTTTGTAAAAGAAAATATGCAAAAGTCATATATATTTTTTATTTTATTTGAGACAAAGTCTCCCTTTGCTACCCAGACTGCATTGCAGTGGTGTGATCTCAGCTCACTGCAACCTCCGCCTCCCAGGTTCAAGCAATTCTCCTGCTTCAGCTCCCCAAGTAGCTGGGACCACAGGCACGCGCCACCATGCCTGGCTATCGCGGGCACATGTGTCCGTGCGTGCGTGCGTGTGTGTGTTAGTAGATCTGGGGTTTCACCACATAGGCCAGGTTGGTATTGTTACATGGTAGGTATCTAATAACTATTTGTTAAATGACTATTTTTCAAAGCATTTATAAATTTAGTACCAAATGTGTAATTCTGCCTTCAAGATCTTTCCAATACTGAAAATATGTTAAGTGTCATAGTAAATTCTATTGCTAGAATTTTACAATTATACCAGGGCATTCTTTTTCTTTTCAAGCCTTCAATTACATCATTATAATTACTTTAAATATTTAATTCTGCTATAATGTGTACATGGGCATGGCAAAAGAAATTCAAGATTTATATTTTATACCTAAAAAAATTCTCTCCCACTCTCCACTTGGGTTTCTATTTCCAGAGTAACCCTTTTAGGCCATTTCTATTTTAGTCTTTCCTAATTTATATTACCAATTTCCTCTTTCCATTGTGTCAGTACCATGAAGTTATTTGAGTACGTTTCTTTTTGATCAAATGATTATGGAAGAGACCTTCCTATTTCATTGTCTTTGAGTAGAAATTCCACCATGCATTCTACTACACGTTTGCATCATTTATATTGTAATAGACCTGTTCCTTGCTGTGTAAATGACTTCTCACCAGCTAGACATGGCAAATCGACTTTATTCTAAGACAAGATTCATAATGGAACAACCTATAATGTTGCACTTTCTTTTTGCTCAAATATTCCTCTTTTGTGGACAAATCCACAAATGAACAAAAATAATATTTAGGAAATTATGGCTCATAATATCTTCTATCCTGACAGAAGAAAACTATAATATTTTCTAAGATAGCATAGTTTATGTGGACTAGTGCATTGTCTTGTCATGATATAACTTATCTGTGGATGATTTTTACACTTGTCCTCCAGATTTATTATATAAATGAGCTTTCCTAATCTATAAATATTGCTAGTAACCTTTTCATGCTCTGAATTTTCTAACCCCACTCTTACCAGGGAGTTAGGCCAAGATGAACTTTAAATAACAATGCTGAATATGTTTTATGGCCTGCCTCAACACTGGAGAACAGAATTATATATTTGTTCTGAAACATTTGTATTATGGGTAAAAGCTTTTGACGGTTGAAAGAGGCTGCTAATATGGGTATATTGGGGTCAGTACAAGATAGGTGTTAAGGAGGGCAAAGGAAGTGGGGGCCATGAGGAGCAGAGCCTAGAAAAAACTAACAGGCTAATTCCTGAGAAGGCACTGGGGTGGAATAGTCTTCATTCTCTGCCTAGAGAAGCCAGTTAGGCAATTATGAACAGTAAGAGAAACCAAGGCATGATGGAATGCCTACGGTCACAGAGTAATATGGTATTGTCTCATCAGAAAAGTACTGAGTAGCCTTTATTTTTTAAAAAAGTTGCTGGGTTTAACATAAAGGTCAGCTCATCATTTCTGAATAGTTTTCTATCTATCTGCCTTTTTTTCCCACCCTCCCCCTGCAAACACACACATACAGTTTCATGCCAAAGCAGGACACAGTCTATTCAACCACTCTGAGTGGCTCTTATCAGTGTCCTCAGCTATACACTTTCTCCTCCCAAATCTTGTTCCCTGTAAGATATATTAATATAAACACTTTTCCAAATGTTCGGTGTTCTTGAATACTTTTCTTTTTGGTGCTTTTTTGTTTGATGTTTTTGTTTATATTACTTTAATAGACATCTTGTTAAGTATAACATATTAAAGAGAATAAATAAGATTTCATAACTGAATGAATTAGTAAATATGTCTATCTAAAAGGCCAGAGCTGGCTGTGTGTATAGGAGACGTTAGACATGGAATATGATTGGAAAGAGAGGTAGTCCTGGGGGATTGACTTGAAATTGCATTTACATAGCTCCATTCCCAGGAAATGAAAACAGGAGTACCAAATAAGAAAGTAACTCAGTCCTAGGAACTGGGCTAACATGGAGTCAAGAAACGAGTGAGTAGGGAGGGAAAAAGTGGCTGAAATTGAATGCTGAATTACAGAGGACATCAAAAAACAGTCTTTCTCTAACTTTTCACCGGTCCTATAGCAGTCAGGGATATTAAAAAGATCGAAATACTTCTAAACATGTAATATTTTTATCCACATTTTAACTTCAATCTCACTTATTTTCTGCCACCACCTTAGACAATGGGGCTTAACATGTCTCTACTCTGTATTGGTATATTTCTGTATATCATGTAAAGGGGAGAACTCTGAGGCACGTGGATTGAAACAAGGAATTAGAAAGAGAATAGACATGACTGGGATTTATAATATCTCACTCAAATATACTTATAGAAACCATTATCAAACAGAGAGGCTGAATCAAATTTTTTTTACAGAAGTGTGCCCTCCCTGAAATCCACAAGACTTCGTAGGAATTGCTAGAAGCACAGCTACTTTCAAGGCAGATAAGATCATTAATTCTTCTCTTTTTGTATATCAGGCCCCTGACTCTCACTATTTTGATCAAAATGTAACAAAGAATAATTTTTAAAATTTTTGTTGGGTGCAATGATAGTGTGCTGTTCTGATAATATTTTTACATACGAGAAAATAGGAGGCACTGAAGAAAATATAGACGGCCCAGGTACTGTTCAACAGGGCATCCTTCACAGCTGAAGACAAGCAGTAGTATTTCTTTAGAGTGACAGTTTTCGAATTGTGTTCCATAGGGTTTCACAGACATATTGCCAAGGGGCTGAGAGCAGCCAAATGATTTTGAGTCCCTGTCCATGAGTATAGCAGAGATGTTTTATTCTTTCCTATTGGATTACAGATTTTTTTTTTGTAGAAGATGTGACTCTAAAAAGCATTTAAATAAATTTTAAAAATTAAAACTTTAGAATAGGTTGGTATAGTAGCACTAAGCCCTACTTAATGTGTATCTGTTTCCTATCTTAGGGTGGTAAGAAGGACACAAAAATGAGAAAGAAGAGATTTCAGCTGGGAAATCAGAAAGTTAGATTAGAATGTATGGGGACCCGGACCTCTCAGTTTAGATTAGAAGTAGGTCCAGTATGTCCTAAAGATGTTACCTGAAAATAAAATGTAGCCGTGAAAGCTAACTGAAAACTGTGGTTCAACCTCTATGTAATTTCTGAGAAGTACCTATTATTTTCTTTGCCATGAAAGAATGTGTAAGAGAACTGAGACTCGGTCCTAGTCCTGCTGGTGGAGGTTGGAAGGGTGAACTAGAAGGACATTTATTGGGAAAGAGTGGAACAGGCACATAATAAAATACTTATAGTACAGTGTAGTAATTATCCAATGCATATTTTTTTGAATGGATACTTGAATGAATATTAAAAAAGGCTGCAAGAGCTTGAAGGTGGGCCTTTTTTCCTGAAGAGATTACATGGGAACCTGGAATGATTGAAAGTTAACAGTTTGCCTGGTGATTTATAATTGAAAGGTATACTTCCATCACAGCACTATTAGAACGATATTCCAATTGATAGTTCATGCATCCATTGAAGAAGAAGTACTTACTACCTTATCATATGTCAGCAAATCTGCTAAACGTAGAGAACAGTAAGAAATAAAATGAAATAGCTATCCTGAAATAACTTATAATCTAGTTCGGGGATTTCTAATTTCTCCACAAATCTGGGGATATGTTTTTTTTCTCCCTTTTGATTTCCAGATCTCAGCCCAGTTCTTGGTATACATTGGATTTCAGGAAATATATATTGAACACATCAATTCTCTTTGCATCCCTGAAAAGTAAGTTACTTGTCCTTTTGATTCATTTTAGCCTTGTAATTTCATCAATACAAGCTTGTCATTACATCCTTCCTGCTACACTGAACCGATCATCACTAGAAACTGACACAGAAGGTAACACTGTCCACCCCATACATTTTAAAGGGAGAATATTGGAGGACTCTAGTAAGAGCACCTAGATGATAGGACCACGTGGGTCATACTTGGCCAGCCCTGGATACAAAGAGTAGCCCCAAATGTCATCTATTGACAGTGGGTGGATTTGATCATGGGAAGCTATGGTAGTATGGAGAAATGAGAATACATTTCCAGTACTAATAACTACAAATTACTGTGCCTGTCAATTTTATAAATATTTTATCCTCAGTCTTAGCAATAGTCATGTAAAGTGGTAGGAACTTTTTCAATTTTACAGCAGAAAACCTGAAGTATAAACAGTTGAAATAATTTGCACAGAATGACAGAGGCAGAATAGAGCAAGTTTTTAAAAATTGAATTTTAATGTCAAGAAGAAGATATTTAAGGGAATTTGAAAAGGTAAAAATTATAAAAACCAATTTAATACATCATTAGGGATAGTAATAGGGTCAGTGTTCCTGCTTATTTTAATGCATTTTAAAATGTGTAAGTTACATATAGCACATATAGATGTTACTGTGTAATTTATTATAAAATATAGGTGTTAAAATCATTTTTGCTGAGAAGCAGTTTATTCTCAAACAAGACTAAAATACTTAACATTTTAGGAGTCATTTCACTTAGGATGAAAAATAATATAGAAAAATTGAGATCTTTACAGTTTGCAGTAGAAATGCCAAACAATTTTATTTGTTCATAAATAGGTCAAGTGAATCATTTGTCAAACCAGGACACTTAAAATCCTTGTTATGTAAAAAAATTGGTAAAATCATTTAATGCATGAAAAGAACTGAAACTACAGGATAATTCAAAATCAACCAACTAAGTAAAAAATAATCAAGAAAAGGCTATTGAATGTTTCTTGCTGTTATTTTTCTTAAACATCATGACTCTAATGTAGCAAAATAATAATGATTTAGTAATACATAATATTTTCTGTAAGTTTTACAAATACTTATTCTTATATTTTTCAAACTTCAATTTTTGGGATTGAAGTTCCAATTAAATCAGAGAAAATACACTTCACCCTCTCTCTCTCACTTATTATAATCAAAAGCCCTGGACAAAATACATGAAGTCACTAACTGAGAATTCTGAAGCATACTTGAGAGGGAAATAAAAACTCAAAGAATAACCAACACATCTTCCTGTTTTGTTTTGTTTTGTTTTTCTCCTATGTCTCCCAAATGTTTCAGTGTATCCCAAATCAGTGGGTGTGGATTTAAAAAAAAAAAAAAAAAAAAGTCCAAGAAATTCTCTCTTCCAGCTAAAGGGAGAGAAAAAAAAGGGGGTGGGGGGCCTAGAATAGTTGTGGAAGCCTCAATTCTTGTTGCAACATTTTCATCTTAAAATGCATAGTTGCTGGATCCACCTGGCTTTATAATTTGGTGAGTCTGATAAGAGAATCTAGCTAATGATGGGCTTCTGTTTTTGTGTTGGAAGGTACAAGATGCAAAATTTATTTTTTGCTTTATATGAGATGTTCTGGAATGCCCATAACCACTGAACCACTAAAATTTTACTGATGTGAAATACCCCTGAGCCTTTCTGGGGTTTATCTCCCATCCTCTAAAGTATGTGTGTCTTAACAAGGCCTCTAATATTCTAGCCACTTTTTGTTCATCTTGACCAGTGACCATACTATCATTGATAGAGTGGATCAACACGCTCTTCTGCAAGAGATTTAGAGTGTCAAAACCTCTTCATAGCATATTATGATAGCAAATGGGAAAAGTGATTACTGTAGTCCTGGAACTAAACTGTAAATAGATAGTCTTGCCTTAATTCAAACTATTTCTGATCCCTTATTCTGACAGCAATGAAAAATAATACATTTGATAATTCAATGGCTATATTCCCATTCTCCAGGGCTATTTTAATCTGCTCAAGCAAAGATACTTCATCTAGCATAGTGGCTGTGGCTGCAATCAGGGTTACTCCTTGCTTAAATTTGCCATAATGTAATGCCATTTTCCAAAATTCCTTCATCTCATTGAGAGGCCAGAGTGTTGAATTAAGTTGAGAAATGGCAGGGACCACAAAGTCTCCACTCTGCTATATTGGCTCTAATTTCTGCCAACCTCATGAGATATGGTATTACTTCTTTAATTGCTCTCTTGGATGTGAGTTTTGCAGTACCGGAGGCTTCCTCTTCGAATTTCACACTGACAGACTTTACCCTACAGATCCAATGTAAGTATTGTGCTGTTAACTCAGGTTGTCATACTTGGGATCAGAGAAATGACCACTAGGTGGGCCCATGCACCCAGTGGACTCCACTGAGCCAGTTTTAATTTATTACCAAGCCCTTATATACTCCCATTATTAGCTAGGTTCTCTTATCAGACTCACCAAGTTATAAAGCCAGGTGGGTCCAGCAACTATCAATTTTAAGATGAAAGTGTTACAAGAATTGAGGCCAGGCATGGTGGCTCACAGCTGTAATGCCAGCACTTTGGGAGGCCGAGACAGGATTGCTTGAGCCCAGGAGTTTAAGACTAGCCTAGGCAACACAATGAAACCTTGTCTCTACAAAAATAAAAATAAAAAAATTAGCCAGGCATGGCGGCACATACCTGTAGTCCCCAGCCACTCAGGAGGCTGAGGTGGGAGGATTGCTTGAGCTTGGGTTCAAGGCTGTAGTGAGCTATGATGGTGCTACCATACTCTAGCCTGAGTAACAGCTCTACTCTGTCTCAAAAAATGAAAAGAAACGAGTACGAGTCCTCTATTAGCTAGCCAAAGATCCACACATAATCTACAACTCTTGCATAGCGCCTCTCCATCAAATCACACCATATGACTACCTGATAGAAGAGGAAAAGTCATGAGATTGGTTCACTAGTGTTTTAGCTGTCAGCTGTTCTAGGTTCTGCTTCAGCTGCAGACTCACTTTGCCCAGGGTTGCATTCCTTCCTGGGGTTGCTCATATAATAGAATGGATCTTTTATAAAACCGTGTAAAGGCTTGGCTATCTTGACGCAAGTCAGAACAAGTCTAAAGGAGTATTTTAGCTCCAGAGCAACATTTGCCGTAGGCTGAGGCTGTCATTTGTTCTGACACACAAATGGACTTCTCTCTTTACTCAAACCTATTTCCTTTCTGTCTCCTTCACAGGATCATCCCTAAATGAGCTCTTTAGTAAACACGTAGCAACTAAAGTCGGTGTTAGAATCAGCTTCCGGAGGAACACAGCCTATGACAATATTTTCTACTCAATTTGAATTTTACTCTTTCGTATTTGTTAGTCTGTTATTTTCTTTCAAAATTATTCTTGGGTAATTTCATGTCTTTTTTTTCTTATTCTCTAGAATAGACATGTTAAGGATTAAAAGACATATCACTGGCTATTTACTTAATTTTCTTATATGAAATAGTTTCTATCCTCTATGGTATTCAACTGTGTTTGAATATTTCCAATGATATCCAGATTAGATAGCAATGCACAGCTCCTACATTTACAAAATCTTCTCTTATGATGAGCCAAAATCTACCTCCTGTGTTTTCTACCCATTTACCTTTGTTTGGTTTATTAATCCATTTCCATGACAGCTTCAAATAAATTAAAGCATGTAGCACGTCCTCTGCTGAATTTTCATGAGGCTAAATCCGATTTTCTCAAGGATTCCTCATACGTTTCAGTCTCTCATCATTATAATTCAACCCCTTTTGTAAACTGTAAATTACATGTCCTTTAGCACAGCGACAACTCTGAACTTTTTCTAACTGTTCTGACATTCCCCTTATGAAAAGGGGATCTTGTCCAGAGTATATATTAAAACAAATAAAGAAACATATACATTGACTGGAAAGAATAAAGTTATTCAATTCTTTTCAAGTACTAATTTACTTAAAGTATCCAAATCTTTTGATTTAATCTTCTTCCTCCTCAAATGTAATGATTTGCCTGTAAATGTTATGGTGGGAATGCTGGTCCCTTTGTAGGATTAATATGATTTATTAATAGTGAAATAATTTGACAAATGGGGGTAATTCAATTTTTCATTCTTTAGTTAAAAATGAGTGACTGATTCTTATTTTGATTGGCATTACTAATGACACTGTGGGATTTAGCATTCTGTACTCTGCTTCAAGGACAGCAAAAGGATAAACTAGCTGCCAGTATGACTGACATTTTATGCAAATGACACGAATCAATACATCTCTTGTACACGGCTCATCGAAAATTATAATTGCATATTTAAAAATGTATACACGCCATATGTTATATTGGCAGCATGTGTTTTGTGGATCAGGTAACACATGACAAGAAACAAACATCCTTACATTGCTAAGAAAATGAGACCTCTGGCTATGTTCAAACACATTATTTCCAAGAATGAAAAGTGTCCACTTCAGTGAGAAATTTTAATTATTCAATTGCATATTTAACTCTGAGTGTCATAGCAGTCTGCAGTCTATGTCCTTTGATTACTTAGATGGTAATTTGATTTGGAAACCACAATGATATGAGGTTTGTGTCATTGGGAAGAAAACTCATTAAATTAATTCCCAGTTTCTAATTTACTGAAGAGAATGATTAATGTTGAAAAGATTAGTTGGGAAGAAGATTGATGAATTTAGTTTTCTCATGGAACACTGAGGTTGTAAAAAGAAAAAATTCAATGATTTGTCATTTTTATATTGTGTATACTTCCTACCTTAATGAAGAAGCTGACATCTGGTTTACTGAGATAATCAGCTTTCCTAGAGATTCCATCTTTGGTGAGGAGGTTGGATGGCACAGTTGATGAAGCAAAGGCTTTAAGGTCAGACAGAAGATTAAATCCCAACTCTTGTTACATATTGGCTATGTGACCTTAGTCTGGTTTTATTTTACTTTTGTGAGCCAATTGTTTTTCATGTATAAACGAGAATGGCAGTAATAATCACATCATAAAATGGTAAACTTTAAATGAGATGGTACAGAAACACTGTAAATGTTCTTAAATGGTAGCTACTCTCGTTATATAATGCTTTGAAATGGAATAAGAATCAGGAGTGTTGGGGTGATTCATGGCCTTTGAATATAAAAGAAGAGAAATATGACTAACAAAGATGTTTATTAATACTTGGGAGGGCAGTGAGAGAAAAAATTCCAGCTATTCCGAATCCAAAGGCCATTTTTTTCTCCCACTTCTTAACACAGCACAATGGAGTATCTTGTGAAGAGAAGATGTTTGATAACTCCTAAAGAGAAAGATGCAAGACATTTTTCTTTGAGGCTTCAGGGAGAAATAGACTATAAATAGGCTGCACTGTAAATATTTGACATGAAGTAATCTCAAAATGGAAAGGAAAGGAAATGAATACTAAGTTTTTACTATGTGCCAAACTCTGTGATAAATATTTGTTCAAAAGTCAGTATCTCCACTGTCATATTCATCATTATCCTAATAGTAATGACAGTTGCTATTTATTAAACACACATTATTTTTCAAGTACTTTAATTCAATTTAATTCATATAATGACCCCTCAAGGTATATACAGGTTGAGCACCCCTAATTTAAAGATCTAAACTCTAAAAGGCTCAAAAATCCACAACTTTTGGAGTGCTGACATGACACCACAAGTAGAAAATTCCACACGTGATATTATGTGACAGGTCACAGTCATGCAGAAAATGATTAAAAATATTGTATGAAATTACCTTAAGGCTATGCATATAATGTGTTTATTAAATATAAATAAACTCTGTGTTTATATTTGGGTCCCATTCTCCATGATATCTCATTACGTATATGCAAAAATTTGAAAAAATCCAAAATATTTCTGATCCCAAGCATTTTGGCATGAGGGATGCTCAACAGATGTTGATGAAGAAAGCCAGGCCTAGAATGTTGAAGGAACTTGGCCTAAATCATATTGCTGATGAATACTGGCACTAGAATTGGAACACTCTTCTACTCAACCAAGACCAAAAGCAAGAATTACTCCATTTGGGATTGCTTTATGTTGGTTTACATCAATACAACACAAAGGTGTGACCTCTGGATAGTAATGCAAAGGCCACAGTGAGGGATTGGGTAAGCCCCCAGCTCTGCCACTAGACATCAGGACCACCTTCATGATGTCGCAGACTCCTTGTCTGTTAGACATCACTCAACAAAAACATAGGTCTTCTGTCATGAAGGCCTGCACATAAATCTCTGTTGCTATAGACTTTAGATAACACCAAGTTTGTTCTAATCAGTGCTACAACTTCAGCTGCTTTCCAGAAGCTACCAGTCTACTGAGCATTCTGGAATTCATAAAGAGCTTGTTAGCCAGTGAAGTTCTTTGTCTCAAAAAGAATGGCTGGACAACACTTATATGTGTAGCATAAGTTATGCCTTATGACGCTCTTGGGTACCTGTTCCTCAAATGGTAGTTCTATAAGTGTCTTTGAATTTTTTCCTCTTAATATACATACTTAACGTACATACTTAATATATATTCAAGCTTTACCACTGATGAGGAGCTTCAGCCTATTACATGGCTCACAGGGAGTTTCTTTGATGGTGCCTCAGAATTTCTTTCTAGAACCCATAGATCCAGGATCTAACCTAGAACTAAAAATATTAGGCTATTTCCTCCTTCCCATGTTATCCCTTAAGTGAATTATAGAATTTTCACTGCTGTGAAATAAATATAAAAAAATAAAATATTGGCCTTATAACCAAAAAGCAACATTTAATAAATTTTAGGTACCAGTTACATTTACAAGTATGGTCTCCAAGGCAACTTGGACTCTGGCATGGACTTTCAGTATATAGCTATTGTATTAAATTTAGAATGCTTCTATTCAAAATCAGGAATAATCCGAGGCACCAAGAGGTACACAACGGTCTCACGGGAAATTCTGTTTAAAGAAAACAATATATTACTGCAATAATATCTTTTCTGAGGTATAAAAAATGGCCTAAAGCACCTTAACTGGTTTCTTATCTGAGGCTCTGAGGTCTCAATAGTGAAAGGTATTTCATTGTAGAAGATAAAAAGAAAACATCCCAGAAGCTCTAGTGAGTTAAAAGGAAAGGTCATTGACTGAGACAATCAAGGTGAATGATGTTCGTATGATGCCTAAGGCCCAGATTGAGGACCAGAGGGACCCAAGGTTTACTGACTTCAAGACAAACCTAATAGCTTAGCAGTGAGCTGGAAGGTCAGCTGCGACGTGTAATAAATCAGACCCAATTAGTTACCAATGCATGACTGTGTAACTGAGGAAGAGAAAGATCTGTTTGCCAATGTCTTCATTGGAAGCAATTTAAGTTGAAATTTGCATCACAACATTCTCAGAGATCTCTCTCTAACCCTTTAATACACAGGCTTACTGGAGATGTGACTAGAATATTTAAAGACTGCAACAGACTCCTTGAGGAAGAAACTGTTTTGTGAGAAAAGGGAGAAGTAAAGAGCTTAAAGCTAGATTTGCAATGGAAGTGTTTATGGAAAATATTGAAAGGATATATGATCAAAGAATGTTTTAACTTGAAGGGACCTTAAATAGCTCACCTCGCGCAGTTAAGGTCATTCTAACCCATAAAAGATTATTCCAAATCACAGGCTCAAAGCTTGGATTAAAAGTTAAGTCTTTATTCTAAGCAACATTTTTTTCCAGGACATGACCTTACCAGCCAAGGAAATGCCAAAGAAAACAGAAAAAAGAGAGCCAGAGCTCACCGACCATGCTGAAACATTTACCCTGTGGTCAATTACTGGTTTTGCTAACATACTGCTCTAACAAATATTAATCTTGAGCCAGGAACTTTCTTACTTAAACTTTACAATTTTCTTGTGAGGCAGAAATTATTCTATTTTTGGATGACAAACTGAGGCTCTGAGAGATTACATAGCTTTGCTCAAGAGGGTAAGCTAATTTCTAAGTCAGATTCCAGCCCCCGTATCTCCTGATAACAAAGTCCACTGTACCTTTCCTGAATATTTAAAAATTAGGTTTTGTGAGTAGGTATGACCTGGATCCAGCATACTGCTGCCACAGTCAGCTTTGTAGGGACCCCTAGAGTTGAAACACTGATTCAGAGACTTTTATAATTTAGGTGAGGGTTTTAGGCATTTATTATCTGGCATTACTCAGCCACTAGTTGTCGGCTACCACCTGTGACCAAGGGCTATTCCCAGGAACATTAATACATGAAAATGAAACTTCTACATTTGTATGATGATTGAACCATTTTCAATAAGTAAAACTAAACCAGGAGGCTGATGGTTTATAACTGTATAAGAGAATATGGATTACTAAACTAAATGGAAAATTAGGACTTTAGCAGAAATTGCTTCAGATCGTTTAAATGTGAAGTGACTTTTAAAAAACCTGCTTGTGGCCCTCCTTCTGATTAACATGGACACTTCTGAAATGCATCTTGGCTTTGACAACACCCTTCTCTGACTTTGGAGGAAAAAGTCTTATAAGAAAGGTGAGCTTATTTGGGTTTATCATCTTAGTACTGCTCAATTTTGAAAAATATTTAATTGGCAAATAAAAATTGTATATTTTCAAGGTGTACAACGTAATGATTTGTTGTACATATACATCGTGTACTGATTACCACAGTCAAATTAATTAGTGAATTCATCATAATGTACAGTTACCTTTTGTGTGTGTGTTGGTATGTGTCTGTGTGTGTGTCAGGACCCTCACAATCTGCTTTTATCAAATTTCAAGTAAACAACTCAGAATTATTAACTATAGTCACCAATGTGTACATTATAATGCCAGAATTTATTCATCTTATAACTGAAAGTTTGCCTCTTTTGACCAACATTTCCCTATTTCCCCCAGTCCGTATTAACCACCATTCAACCTTCTGCTTCTATGAGTTCAACTCTTTTAGATCCCACATACAGGTATTGATCGACTTACGACCTATGCAACTTACGACCATTCGACTTTACGACCACAATCGCTAGCCATGACTGCTCCGCATCTGGCAGCGCAAACATTGCCCAGCTGGACGTACAACAGTGCGGACCAGCTTCCGGCAGCACTACCATCTCCACGTGCATATAGCCTACTCAACTTACAACCAAATCGTGTTACGACCGGTCTGTTGGAACCAATCATGGTCGTAAGTCGAGCACTAGCTGTATAGTGAGATCATCTATTTTTTTTTTTTTTAATAAATCCAGTTTATCTCACTTAGCAAAATGTACTTCAGGTTCATCCGCATTGTCACAAATGCCAGGATTTCCTTCTTTTTATGGCTAAATACTATTCTCTCATATATTTATGATGTGTGGAAGACACATCATACACACACACACACACACACACACACACACACACTCTTCCTTTACCATTCATCTATCGATGGACACTTAGTTTGTTTCTTTATCTTGGCTATTGTGGATAATGCTGCAATGAAAATGGTAGTACAATTATCTCTTTGAGATACTGATTTTATTTACTTTTGATATATACACCAAAATGGGATCACTAGATTGTGTTGTAGTTCTCTTTTTAATATTTTGAAAAATCTCTATAGCATTTTCCAAAATAGCTATGCCAATTTATATTCCCATCAACAGATTAAAAGGGTTCTTTTTTCCCCATATCCTTGCAAACACTTGCAAATCGCTTGTCTTTTTGATAATAGCCATCCTAACAGGTGTAAGGTGATACATCATTGCGGTTTTGACTTGCATTTCCTTATGATTAATAAAGGTAAGCACTTTTAAATATACCTATTGGCCATTTGTATGCCTTCTTTGGAAAAATTTCTACAGATTCAATGTAATCTCTATTAAAACTCCAATGGTATTTTTCACAGAAATAAAAAAAAATTCTAAAATTTATATGGAACCACAAAATATCTTGAATAACCAAAGCAATCTTGAAAATAAGCTTGAAACATCATACTACCTGATTTCAAATTATATTACAAAGCTGTAGCAATCAAAACATTCTAGTACTGGCATAAACAGACACATAGACCAACGGAATAGCGAGTCCTGAAATAAATTCATGCATTTATGGTCAATTTTTTTTTCTTTCGGAGACAGAGTCTCGCTCTGTGGCCCAGGCTGGAGTGCAATGGCATGATCTCGGCTCACTGCGACCTCTGCCTCCAGGTTCCAGTGATTCTTGTGCCTCAGCCTCCCAAGTAGCTGGGACTACAGATGCACGCTATCACGCCTGGCCAGTTTTTGTATTTTTAGTAGAGACAGGATTTCACTATGTTGACCAGGCTGGTCATGAACTCCTGACCTCAAGTGATCTGCCTGTCCTACCCTCCCCAAGTGTTGAGATTATAGGTGTGAGCCATGGCGCCCAGCCAGTCAACTGATTTTTGATAAAGGTACACAGAACTCACAATATAGAAAAGATAGTCTCTTCAATAAATGATACTGGGAAAACTGGATATCCACAAAAGAGTGTAATGGACCCTTGTCTTATACCATATATAAAAATTAACTCAAAATGGATTCAAGACTTAAATGTAAGATCAAAAACTATAGAATTTCTAGAAGAAAATATTGGAAAGAAAGTTTTTTAATATTAGTCTTAGCGGATTTTTCAGATATAACACCAAAAGCACAAGCAACAGAAAGCAAAAATAAAGAAATAGGACTACATCAAACCAAAAAATCTTCTGCACATTAAAAGAAACAATGACATAGAAAATCAGCTTATGGAATGGAAGCAAATATTTGCAAGCCCCATATTTCACATGGAGTTAATATACAAAGTATATAAGGAACCCACATAGCTCAATAGCAAAATATAAACCCAAATAACCTGCTTAAAAATTGAGCAAAATACCAATCGTGCCAATTGCCTGTGGATCCTCAGATCAGAAATTGGAATGTATATATGTGATAACAGAAAAAAAGTTACAAAAGATTTAAATATTTTAAATAGCTATCAAGAACAAAATAAAAGGCATGATAAACATTACCTTGAAATCAAAGCTGCTAACAGTTTAGATTATAAATAATTCTATAATAAATGCCATTTTAAGCAAACATTACTGACATCCATTAATATTTCTTTAAGGTAAATTATTAGAAGTAGAGGTGCCTTTCTGGAAATGAGAAGTGTAGCTTTGGTAATGAATATAAAGCATAGAAAAAGTGTTTGAAAATTTTGGCTGTGAGAAAAGAGATAATATAACAAATCCAAGATCATATTAAATAAACCAGGACATTGCAGGATCGAGGCTGAGGTGCTGCTGCACATTAGTTGAGGCAGGAGTAAATAGAAATAAACTAGGAGTGGGCTTCTCTATGAATTCTGCCAGTGAAAATGCTGAGCATTTTGTATTTTATGTGCATATCTGGCTTATTTATTGTGACAATAACAAATAAGTCCTCAGACTTTATATGACTGAGGTAGTAAACGGGTAATACATGGTATGATGCTATCTCTTTTTTCAGAGAAAATCCAGATGACCATTATATTTATAAGCAGTTCAAGGTTATCAATGAGGATAAAGTAAGAGTGGATAGGTAATATGGAGAAAAGACTGAAGAAAAATGCCAAAGTGTTTGAATCTTTATATTTCAAAAGTATATTTCTCTGATTATAAAAATAGTTATTGAATACTTTGAAAAAAGCAAATTATAGATAAAAATGATCCATAATCTCACAAGCTTCTATGCTTATATATATTTATGCTTAACAATTTTACATGTTAATTTGGAAATATGCAACTAGAGCGCTAACAGCTAATTACTTTGTTACACTAAAAGTTTAGAGAATAAAGTTATTAACATCTTTCTGTTAGTCTCTCTGCCTTAAGATTTGTACAAAATGAGTGGAGGTATTATTCTCACCTCTCAGCTAAGAATTTACTAATGTAAAATCCTTTGTCATGTGTGTTGATATGCATTTAAATAATATTTTTAAAAAGAGCTTATAAAAGATGCATGTATTATGTGAATGGTTTATCTCATCATTATCCTCTTTTCAGAATTATCTACTGTTTTGAAATCTGAGGCTAACAACTCTGGATATAGAAAAGTAATTGATCTAGAGTTACACTAAGCCAAACATAGGTAAGAAGTTTCTCTGACCCATTTTCATGATTCATTAATCTTTCCAGAAGTAATCTTTCTATGCCCTATTTTCCTAAAATATAATGGACATATAAACAATGATATAAAATTTTATTCAATCAATACATATTGAGCATTTAAAGCATTAAGTTATTTTTTATTGTATGGAGTCTTTGCACTTTGCAACAGATGAGGGTTCTCATTTTCACTTGACCCCAAGGAAGCTCAGAATCAAATATGTATCATACCTTTAGTATACAGAGGACATAAAGGCTTGCACTTTAGATTTAATACTATCCTGTCTTTACCTATTTTTATTTCCCTTTACCTCATTTGTCTATTTTAACTCATTATATGTCAGATTGCCAGAAATTAAAGCTGATATCTCAGTAGCTTAATGCAATAATGGTTTATTTCTTGCTTGTGTACATTATGGGCTGGTGTAGGGCTCTACTCAGTATGTCACTCAGTGATTCAAGTTAAAGTTTTTCCATCTACAGCTGCACTGTATAGAACATAGTTTCTTTGGTCATTGTAGCAGGAGCGGAGAGCTTAGAAAGATGCACATGCTATTTTCACTGTTTCTGCCAGAAAGTAGCATACTTCTGTTTACTTTTTCCATGTTTAAGTATTCAAATGGAGTATCTGGTAAGTATGCTTAGCCCCTCATAATCACAATGGAGTCAGAAAGTCTAAGTATTCAAATGGAATACTTGGTGAATATGCTGTCTCTGTCTCAGTGTGCTTTTAACAGGGTTTTGAGAAGTATTTGTAGAATGAGGTAAAGTATAAATAAGTAGTAACATTTTTATCGACCAAAAATGCTAAAATATCACCAGTTTCATGTAGTTCAGCCTAATAAATAAATGCATAATGCAATACTCACTTTGAGAGTTAACATCCTCTTGCTCTCAGAAAAGAGACCCCCTATCATCAGGGGCAAGCCTACATACAAATAAGGGGGCAAATCAGTGGAAGAGGTGCCATAGAAATACGTGCAAAGTGTGATTATATTAGAGAAGAAAGTGACTAGTTACGTAAGCGCTTGTAAGGAAGAGATAATCATCGGGTAGAGAAAGTAAATAACTTCTAGATAGAGGAAGTGACATGCAAAGAGGCAGAAAAATTAAAGAAAACGTTATGTTTAGAAAACCCCAGGAACATAGGAGAAGTGAAAGAAAGGTTAGCTTAAAATGAGGTTATAAATATATATGGGGTCAGACTAGAGACAACTTTGTATGTCCTGCAAAGGAATTTTGATTTTTTGCTGAAGGCAACTTGAAATTACTGAAGACCTGGCTTGATGGGATCAACTCTTGCCTTCTGGGGATGGGAAAGAAATTATCCTGCAGGAAATACCTGATATTTTAAGAAAGAGAGCTTGTTAGATACCTTTGTGTTCCTTTTACAATGTGGAGCGATCCTTTAAACTTTACAGGTAAAATCTTCCATCCTATGAGTCAAATATTGTAAGAATTTATCAAAAAAAAAAAAAAAAAAAAAAGAGAGAGAGAGAGAATATTTATGGGTATGGAATAGGCCAGATCTCTAATACTGAGGGGAAAAACAGTGGGAATAAAAATATTTATTGGGGGTTCTAGCTTGTCACCTGAACCGGATCACTGACATCTTTTGAGGTTCTTGGTATATTCAAAACAAAATACTCATTTTGGAATCTTAGGAGTTAGATGGAACCTTGTGAGTTTCAAGGACTAAACTTGTTTTCTATATGAGAATTTTCTTAACATTTAATAAACTTGAAAGTGGTCATTGAGTCTTGTGCTTGAATAGGCCCTTAAGTATCCCATTTAGTGTCAAGACAGATTGTTCCATTAAAAGAAGGGAAAGTGTTTTGCTGCTGTTTACCATTATGGAGAACAATACTTGAAAAATGGAAGGAAAAAAAAAGTCTGGCTAGCAACCTCAAATAGTGTCTTTTCATTTATAAACTAAAATATCTATGAAGATATATGATTCATGATAGTGGGAAAAATGTTATTTAAAACAATAATAAATAATATAACCACTTCCACTTTCTAAGATCTTGGTGCATTTGGGAGGTAGTTTATATTAATGTGAAAGTAAACCTCTCCTGACCTCTTCTATGAAAAAATTTAAGAGAAAGAATGGTATTTCAAAGAGGCAGCTCTTCAGTCTTGTGTTTGAACTGAGACACTAATGAATATTTGGATATGTAGGTGCTGGAGATGCAGAAACAGGAAGGGCCAACTACTGTGCATGATTAAGTGAAGGGGATCATATGAAGGGAGAAATCTAAAAATGAGAAACCTTAGCCCTTCATTAAGGTCTGCAACACAGGTAAATGCTTTGTGTGACTGATGACTTGGGGCTTTTCAATCAAATTCTATTAGCTTTGTAAAAATGTGAGAATTCTTCTCAGTGTCTGGCAATAGTTTTTGTTATTATTAGTGCTGTAACTTGGATGTCAGCTAAGTTAACCTAATATTTTGAGATTGAAGTAATAAGTTATCCAAAATGAAATCTGTGATTTGATTGCACCAAAATGGTGCAATTACCGTTGACTCTCTCCCGAGATTCAGAGCGGCATTGGGGAACAGTGTTTTTCCACTTCAGGAGAATCACCCACATTGTCATCTATAAGAAAGATGTTTACTTAATACAAATGAGTATTTCTTTTACAACATGCATTCTCAACACAGGCGATATGGCTCATGAGAGGATGACAATTTGCACATGGGAAAAGGCAACAAAAAATTTTACTTTTATGTGTAGAACACAGATTATGTACAGTATATAAAATAGACATACAGTATCTATGTAGTATTAAAATTTCACGGGGAAACCATCAGAAAAAAAAAATCTAAAAAGGCTCCTCAAGGCTCCTGACTGTTTTACATTTACATGAACTAGGGTGTGTAGAGTGTCTCATGATGTTGTGCAACATGGTGGCCCTGGGTGGAGGCGGGGATCTGTAACTTTCCTGCTTCCCTTGAATTGGATAATGTTACACGTCATCTCCCTATAGAATGCCTGTTTCCTTCAGTGCCACCTAAATATAAAATGTACTCTTTTCCTTATTCTTTTAAGATATATAAAAAATTCATTAGTTTCCTTCAGTCTGCTCCTTGACTCACAGACACAAGGGCTTAGCACTGAATAAAAATGAAAATATAAGGCCAGGTGTGGTGGCTTGTGCCTGTAATCTCAGCACTTTGGGAAGCCAAGGCTGGCAGATCACAAGGTCAAGAGATCGAGACTATCCTGGCCAACATGGTGAAACCCCGTCTCTACTAAAAATATAAAAATTAGCTGAGTGTGGTAGCACACGCCTGTAGTTCCAGCTACTCAAGAGGCTGAGGCAGGAAAATCACTTGAACCCGGGAGGTGGAGGCTGCAATGAGCCAAGATCACGCCACTGCACTCCAGCCTGTTGACAGAGAGAGACTCCGTCTCAAAAATAAATAAATAAAATTAAAATATATTATTCGCTTCATAAAGTCCTTCCTATTGTCCTTAATCAGAAGTGAGTTCTCCTGTCTTTTCAACCACCTAGCAATTACTTTTATAACTGAAAATTCTACCTCTTAATTACTATATGTGTTCCTTAGATATCTTGCAATGGTCTAAACTTCTCTGTGTCAGAAACCATCCATTATTCATTTATGAATAGCCCCTGCTATGTTTTATACAATGCCTTAACTAACACCATAACAATCCACTTCATATAAATCTGGAGGTGGGGTTTGGAAGGAGCGGAGCTGGGAGTAAAGCTTTCAACACAAATTGAAAGACTAATCAAATTTGAGAGGAATAATGACTCATGAAAAGATATTAAAATATAATCATTCTGTTAGGGAAAGCATAATGCAGGTTTACTCATAATAAAACTAATTCAAGTTTATTTTAACCATAAATTATAAAAAAAAGAAAATATAAAAGTGAGACAAGTCAAAACACACATGTGCAGACTTCTTCTAAGAGATACAGGGAGACTTGGGTGGTGCCCTCTGAGCAAGCCTTCATGTGACACTGTGGGCAACTGCAAAGGGAATGGAGCCCAGCTCTGGGCTGTGCCACAACGGCCAATCTTTAGTCTATATATTTTTTGATCTGCCTCTAATATCTATCATATTTCAGTCCTGTTTCCCTCTACATTGCTTCGCCAAAAGTTTGTCATCTTTAGAAGTCAGTTCTCATTTCTTTTAGATTTAATTTATTTAAACATGTTAATGGAGCACCTTGTATGTTTCAGGCTATATGTGAGGCATGAGGAGTACACAGAAGTATAAGGCCTATTCTCTGCTTTCAGGAGGACTTGATGGAGGAAATGGCTTTGGAGCAGGCTTTGAAGAACAAGTGGGATAGTTAGATTAGGAAAGGAAAGGGAGGAAAGGCATTTCAGGCCCAGGCAGCAGCATGTGAAAGAGCATGAATTCAGAGGCATACATTTTTACATTCAGAATACTACACTGACAGTTTGTCTGAACCACAGGGGAAGTGGGAGAAGAAGAAATATTTGTAACAATTCACGTAGGATTTATTCTCTGCTGGCTGCCTGAGAAGAACCTGCTGTTTCAAGTTCTTCATTTTTAGTGAATGTTTCTTCTGCTCTAATCCTGAACATGCCCTGTTTCCTAATCCTAATTAAGTGGCATTTGGTATCTCAGGGGAGAAAAGTCATCTCTTTTGTACCAACTAATAATTACTAAGTTAATTAGCTTATATAATAAAGATAATGCATGCCTAATTACATCAAAAACAGCCTACACTCAATCAATTATTGAAACAAATATTTGGGGGCATATACTCAGCATCAGGAATAGTGTAATCATTAAGCCTACAGACTTAGGAATTGAACAAATTATTTACCACATGTAACTCTCACTTTTTCCACTCTTAAAATGAGAAGAACTATGTCTCACCAGATATTTTTTGAAAATTCAGGTAATTCATATAATGCATTTGTCTTGGTCGCTTTCATTTGTCATCTCCCCTGTCAACTCTGTCCCATTCTGTCTTTGTCCTTCTTCAAGCTACTCCATGCCTCAAGACTGATCCCTACACATTTCATCCCCCAGACTCCTTGGAAAGCTAGTGGCTTCTTGTCAATTCAAGGCACTACGACATGGAAGAAAAGGAGAAGAAACTGGCTGACCTTTCTTCGCTTTTCCTTGCTTCAGTGCCTTGGTTGGTCTTGGCACATTATGGCATTAGATTCAACCCTCTTTTTTTGTGTCTCATGGCCTTTACAACACCAGTTTTCACAGAGCCACAGAAACACTATTCTGCCTCCTGTCCTTCAGCTCTGTCATAATGAATGGCTTTCACTCCTTTGTAGCTCCTGGAAACTTCAGTATCTATTGCTAGTTTTCTTATCTTCGCCCAGTTCTCTGTAAATAGTCCCTTCATTAATGGCCCTTGAATTAAAACCATCTGAGTAAATAACGTTTCTTGTAGGATCTTGACTGATGAGGAAAGTGACCAACAGAGTGTGCATCTAGCACATAACTTACATTAACTAAATCCTAGCTATTTCTCACTTCATTAATTTTTTTGTCAGACTTGTTTGGTGGGTGTCTTTCTTGTGCTAAGTTCATTATATGATAATTCATTCTATCTCAAACAACTAAATTACTCTGATTTGTGAATCAAAGGCAAATATCCATCAATCTATGACTTGAGCCAAAAAGGCAATGAACATTTGAGTGGAAGACCTTTTTCCCACATCTGAGCCAACTGAAAAATAGAATCTGAAATCAAGGATCAAAATATCAGCTTTTTAGTAAATAATCTCCTTTATATTTTAAAGTAAACTGTTATTTATTCATGATCATAGATTCACTTAAGTTGTTGCATGTAGCAGTTAATTTTCATTACTGCATAGTGTTCTATTTTATAACTATATTAACTGTTTTCATTCTACCTTTGATGGACATTTGGATTCTTGCATGTGGGGGCTTTTATTAATACCAATGAGTATTTTTGCATATAAATCTACGTATATTTTTGTTGGAAATGGAATTACTGACTCAAGGGTGTGCATATGTTATGCTTTAACTGTGCTAAACAGGTTTTCATAGTGATTATATCAATGTATAAAAGTTGTAATGATTCCACATTCCTCACTAACATTTGGTATTGCTATTCTGTCCCATTGCAGTCATCATAGTGGATATCTACTGGTATCTCATTGTGGGTTTTTCCTTGGGTGCATTTGTGTACACACAGTATGTGGATATGTATATGTGTGTGCGTGTATCATTGTGATTTTAATTTGCTTTTCCATAATGATGAATGTCATACATGTTGTTTTACTTATTTACTGATGTATCACAAATCATCTCAAAATTCAGAAGCTTAAACACTAATCACTTTACTATCTCGTGGATTCTGGATATCAAGATTTCAGGAATGGCTCAGTTGGGCACCACTGACTTGGGGTCTCATGCATTTGCAGTTTGATCATGGCTGAAGGAGCTGAGGGATGACCAGGCATCTGTTTCTACATGTAGTCCAGGGTCTTTGTTTGAGCTCCGTCAAGACTGGTAACTATAGAGCAATCAGGCTATTTTCAAGGCGGCTGAAGGCCTCAAGAGAGAGTATCCTAGTGAACAAAACTGAATACATATTGTCTCTTTTCCAATGCTATATATTTTGATTCAACTGTCCAAAATAATTTAGAAAGCTCAAGAAGGAAAGTCTAATGTATTTATTCATGTTTTTGCTCATTATCTTCCTGTGTTTCAAGTTTGCTTCTTTTTTATTTCCAAAGGTTTATAGAATTTCCTGTAGGCATTCTTGAGAAGCAGGTCTGTTAGTAGCAAGTTGTTTTGCTCTTTGTATGTCTGATAAAGTCTTAACTCCCCTTTCATTTCTCAGGGATTATTTTACCAGATCCAAAATTCGGAGTGGATAGCTTTTTCTTTTCTTTAAGCACTTGAAAAAGATTATGCCGTTTCCTTCTGGCCTTCTTGATATTTGCTGAGAAATCAGCTGTTATTCAAACTATTTATCCACCATATATAAGGTGTGATTTCTTTTTTGCTGCTTTTAAGAGGTTTTCTTTGTCTTTACTTTTTAAACGCTTGATTATGATGTATCCCGTCATGGATTTCTATGGGTTCATCCTTTTTGGGCTATGCTCAGCATTTCAGGCCTGTAACTTTATATCTTTTGCCAAATTTGAATACTTTTTCAATGTTATCCTCTTTATCTTCTCTTTCTAGAACTCTAGCGTCAGATCTTTTATTACAGTCCTACAAATCCCTGAGGTTCCGTTTTGGTTTTTGTTGTTCTAGTTTATTTTCCTTTGTTGTTCCGATTGGTTAATTTCTATTGTTCTATCTCCAAATTCTGATTCTTTTCTGTATCTTTGTCACTCTTCTCTTGAACCTATCCAGTGAGTCTTCATTTCAGTTGTGTTTTTCAGTTCTAAAGTTTCCATTTGGTTCATATTTATTTCTTCCATTACTTTGCAGATACTTTCCATTGTTTCATGTGTTTATAACATTTGTAATTGCTTATTAAAGCTTCCTGAAAATCCGTGAGATGGTTATAATACCTGTATCATCCTCGTGTTGGCACTTATTGATAGTCTTGTTTTGTTCAAGATGAGATATTCCTAGTTCTTGGTATAATGTTTTATTAAAACTTAGGCATTTGGGTATTATGTTATGAGATAATGAATCTTATTGATATTTTCTATTTATTAGGTCTGCTCTTATACCATAAGGGAAGAGAGGGGCACCAGAGTGCTACTACCAGGTTGAGATAAAAGTTCAGGTTAAACACTTGGCTTTCTTTGATACTCCAGGGCAGGAGTAGGAATGTTTTACTGCTCTTGAATGGGGGTGGGATTTCAGGATCCCTATTAGACCTCCACTGATACCACACTTGCTGGGAAGGAGAGGGATACCTTGCTTCTGGTCCCCATGTGGCTTCTACTCACAGGATGAGAGGAGGGAAGAGAAAAGCCTTGTTACCCACTGAATGATGCTGAAGGGTCAGGCTTCTGACTTGTCCTTCTCTGATACAAAAAGGGTGAAAGCTGCTTTGTTGCCACAGGGTAGGAGGTGGAAGTTCAGGATCTACACATGGACTTCAGTGATACCAGACGGTGGTGGGGCTCATTACTCTCGGACAGTGATAAAATTACCAGTTCCCTACTTTGCTTTTTTTGATACCAACTGGGCTGGATTGGGAGGCAAGGGGTGCCTCATTATAATCTTTTTAAGTATACTCTAGGCTCCTTCCTGAACTTGAGAATGGAGGTTTTTGTAGGGCCACCACTTTTCCATGTTGTTTGGGGTAGGGTGGTATCATCTAAAAGCTTTCTATCTTATTAGGTTGCCTCTGTCCTGATATTCCAACTAGACAGAATTTTTTTTTTTTTTGGTCTGCTCCCATTGATGTTTCCAGGTTGCCAACTTCTCTATCTCCAAGTCTGAGATAAATGTGGCAAAAAGAAAATCAGGAAACTTACTTCCATTTTATTCTTAGGGTTCAAAGGTCCCTGCAGCTCTGTCTTTATCTCTTACCTTTTTAGTGTCTTCTTATGTTTGTTTTACACGTAACTTTCAACAGTTTTCAATATAATTAGTGAGAGGAATAGGGAGAAGTGACTCTATTCTATATTGGTCAATCAAGTTTAGTTTTGGTGGAAAAAAAAATGCCCACTGCCTGGATGCTAGGTCTGAATGTCCTTTTCTGCTGCTTCTCCCATGTACTGAATTTACCAGTCTAGTCAGGTACAGAGTATCTCAACAATCCAGGTATTCCAGGAGAGAAAAAAATGAAAGAATATTTGTAATCTGTAGGACAGATAGATTCTTAGAGCCTGTGACAGTCTCCCTGGTGACCCTCATTCATTCAGATAAGGCCTTCCTTCTCTGGATGACAGGAAGGAGAGAGGGCAGAATATTTTCTCCTAATATCTTCAAGAGAATAGCATCTCCTATTTTATAGTCAGATGCCCATGGAGTGAGGGAGAGAATTGTTCCTCCTCCAATCAGGAACTAGGGGTGGGGGGAAGACTTAATTTGCATGTTGTCTCAATATGTAAGTGCTTTTGGAAATCTATGATCATGAACCTATACACCAGTGAGATGACAACCATCTAAATTGTGCTGAAAATTGCCTATTTGGCACTGATACTTAACACTTTATACTGTGATTGTGTACCAGAATCCTACTTACATCCCATTGGGATATTCTTCCCATCTCTTGCGTTACCTGTGACTCTGAGGTATCGTTCCTGAGCCACTTGATGTCCAGAGCACAGAGGCTACACTTTTCAAAATATCAAGCTAAGTAGGTTCTAGTGAGTCTCTGTTGCACTCTGTAGTGGGTGAGGAGAAGTAGCTCAAGTGTTGGCAAGAAGTAAAGATGTCAATGATACAGGAAGAGACTATCAATGAAACAAAGATGAAAATAGAACTTAGAAAAAGAAGAGGCTCCAAGCTTGATACTGCAAAAGTCCACAAAGCTATCTGATGCTCTTCTTTAAAAACCTAAAGCTTGTGCACTTGTGCCTTCTGTAGGTGAGAACGTGTCCATTTCTAAATACTGTAAGTGAGCTGGAATTCTTGAGTTTCCCTCTAAGCCTATATTTTATAATAATCTTTCAACATTCTTTCAGAAAACCACTTATTGAATTTCTGCAATCATCTTTTCTATTTGAGTTTGCACTTACATATAGGACATATGCATTCTTACCACATTGACCCAACAGCCTAAAAAAAAGATACAAAACTTTTTTTTCTTTTGTTTCCCTGTTTTGCAAAGTTTTTTGCAAAAATTCTGAATATGCTTGCAGGAGTAAAAATTCATTTTCTAATAGAAGTAAATAAAATAAAAAGCTAAAGTCTTTCATTATTTAATTCCCAAATTCTATAATATTATTTTCTTCTCTGGCTGTAACCAGTGTTGTTAATTTGTATATGTACATATATGCATATGTATGCATATATTATACCATATGCATATACACATTTTATAAAATATTACTGTAATTAATGAATGGTTATGCAACCTGCTTTTTTCATTTAAGTACAGCACACAGAAATCTTTCTTATTCTTTTAAACAACTGGATGGTATTATAGAAAAACTATTCCTCTACTGATAAACATTATGTTGTATTTAATTTTTTGTTTTTATTCATTAATTTGTTCTATATGCCTTCAGAACCACACACATGTACATATATGCATATGTATGCATATATTATACAAATACGCATATACACATTTTATAAAATATTACTGTAATTAATGAATGGTTATCCAACCTGCTTTTTTCATTTAAATACAGCACACAGAAATCTTTCTTATTCTTTTAAACAATTGGATGGTATTATAGAAAAACTATTCCTCTACTAATAAACGTTATGTTGTATTTAATTGTTTGTTTTTATTCATTCTATCATTCCATGGTTTTTATTGATTGCTTTTTATATGCCAAATCTCTACTAGGTGCTCAGATCTCCAAGAGCTCAGATTCAAATATGGGAAAAAAAAAAAAAAAAAAAAAGAAGTAAATCAACAATTAAATGACATAATTATATCTTTTGTTTAAGGGCATGGAGTAAACAAAGAGGAAATTGAGACAATGGAAGAATCCACATTAGATATGGTGTTTAGGAGAAACGGTCTATGAAGAAGTTGTATTTGAGATCCAAAGAACAAAGATGCACCCTCTGAAAAGGGGAGGAAAGAGTCTTTAAAGCATGGGGGAGCATATGCAGATGTGCCATAGGAGAAGCTTGACATGTTCTAAAAAATGAAAGAAAACTCTTGGTCTAAGAGGTGCTGAGAGAGGCAGAGTGCGGCAGCTGCTGCACGGGCACAGATAGTGGGGACCAGATGGTACAGCACCTTGTACACCACGGTAAGATGTTTTAATCATACCTTACATGAAAGGAAAAGCCACCAAGCCGTGAACTGATACAATATAATGTATTTTTAAAGAAGATTTTTGGCTGCGATGTAGAGAATGAACTAGAAGCAGGCAAGAGGGAAAAACAGAAAGAATGATTATATTCAACTGAAAGATGATGAAAACTACATTGGAATGATGCAAATAGAAATGTGTAAATTTGAGGTATACTTTGAAATTTAAAATTGTCTGAGTTGATGAATTACAGAAGTTAATTTTTCCAACTCAGCAATATGGACTTCTCATTCGATTTAGAGTCAGCTTTTCCAACTCAGCAAGGGTCCAAATTACGGGATTCTCAGCCTCAGGCAGACAGTATCAGCCAGCTGTATTTCATTCCACCTCTGTTTGCAGTTAGGTTCACCAAGTTTACTAGAGGGTTGTACCGTGGCTCAGAAGCATATTTCTGAGAACTGTGACAAAATAAATAATTGAAACTTTGTGTTCATTTGCAGAAGATCACATATGAGCCCTAGGTCTCCAAGTTTCCATATCCATATAAGGCCTTTTGTATTAAAAAAAAATTCATATTGCTTTATTTTTTAAAAATTGTAATAAAACACACATAACATAAAATTTACCATCTCGGCCGTTTTTAAGCCTACGGTTCAGTGATTACATTCACATTGTTGTGAACCATGACTACCATCCATTTTCAAAACTCTTTTCATCTTACAAAATCAAAACTTTGCACCTATTTTACAATAATTTCCCATTCTCTCTTCCCTAGCTCCTGGCAACCAACATTGCACTTTCTGTCTGTATTATTTGGCTACCCTAAATATCTTACATGAAGATCGAATCATTAGGGCATTCGGCTTATTTTACCTAGCATAATATCCTCAAGGTTCATCCATGTTGTAGCATGTTTCGGAATTTTCTTCCTTTTTAAGGTTGAATAATTCCACTGTGTGTGCCACAGTTTGTATATCCTTTCATCTACAGACAAATACTTGGGCTGCTTCTACCTTTTGGCTATTGTGAATAATACTGTTATGAACGTGGGTATACAAGTGTCTCTTAGAGACACTGCTTTCAATTATTTGGGATAAAAGCCTCTTATGTTTCATATTGATCTTTCTTTACTGATAATTTCACATTTTTATACTGCCTAATGCAAGGTATCAAATTAGAGATCATGAAAATGAGGGACCAAAAGCATTTCTGGTGACAGAGTAACGTTATAGAAAACAGTGCAGAATGGAGTCATTGTAGCATAAGTAAAAGTCTAGGTCCAATTCTTTGTAGCTTTTTGATCTTGGGGAAGTTAACTTTTCTGAGTCTCAATTTTCTCATCTATAAAATGGGGCAAAGGTGCCTTCTCAACGTATCAGAAAGCTGTTGTAAGGATCAAATGGGAAAATGTAAAGAAAGTACTTTATAAAACTGCAAAGCAAACTATAAATATAGTATTAGGTAATAGATAATCAGCTCTTTGCATCTGAAAGCTGCCCAGTGATCATCATTAAGGTTTTTTTGTCTTGTTTTAAAAATATTTACCAAGTTATAACTGACATAGTTTTGGCATGTGTATATGCCTTTAAAATCATAATTACAGTCAAATGAGGAACACATTCATCATCTCCAAAAGTTTCATCTCCTTCATAATCCTTAGCATGTTCCTCCCTGTCCCAGAGTCATCAATAGGCAATTGATAAATTACTTTCTATCTCTATAGATTTGTTTTCATTTTCTAGAACTCTATTCAAATGGAAATATTCAGTACATACTCATTTGTTTGACAGCACAGGGCTACAATGCCCTACTTCCCCCTCTTACTCATTAGATACTGTTTTATGGCCCCATCCGACCCTGATGACTTCCTCATGAAAGAAAACCAAGGAGAAAATGACCCAGAGCCCCAACAGGGACTAATATTCATGCATTGTAAGTATTTATGCCGTATCATCTAAGTTGTAAGAACACCCAACTAATTTCAAGAGACTGCTACTTTGAAATTAAGATTAGAAGAGGAGATAAACTGATAAAAGTGTAAATGTGAAGGTATAAGAATGTTCACTGAAACTTGAAATAGTAAAAATAACTGAAAATAATTTAAGTGCTCATTAATAAGTGATTGATTAAATAACAAGTAACGACCACTTAAAAATGTGCTCTGCATTCATTGCCATTAAAATACACGGCTAAAGATGAGAATGCATCCTGGAGGGATAACCACCCAAATGTTGACAGTGGCTCTTTTTATGTCTGGATAATGAGATTGGTGGTCGTAGTGAAGATATTGAAAAGGGATCTTTCTCTACTGTGGCACCTGAATTTTCTACAAAAACCAGTATTTTCTTTGAAAACAGAAAAATTAATTTAGCAAAAACGGTCCTTGAAAAGCAAGAGCAAGTGCTATCATACCAGCCAGATCTACTCTTAGGCATTATATTTAAAAACACAGCCATAGATAAATGTGTGCAATGGATTATATACATAAATATTAACAGTAATTGTTTCTGGATGATGACATCAAGTGTAATCTTTACTCTTTAAATTTCTGTATGATCAACATTTGAACCCTAACCCTGTATCAGTGTTAATAAAAAAACTTCCATTTTGAAAGTAAAATATAATGAAAAGGCATTCTAACATGTCAAGTCCGTAAGCTACAAAAGAACAGTCCTATATTTTTGGATTGTGGTAAAGAAAATAATGTTAACTACTTCTGGTATAATAATCGATGTGTCTATGTCTCAGGCTTATATTTCCATTTGGTATTAAAAAGTTTTTCTAAATATAATGGTTATTTTTGTCACAGAAATGCCGGCAAATTTTTTTCTTTTTTTTTTTTTTTTTGAGTTGGAGTTTTGCTTGTTACCCAGGCCAGAGTGCAATGGCGCGATCTCGGCTCACCGCAGCCTCCGCCTCCTGGATTCAGGCAATTCTCCTGCCTCAGCCTCCTGAGTAGCTGGGATTACAGGCACGCGCCACAATGCCCAGCTAATTTTTTGTATTTTTAGTAGAGACGGGGTTTCACCGTGTTGACCAGGATGGTCTCGATCTCTTGACCTCATGATCCACCCGCCTTAGCCTCCCAAAGTGCTGGGATTACAGGCGATAGCATAGGAAATCAATATCAAACTCTCTAATTACTGCACTAAGAAACTCATTCATTGTAATGAATTCGCTAGTGTTATTGAAGAACTAGTGAATTTAATAACAGTACATATTCATAGTCAGTTGTTGATGCTAAACTGCCAATCCATTCATTAGAGCAAATGAAGATTTTTTTTAAAAGAACTTAAGTATAAAAAGCCATTTCTATTTTATTTAAACTCATAAAAGGGTTTCACATATTGAACATGGAAAGACAACATAAATGAAAATACTCTGCTGTGGTTAAGAATTTGAAAAAGTATAAGACTCAATCAATCCTTTGCCTCAACCTTTCTGAGGAGATATATGATTTTCAATCATCTTTTGGTGGAGACAAAATTAAATGGTGGCAACAGAAAAATTTCCAGAACTAAATGATGTATTCCTGAGAGTTCTGAGATATCTAAAAAATATTATCTTCAAGGACTGGAAGCATCTCTTAATCACCTTGAAATCTCATCTTCTAGCTAGTAGAGAACTGTTAAATGACTAAATAGATGAATTGTGGAATTATAGACTAAATGTTTAATCTACCAAATAGGTTATTACGGTGAAGTACTGATAATAATATTATCACTTAGTACCAATAATATTAAAGTGTTTACCCCTCAAAATACTCTAATTAAAACTTCCATTATTTCTATTTTACTAAAACGACTTTTGCCCTGGTCATCAGTTTATCAGATTCAGTGGTCCTTACCATCCTGTTTAACAGTAGACTGGATTGCAGCTTCCTTCCTGAAATTCTTTCCTTCTTTAACACAACATGGACCCTTCCTTTCTCACTTTCCTTTCTCAGTCTGCTCTATTGGCATCTCCTCGTTCAATTGATCTGTAAATGTTAGTGGGCTGCAGCAACCAAGCTAGGCCCCTTTTCCTATTTTTCTCTTCCCTTCTCTTGTCACACTCCCTTGACCTCAACTATATACTGATAGTGTCTAAATACGCACTCACACCTGTGATCTCTCTCCATTTCTAAATTCGGCTATCTATCTACTTGGCAACCCCAGCTAGATTTCTGATAAATACCTCAAACTTAAAATGTCCCAAAGAAAACTTTGGATTTCTGACTCTGACCCAAACCCAAACTCTCCTCACTGCCTGTAAATGGTATTACCCTCCACCCACTTTCTTAAGCCAAAAAACATAGGACTCATCTTTGATTCTTTTCTTTTCCTCATTATCTCACACAAGCCCACCTTCAGTTCATGTTGGAATTGAAGATATATACTAAGTCCTCTCTTGCCTCTCTGCCTTCCAACTATTACTTTTGTTCAAGTCATCATATTTCCCCTACACTAAAACAAAATTCTCCTAATTGATGAATTCTCCTTTTTTTCCAGTCTTTCCACCCACCTTCATCCCAATCTATCTTCCACAAATAATCACATTTCAATAATATGAATTAGATACTGTTGTTCTTCTTAAAACCTTTAATGATTTTCCACTTAACTTAGGGTCAAATAATTTTTACCAAAGCTCACAAGATCGAGTATGATCTTGTTTCTGCCTACCTTCTCAGCCTCATCTTCTTGAATTATTGCCTGTACTAGGCTCTGTAGAGCCACTGGATGGCTGTTCATGTTTTCCAAGACTAACTCCACCATAGATTCTTTGCATTCACCATCTCTGAACAGAACATGTTTTCTTCCTCTGCTCCCCTTTTTATGAGAGGCCTCCGTCTTAGTGCTTAGATATCATATTCTCAAAGAGCCTTCCTCTGATTATCCAACCAAAAGTTTCTTCCCTTTCCAGTTATTCTTTATCACATTACATAGGTTGGGTTTATATTCATAATACATTTAGTTTATATTCATATATTATTATTATTATTTTTTGAGGCGGAGTTTCACTCTTGTTACCCAGGCTGGAGTGCAATGGCGCGATCTCGGCTCACCGCAACCTCCGCTCCCTGGGTTCAGGCAATTCTCCTGCCTCAGCCTCCTGCGTAGCTGGGACTACAGACACGCGCCACCATGCCCAGCTAATTTTTTGTA
>NW_016107366.1:1948295-2017064 GCF_001604975.1 Cebus imitator | reverse complement strand
TGTTGACCAGGATGGTCTCGATCTCTTGACCTTGTGATCCACCCGCCTCGGCCTCCCAAAGTGCTGGGATTACAGGCTTGAGCCACTGTGCCCGGCCCTATATTCATATATTATTGAAAATCATCTCATGCATTCATTACATTTACTGTCTAGCTCTATGACTAGAATGAAAACTTCAGGAGAGCCAAAATTCTAACAAACTCACCTTTAATTTCTATTTAAATTGGTGGACCTTATCATATGTATATACCAGATAGTTTCATCCAAAGGAGATAAGAAAAACTTCAGCCAAATTAAAATTAAAGGAGTTTAAATGAGCAATGAACGATTCATGAATCAGGCAGCTCCCAGAATCACAGCAGATTCAAAAAGACTTCAGAGCACACACATGATGGAAGATTTATAGACAAAAAAAAAAGAAATGACATACAGAAATGGAAAGTGAGGTACAGAACAGACAGATTGGTTACAGGTTGGCATTTGCCTTATTTGAACACAGTTTGAACACTCAGCAGTGTATGAATAGTTGAAGAACTGCCACTGGAATTGGCCAAGACTCAGCTATTATTACAGGGGCATATTCCTAAGTTAGGCTTTCAATCTTGTCTACTTATTAAGCTATTAAGCCAAGTTGCCGTTTGTCTACAAGTACTCAAATACAGAAGTACGGAGTTCTTCTCAGGCCATATTTAGTTTGCTTTAACAACACATACTCATTTATTTATCCAACATTTATTTATGGCCAGGCACTATGCTAGATGCTGAGAATATGGTAGCAAAACAAACTGATTTAACAACTCTGTATACTCTGAGGAAGAGGATAATCTAAATGGAGAGAGGCAGGAAAGTCTATGATAAAATATCATTTTGGTTTAGATCTGAAAAATAAAAGTCAGGAATAAGTAGATATGTACATCAGGATACCAACAAAATGATGATTGGTGCTTTAAAAAATCGTACGGCAAATTTTATATTAAAAACTATCAGAAAGTAATTATGAGTCACACAAATGAAAAGTTATGAAGTATTCATTATAATTAATTAACTCTCTTAATCTTAATCTTAGTGGTTTTGCTTTCAAGGCACCATCACTGTGATCTTCCCACTGGAATTTATCACACATTGCATACAACATCTTTTCCCCTGGTCGACACTTACAACACCATAGAGTCTGTCAGATTCCATTGCCCTCATTGCCGGGCTGCTTGAACCATTACCTGGTTCTGTTTCAGAGACGTTCCTTTCTGAGTCCCACTCAAAGATGGTTGTTTGTTGCTGCTGTTTTACACTTAAGAGTATTTGAACCTGAGTAGTATTCCTGAGTAGATGAAAAAATGCTATCTTCTTTACCCAAAGAGGGTTGCACAGCATTGTGTTTCCTTATTTTTGGTAGAAGATGCACTGTGCAGTAACTTGTTTTTACTTTTAGAGGGATGTTTCACATTGCCCTTAACAACTGGACTCCTAAAAATTTTACAGATGGTGCAAGCATTGAATCTTTGTAGAATTATCTCCTACCCTCTGGAGAGCTATAAAAATTTTAAAAAGGGTATTAAGAAGAGGAAAATAATAATTTTTAAAATGATTTAGTTCTATGAAATATATGTTATGAACACAGTCATTAAATTATCAGAGTATAAAATGACATGTTGATGACAACTCTAAAATATGATATGTTAAGGCAAACACTAGATGGCAAAACGAGGCTAATAGATTATTTACAGAGGGTAATTATGGTTATTTTCTCCTTAATACTTCTTTAATTTTTTCTAAAGTTATAAAAGAAAGTATGTTCCTGTGTATCTCTGGCAAAAAGGCAGCAAGAATCTCACCCACTAAGTTTTGTGAATTGCTTTCTTGTTCAGTTGTTCCATATATCTTTTATGTCTTGCTTGACCAATTCAGAATATTTGTCCTTCCTCTATTAATTTGTAGTATTATAATAGCGCTTTACTTATTCTGTCATTTCTGATTGGCCACTGGCTTGTTTTATGAAAAGAGCTGCATATCCTTTTTGGGAATTGGTTAAGATTTAGAGAGGTTGTAGAGAAAAGGACTTTTTCATTTTCTGTATCTTTGTTTTATGTACCCACCCTAAATCTGTCCAGTGTCTGCATTCAAGTGTCAAAACCACTTTATCATCTCTGATTTGCCAGAGATTTCTTTTTGCACGTGATGCTAGCAGTCTAATGAATCAGCTATAATTTGTATCTCCAGGTGCTGAAGATATTAGTTGTGTGTATTAACCCTGTAGCATTTGCCCTGGGAGGATCCTCGCAGAGAATCTTAGACCATATGGACAGGCTGGAGCACAAGTTGAAGGAATTAATTATTGCAGATAACCCTTAAGAGACCCCAGTGGTGTTCATCCATCAAATGAGTCCTATAGTCAGACTGTCAGCTCCCTAGCCCACCACCTGTGATCATAGGATAATGATGTTGTAAGAATTACCTGGTTACATAGTAAGTGCTGAATCATGACCTGCAACCCCCTGGCTGTGAGACATATGGACTTAAAGATGACACACTAAAAAACTTGATACTATGAATTACACAAACTGCAAGAAATTTTCCATTGCCGGAGTTATCCTAGAATCAGGGCCACTCTCTCCCTGAAACTGGACCTAGCTGCAGACTTTTGGGAAACGGAAAAGGGAAGGTGGGTGAGACTAGCCTAATATTTACAGCTCTAAGTTGAGACTACTTATTGCTGATTCTGCCCAGCTCTGGTACCTTGAATTTTCAAGATCTCATCTTTATTTCTCTACAAATGAGGAGGAAAGGAAAAGTTTTTAAAAATGAGCATCTATTGTTACAAGCACTACATCAAATACAAATTGTATGCTATTTCATTTTCACCGCCTTCCTGTTTGGCATCATAACCTCCGAGTCGGCGGTAAAAGTTTTAGACTTAAATGGACTAAAGAGCTTGCTCAATAAGTGCAGGGCTGGAGTTTAAACCAGTTTTCTCTGACTTTAAATCTGCTCATTTCACATCTTGTGTCCTCTTCCATAGCAATTACCTGGCAATATCACCTCTGTTTGTTCTCCCTGTGCTCCAGGGACTTACTGCCTGCCACTGTCCCCAGCTCCTATCAGAGGCTAGATTTCTTTCCTTATACTTAATTTTTAGATGTTCTACCCTAAACCCAAATCTTACTGTTGCTAGTTCAGCACTCAGAGATGGCTAATGGCCTGAATCTTGGATCATGATCAATCATTTGCTTTATTTGTTCTTAGATAGCTGAGATTTGTTGTTATGGGTGAGGGTTAAGTTTATGTGTCAAGTTGGTTGGGCTAGAAGATACAGTTATTCACTCAAACACTAATCTAGGTGCTGCTGTGAATGTATCTTGTAGATGTCATTAACATATGCAATCAACCAACCTTTAAGTAAAGGAGACTGTCCTTGATAATGTGGGCATTCTATAATCAGTTGAAGATCTTATGAATGAAAATTGAGGTTTTCTGAAGAAGTCCTGCCTTAAGACTGCAGTGCCAACTTCCACTAAGTTTCCAGCGTGGCAACCTGCCCTGTGGATTTCAGATTCAGGACTACAACATCAACTCCTGCCTGAGTTTCTGCCTGACCTGCCCCTTCTGTAGTTGCCAGCCCCTACAATTGCATGAGTCGATTTCATAAAATAAAATGCTTTCTATATATTAATATAATTTTATGTATATAATTTTAATATATATAATTTACAAATAAGTATATACAATATACAATTAGGTCTGTTGGTTCTGTTTCTCTAGAGAACTCTGGGACAGCATGGAACTTTTATAACATGATTTTGCAGTATCTTATGTATGACATTGACTTTGACCTCATATTCAAGCTTACTATTTTGACCCCATCAAGTTTATCTATTTGGACCTCCAGCCCTCTTTTTTCTAATTCTATGAAGACACATAATGATGCAACCCACTTAGAACTAATGGTATGCTGTCCCAAGATAGTCTATGTCTTTGTGTATGTCACATTAATTATTGGATTTGATGCCTGTCAAAATAGGCACACACACAAAAAAAAATCAGAGAAAGGGAGGTAGAACAGACAAATGCCAACGTGCTGATTAGACAATCTATTGATAAACCCATGTTTAAAGTATTTCAGAAAAGTTAAAAGGTCATAAATCTATAAAATTCATGGACCATATCTGTGTGGCAGTGATTTGTGCACAAAGAGAATATACTTAACTAGTTTAAGAAATTTAATTGAAGCATCAGTCCTCCTTATTATTCATCATATTTTATGAAAACTCCAAAATAATTTATAATACATCATTCAATTAAAAAGGTTAATTAATCCAGATTAAGAGCAAAATACTGTAATGGTGTTAAGTTGTTTAAAAATTATTCATTATATTTTTAGCCTACAAAACCTCTGGACTCTGCTACACTGTAAATACTCCTTTTGTGTAGAGTGTTATAGCAGTGTGTCTTGTGGTTTGATTAACTCCTTCAATCATGCTTTTACACATCAAATATTTATTGGGAACTTTTGTTGTGAACACTGCGCTATGTTCTAGGACTGCAACAACCAGCACAGGAACCTGGGTCTTCCTTTAAGAACCAGGCTAAGTGACCAGTGAGTGTTATCAAGTAGGATAGAGAGATTTAGTGGCATGTGAGAGGGCAGCTAAGCCCTACAACAGGGGGATAAAAACTAAGCTAGGAGCTAATAGATGAGTAAGACTGGTTACGAGGGAGAGATGTTTGCTCTAGGAAGAGACACACTAACTTTGCGAAGGCCAGAGAATGAGAGAGCTCCTGGTGTGCTCAAGAAAGAGAAACACCTGGAGCAGATAAAGCAGGGAAGGGAGATGGAGGTGGGGAAAGTGAGCAGAAAAAAATGAAGATGAAGACATAATTAGAAACAAAGCTTTTATAAACCAAAGGAGTACGGACTTCAGCCTGATGATGAACTAGACTCTGGAGGCTTGCATCTCAAAGTAGACCAGGAACAACATTATAGAAGCTTGTTATGTGATCACAATCCACCCCAGACCTATATAATCAGAACTAGCACTTTATAAGATCTTCATATAATTCATATACATATTAACCTTTGAAAAGCACTGGTCTAGAAATCGACAATCTAGAGCCATTGAACAACTTTAAGGGATGCCTGACCTAATTCATCTCTTGCTGTGAGTTCACCTAGAACTTTGTTTTCCGGGAACTTTCCTGGTAGCTGTTGGCTACTTCTCAGACCTCACCTGCTCTCACTCTCTCTTGCTCTCATTCTGTTGCAGCCACACCTGTCTCAGCATGGGATCAAGTTGCTCCTGGATGTAAGAAACATGTTTCAGCCTCTGTGACTTTGCCTTCACTCTGGATTCTGCCTTGAAAGTGTTGCTCTGGATAACTGAATGACTTGTTCCCTCACTTCATTCCAGACTGTGCCCAAATATCACCTCCTCAGAGAGGCCCCGAGACCCCCCTATCTAAAATACCTGTGCTGTCTCCCGCTCACCTTTACCTTGCTTAATTTTTAATGTAACCTATATTAGTACATGATGTTATTTTATGCAGTTCTATTTTCTTCTAAATACTGTAATTGCTTATTTGTTATTGTTGAACTCTGCTACTACAGTAGAAGTCTCATGAAGGCAGGGACTTTTGTCTCATGTTTATGGCTACCTGGCCAGCAGCTATTTAATAGATATTTGTAGAATGAAGGGAAGAGTGAATTGATTAAAGGATTAGTTAAAACAAAAAGAAACACCAAATGCATAAAGCTTGGAGCTACCTATCACTGACCACCACCCCCAAACTCCGCCCCCCACACACACATTTATTCTACAGTGCTAGTGAACTAAACCTCTTAAGTCTAACAGCACAGCAGGATCTCACCCCAGATTTATATAATTTCTTGACAGAAGAAATTTTCTGACATTTCAATATGAATCGTAGAAATCTTGGTATTAAGGCAAATTTCCACATTTATTGAAAGATCTAGGGATTCTAGCGTCAACAAATGCTAAGTCTGAGAGAAGAGGAATAGAAAGTTTTGTGTGGTGGAGATATGGAGCTTTAAGGACTGGAATGGGCTATGAGTAGCATTTTATAATTTACCAAGAGATAGTTTACAGTTTAACATTCCCTCCGACCCGCATTTCAATAATTTCACACTCAAAAGACTTGGTGTTCCTGTATCAGTTGTACAACAGCTTCCTGTGGGTAGTGGTCACTGTATAAGCCAAGCTCAGAATTATAGGATATTTCCATCATCACACACAACACTTTTCTAGACTTTTTCCCATCAAGTACCATAGATGTCCTTGGGTCGAATGTTTTAAAGAACTTAATGAAAATAATCTGAATGTTTATAAGCAGTGGAAGCAGAAAGGTAGCAATGTGTCTGCTGAATTTGTGAGAGCGTTCAACATCTTTCACAGTACTGGTCTGAAAGTCCCTAGAATGTCGGTGCTACTGACTTTCAGTGAAGGAAACAGAGAATGGTGATGTGTCTCAGAGTAAGGGAATGTTCTACTGTCTCCAACACTGGATGGTAGAGAGGCACTTGGTTTGCAGCATAGAAGAGCAAGACTCCAATGTCTATAGAGCTGAATTTCTCAACCATTGGCTGGGGAGACGCAAGCGTATCAGATGTGCTAGATGAGGTTCTGACCGTGTGGGCTGTTGTTCCTTCTGTTCTTTTCTTTTTAACATGAAAATAGTTTAAATTGATGATCTCTAAGAGTCCTTCCCACCCTCATATCCAAATTCTTCAGGAGCTAGCCTGCCTGTACCTCTCAGGTATTTCCATGTCTATGCCCATTAGTGAATTTCTCACTTAAGATAAATGCAAAGTAGGTATATTAAAGATGTTTAGATAATGCAGAACTAAATATTTAAATCAGTGTCTTAAAAAAATAACTTCCAAAAAATATATATTGTTAAAACAAAAAGCAATTTAAAGAAGTTAGCAGTTTCACATGTAAGGAACTTGGAAATCATCAATTTCTCCCAACAAGAAATAAAAAGCTGAACAGACTGAAAAACCAACAGCTCTTCTTGGATCCATAAGAAAGGTGAGAACACAGGGTAAATCACTGCCCCCAAGACTGGAGAGGGACAGACAGGCAAATACAGAGTCATGACTTACCGGAGAAGAAACTCAAGAGTGGAAGCCGCCGCGGGAACCCGTGCTAGGGTAGGAAGACCTGAAATGTAGTTGGCAAATTGCTGTAGGATCATTGTGAACGAGTCAGAGAGTTAAAAACTTCAAGGAGATCTAGTCATAGGGGTTCCCCCACACTTCTGTTTTACCTCCAGGAGCTCTGTCGGGGCTCTCACAGTAAACATTAGCGGAAAATCCGTTTGTGCTTGCAGCAGAGGAAGGGGAAAAGCAACCATTTTGAAACACACTAAAGCTCGCAGCTCTTAACAATGTCTGCTCTCAGGAGAAACTATTTAACCAGAGCTTAACCTGCTGGGGTTTGATCGGACCCTAAGTTACCTGGGGAAGAGAAATGACCGATTCCATCCAACTCAGCTATCCTGTCTTATCTAAATGGGAAGGAACAGCACCTGTGAAGATTACAGTCCAGAGGCCTAGGCTTGCTAAAAATGAAAAACTGAGACCTAATGATAGGGCCAGAGAATACTTCCCCTTCCCCCACACCTTACCACCGCATTATCAAGGCTCATTTTCAACAGTTCATTTTACCCAATACATTATGTCCAACTGCCAAGAAAAAAAAGTCATACTAAAGGCAAAAAATAAAATGTGAAGAGGCAGAGCAAGCCTTAGAACAAAGCATCATAGGGGGATGTTGGAATGATCATGTGAAAGTAGTTAGGCACAAGCAGAGCAGGATAGGGCTCCCCAGGAATGTCAGGTGATCATCAGGTGGTTAAACAACGCTAAGATAATAATTGGTCACAGCCAGTGCCCAAGAAAGGCAGTCTCCCAAAAGATGGAAAACATCTGAAGCTAGTGATCAGCAGCTTCCCAATAAGATCTCAGGAGTTGAGTGAGCAGGCTCCAGTCTCTTGCCACACTAAGGGGCAAAATGGTGGAGTTTAACGGGTATGTAACCTTCCACTAGAAAGGCTCGACTGGTAAGGGAAAAACACCTCAAGTGAGCATGCATACACCTGCAGTAAACACACTGTGCATGCAGCCCTCCCTACTGCTGGCAGGCCACTGTGTGTACAGCCCACCCAAGGGAAAAATCAAGGGAGAAGAAACAGAAACCCCGGAACCATACCAATGTATAAAACCCCAAATCAAGGGTTAGATGGGGTGCTTGGATAGCCCAAGTCGCCCACTTGGTCCTCTTCCAAGCGTACTTTGCTTCCTTTTGTTCTTGCTGTAAAACCTTTTAATAAACCTTTACGGCTGCTCCAAAAGTTGCCTCTGTCTCTCACTCTGCCTTATGCCTCTCAGCTGAATTCTTTCCTCCAAGGGGGCAAGGATAAAGTTTGCTGCAGACCCATCAGATTTATCCCTAGTAACAATCAGACTGGAAATTTAACACAGCAATGATTAGTATGCTATGGGCTCCGATGGATTAAATAGACAGCATGCAATAGATGGGCAATGATGACAGAGAATTGGAAATCCTAAGAAAGAACCAAAAAGAAATGCTGGAGATCAAAAACATTGGAACAGAAATGAAGAATGCCTTTGATGGGCTTATTAGTAGATTGGAGACAGCTGAGAAAATAATTTCTGAACGTTCTCTGTATATACATATATGTGTCTATATATAAACATATGTATATACATATATGTATATATATGTATTATATGTATATATAATGGGTAAATTACCCTCAGAACTTAGACATAAAATCACACTCTGCAAGTGTTTACTAAGAATCAACACCAGATTGGACAAAAGCACAAGTAGGAACAGAAATGACCAAGCCTGAGAATAGATTTATGTGTGTGTTGCCAAGGGATTCTTAGGAAAGATTCAAATACTATCATAGAAACCAGTGAGTTTGCTTCGATTTGGAATATAACTAACTAAAGCCTAGATAAAAGATTGTCTTCACACTTCTGTACCAGAACAAAGGTCTGAATGTCTCCAGCAGCTGTCCTTCCGCCCAAGGGTCCTGCTAAAGCTAAGCGTTTTAGAAACCTCCAAAACTGGAAAGCAAAGAGAACAGAGACTGAACGGCATAGGACAGACTATCCAAGGACTGTAGAACAACTGCAAAAGGTATGAGTATCATGCCCTTAATAGAAATACCAGAAAGAGAAGAAAGGAACAGAGGAAATATTTGCGACAGTAATGACTGAGAATTTTCTCAAATTAATATCAGACACAAAGCCACAGATCCAGAAAGTTCAGAGAAATCCGCAAGAGAAATGCCCCAAAAAACCACATGTGGGCATATCATTTTTAAATTACAGAAAATCAAATATAAAGAAAATGTCCTTAAACCAGAAGGAAAAAAAAGAAAAAAACCTTACTTCTAGAATCTTATGTCTAGATGTAATAAGGATTACATCTGATTTTTTCTTAGAAACCATGCAAGCAAGAAGAGAGTGGAATAAAATATTGTGAGAAAAAAAAAAAAATCCACCAACCTAAAGTTCTGCCCTCTCTAAAATTATCCTTCAAAAATGAAATAAAGTTTTTTTTTTTTTTTTTAAGACAAATTGAGATAGTTTGTTGCCAGTAGAAGTTCCTTGCAAGAAATGTTAAAAGCAGTTCTTTGGAGAAAAGGTCAATGTAGGTCAGAAACACATATCTTCACAAAGGAAGGAACAGAATCAAAAAAGTCGTAAGTGAAGGTAAAATAAAGCCATTTTTATTATTTTTCTTTTTTTAGCTTTATTGAAATATGGGTGGCAAATAAAAATTGTATATACTTAAGATATATAAAGTAATGTTTTGATACCCATTTACATTGTGAGATGATTACCAGAATCAAGCTAATTAACATATCCATCACCTCACATGGTTACCATCTGTGGGTGTGTGTGAGGAGAACACTTAATATCTGCTCTCAGCCGGCCGTGGTGACTCACGCCTATAATCCCAGAGATTTGGGAGGCCGAGGCGGGTGGATCACGAGGTCGAGAGATCGAGACCATCCTGGTCAACATGGTGAAACTCTGTCTCTACTAAAAATACAAAAATTAGCTGGGTGTGGTGGCGCATGCCTGTAGTCCCAGCTGCTCGGGAGGCTGAGGCAGGAGAATTGCTTGAACCCTGGAGGCGGAGGTTTCGGTGAGCCGAGATTGTGCCATTGCACTCCAGCCTGGGTAACAGAGCAAGCAGAGCAAGACTCCGTCTCAAAAAAAAAAAAAAAAAAAAAGATCTGCTCTCTTAGCAAATTTCAAGTACAGATGGTCCTCAACTTCCTATGGTTTGACTTGTGATGTTCTGACTTTATGATGGGTTTATTAGCATGTAACCCCACTGTAAGTCAAGATCTGTCAGTGTATAATACATTATTATTAACCATAGTTACCATTCTGGTACACTAGGTCTCCAGAATTTATTTATCTTATAACTTAAAGGTTGTACCCTTTGACCAACATTTTCCCATTTCCCTAGTCCCAGCTTCTGGCAATCATCATTCTACTATGTTTCTATGAGTTGTATTTTTTTTAATATTCCACATATAAGTGAGATCATGCAGTATTTGTCTAATGCAAGTTACAACTTGTGTAGGCTGGCTAGGGTCATCTCTCTCTTACTGTCCACCTCATATCTAAATATTTCACTTAGGATGCACAACAGACCTAACACCCTGCAAAAAATGCTCTGGAAAACACCCATAACATAGGCAAAGTTATGAATCATCTTCACGTGCTTTTTTCAATTCCTCCTTTAATTCTTTAATTCTACTTTTTGCTCTGTGCATTTACAGCTCAAGGCTGCCTACTTTTCTTTGTGTATTCAGCCCCATATTTAATCGTGGGTCTAATAGCTGAGACTTCTTTTTTTTGTTTTGTCCTTAAACATGATAATTTGTACCCTTTAGGCTCAATTGACTTCTAGTTTCTCTAGGTAATTATTCTGCCAGACTCAGCTGCGGCTTGTGATAGCAAGACAGTATTGACGTAAATGGACAGTGTAGCTTTAGCAGGACCCGTGGGAGGAAGGACGGCTGCTGGAGACATTCAGACCTCAGTTTTGGTACAGAAGTATGAAGACGATCTTTCACCTAGGCTTTATTTAGTTACATTCCAAATCTGATTTCTGTGATTGTATTTAAATCTTTCCCAAGAATCCCTTGGCAACACACACATAAATCTATTCTCGGGCTTGGTCATTTCTGTTACTACCTGTACTTTTGTCCAATCTGGTGTGGATTCTCAGTAAACCCTTGCAGTGTGTAATTTTATGTCTAAGTTTTGAGGGTAATTAACCCATTTCACAATCAACAAATATTTAAGGTGCTTCTATGTGCTAGCCATTTTACTAAACAAAATAATATGCAATGGTTAAGATAAAAACAAATACTTGCTAACAAGTGATTACAGTGCACTTTGAAAAGCTGGATAGACATCCTGATGAAAGCACTAAAATGCACTGATTCTAACAAGCATCAGAGCTTTTCAATGATGCAGTTTTCAGCTTCCTATGTAGTGTGTGATATAAGGCAAGTGTTAGATGTTCCCAGAGTATATACAAAGGTGGTCTAAGAAGTATATTATTCAATAATTTCTAGAAGACCCTAGGGCCTTCAGCATTTTATAAAGTTGAAGTATGCCGCTTGCTGTGGTTTGCATATTTTTTTCCAAGAAACACATGTTAAAATTTAATCCCTGATGTGGCATTATTGACAGATAGGGCCTTTAAAAGGTGATTGGGTCATGACGAGTCAGCCCTCATGAATGATTTAATCTATGCATGGATTAAAGAATGGATAGATTAATGGATTATCACAAGAAGTAGGACTGGTAATTTTAAAAGAAGAAGAAAAGAACCTGAGTTAGCACACTAAGTCTTTCTTTCATTTGATGGCCTGAGCTACCTAGGAACTCTGCAGAGAGTCCCCACCAGCAAGAAGACCCACACCATATGGCCCCCTCACCCTTGGACTTCTCAGCCTTTATAGCTATAAGATAGAAATTCCTTTTTCAAAATAAATTACCCAGTTTTCAGCATTCTATTATAAGCAAGAGAAAGCAGATGAAGATGCCATTAGTAGGAAATAAATACATCTACATTTGTTTATGTTGTTTTTCTTTAGTATCTAAACCTTCAAGATAGCTTTAAGTAGTGTACATTTAAGAAATAGCTTTGTGCTCTTGAGCTGCAAATGTGAACTTGCTTAGAGCTCCTTTATCCTGGTAGAACATGCTGATACAATGATTAAAATTCTGCTATTCTTCTGAGAGTCCTTTGCGAAATTATAACTACATAAGATTGTTTTATGTATATTATAGGTTGAACATCCCTAATCCAAAAATCAATAATCCTGAATGCTCCAAAATCTGAAACTTTTTGAGCACCAACATGATACCACAAGAAGAAATTGCCACACTTGACCTCATGTGACAGGTGACTGTTAAAATGCAGTCAACACTTTGTTTCGAGCCAAAGATGATTTACAACATTTTATAAAATTTCCTTCATGCTCCGTGTGTAAGGTATATATAAAACATAAATGAATTTCATGTTAAGACTTGAGGCCCATCCCCAAGATAATACTATTCTATTTATGCAAATATAGCAAATCCAAAACTTCTGAAATCCAAAACACTTCTGGTAGTCCCAAGCATTTAAGTTAGGGATATACAATTTGTTTAATAATTTTTCCGTAACTAAATGAATTACCTGAGAAGGTCATATATGGAGCCCAATTCTCTTCAAAAATATTAGTAAACAACTTTTTAAGGAAATAATATCTACCCATTCCACCACCTCCTATTAAAATAACATGGCTACATATTATTTTAGGCATGCATTTCCTGTTATACAATGTTATGATTTTTATTATGTTCTGAAATATAATTGTGTCTATGTACATACTTATACATTGTACTTTGTGGTATTCTCTTAGTCCATTTTGTGCTGCTATAACAAAATACCTGACACTGGGTAATTTATAAAGAAGAGAGATTTAGTTCTTACAGTTCTGGAGGCTGTGAAGTCCAAGGTCAAGGGAACTTCATCTGGCAAGCACCTTGTTGCTGTGTCTTCCCATGGCAGAAAGAATAATATGGTAAGAGCCCACGAAAGAGAGCAAGAAAGGACAGAGCCCTGATGACCTAATTACCTCTTAAAGGTCCTACCTGTCTATATTGTTACGTCAGTTATTAAGTTTCCAACACAGGAACTTTGGGGGAAACACTCAAATCATAATAGCATTGTCTCTTGGTTAAGCTGTATTATGTACAGCATGTGTAGTTTTATTTGTTCTTCTTGTTGATCTGTAACAATGTGTTTTTGGAAACACATTGGGAGATTCAGATTAAGATGGCTGCCGTTATTTTACATGAACCTAAAAGCCATGAATTACTCTTATTTTTAACTATGAAATTTAAACCTGATGATGTAAAAATCCAATTTCCCAAGCAAATTTGCTAATTGATTTTTATGTTGTAGTGAACACATAATGAATCTTTGGTGTCAGCCATTATCTGGACTAATATCCCAACCATATTGCTTACTGTCTCTGTACACTTAACCTTCATGTCTTCATCTATAAAATGAAAATAATTATTTAAAAGGATATTGCTAAAGCTCAGTGATATAATAAATATAATGCAGTTAAACAGTGCATGCCACTATAGGATATTTCCTTTTTTATTTAGAGAGCACAGACTTAATAATAAATATACCTTCTAAGTAAAATCATAAAAAGATAGCTATAATGGTCTAGGGAAATTGGCTTAAAAGCTAATATCAATATCTGTCATTATATGCATCTGCTATTATTCATGAAGAAGGCCCTGTCATTTTAGCTACACTTGTAATACAGGTCATTCTATTGATGTAACTTATGGCTACTAGGTAGATTAAGATATTTATTAATTTGGTTTTGATAAAAGGAGCAATCATGATGGCAGATTAGAATATTATGGGAAAATATGTCCTTGCTCTAGTGAGTGGTCTTCTTGAAATTACTTTTCAAATTTATTGTTGTTCAAATACAGTAGTTCCCCTATTCTCAAAGTCTGACATGAAATATACTATCAGATAAGAAATGATTTCTTAACTACCTTTATTCACAAGTACGTAAGTAATAAGATGGTAGCAAGCGTAGAGGAAAATCATGCTTTGTCCTTTAGAATCCTTCAAGGTCAATGCTTTCCTAGCAGTTTCAGCTTTAAGAATTAACATTTCCCCCCTCTCATTGCACTAACAACATTAAAGTCAAATCAAAAGAGAAGAAAAGCATCACAGTCCCAGCAGCTCAGTAAATCAAGTTGTTTACCTGTTTCTTTTCCCTGGAAATAAGTATGTATATTTTCAGGGTTTTAAATGTAGAGATTGTGCCACAAGCTCATGTTTTTTAGTTTTTCTTTACAAAATGGTTCCTAAACACATTCTGATTATCATGATGTAAACAATGTGAATATACATAGACAAAGATTGAGAGAAAACCACAAAATTGTTTAGGAGGTGTATTAGTCTGTTTTCACGCTGCTAAAAAAGACAGGGGAATTTATAAAGGAAAGAGGTTTAATTGACTCACAGTTCCACATGGCTGGGGAGGCCTCTCAATCATGGCGGAAGGTGAATGAGGAGCAAAGTCACATCTTGCATAGCAGCAGCCAAGAGAGAGCATGCACAGGGGAACTCCCCTTTATAAAGCAATCAGATCTGTGAGACTTATTCACAGCCACAAGAACAGCATGGGAAAGATCCAACCCCATGATTTAATTCCCTCCCACTAGGTCCCTCCCACAGCATGTGGGAAGGGAGCTACAATTCAAGATGAGTTTTGGGTGGAGACACAGCCAAACCACGTCGGAAAGTTGTAAGGACGAGTGCTTTCATCCTCCCTTTTCCTCCCAGTTTTATTAAGGTATAATTTTATTAAGGTATAATTGACAAATAAAAATTATATGTATTTATGGTACACAGCATGTTTTGATATATGTATACATTGTGAAATGATTCAATCAAACTAATTAACATATCCATCAGCTCACATACCTATCATTTTTTAAGGTGAGGATTTAAGATAGACTCCCTTAGAAATTTAAAAACATATAATACATTATAGTTAATATAATCACCATATAGTACAATAGATCATCAGAACTTACTTAACCTATGGAACTGAAACTTTGTATTCTTTGACAAACTTCTCCCCATTCCCACCCCCCATCTCAGAGCCCCTGGTAACCACTATTCTACTCTCTGCTTCCCTGGATTCTACATACAAGGGAGATCACACAGAATATTTTTCTGTACCTGGCATATTGAGCTACGAATAAAGTCTTCTAGATTCATCTATGTGTCACAATTGACACAGCTTCCTTCTTTTTAAATCTTTTTTATCTTTATTATTAACTGACAAAAATTATATATATTCATACTATACAACATGGTATGTTGAAATATGCATGCATTTTACAATGTATAAATCAAGCTAACATATTTATTACCTCACCTTCTTATTTTTTGGGGGTGAGAAAACTTAAAATCCACTCTTATAGTGATTTTCAAGTATGCAATATATTGTTATTAACTATATTTACCATGTTGTATAATTGTAAATTTCTTGAACTTATTATTCATCTCTAACTGAAAGTTTGTACCCTTTGGCAAATGTTTCCACAATATTTTCCCACCCCAGTCCCTGGTAACCACTACTTTACTCTCTACTTCTATGAGGTTGACTGTTTTAGATTTCACACATAAGTGAGATTATGTGATCTTTATCTTTCTGTACTTGGCTTGTTTCACTTAAAATAATATCATCCAGGCTGGGTGCAGTAGCTCATGCCTGTAATCCCATCACTTTGGGAGGCTGAGATGGGTAGATCACATGAGGACAGTAGTTCGAGATCAGCCTGGCCAACATGGCAAAAACCCGTATCTACTAAAAATACAAACAGTAGATAGTATGGTGGTGCATGCCTGTAGTTCCAGCTACTCAGGAGGCTGATTCTTGAGAATCCTTGAACCTGAGTGGTGGAGATTGCCGTAAGCCAAGATCACACCTCTGCACTCCAGCCTGGGTGATAGAGTGAGAACCCATCTCAAAAACAAACAAACAAATAATAATTATATCATCCAGATCCATCCATATTGTTGCAAATAATAGGATTTTCTTCTTTTTAAAGGCTGAATAGTATTCCATTTCTGTAATGCAATATATATCACATTATATACACACATACACATAGATCACGTTTTCTTTATCCATTCATCCATTAATGGACACTTCAATTGTTCTCATTTCTTGGGTATTGTGAATAATGCTACAAGGAACATGGGAGTACAGACGTCTCTTCAACATTCTGAACAGATATGGCTGTATGTCCAGAAGTAGAATTCCTGGATCATGTATAGTTCTAGTCTTAGTTTTCTGAAAAACCTTTAGACTGTTTTTAATAATGTCTGTACTAATTTACATTACTACCAAGGAATGTATAAGTGTCTCCTTTTCTCCACATCCTGGTCAGTACTTGTTATCTTTTGTCTTTTTTTATAGTAGCCATTCTAACAAGTGTGAGGTACTATCCTTTTGTACTTTCCACATTTTCTGGTAATTAGTGATGTTGACCATTTTTTCACATACTTATTGTCTCTTTGTGTGTTTCCTTTTGAGAAATGTCTATTTAGATCCTTTGACCATTTTTCAATTGGGTTATTTGTTTTCTTGCTGTTGAGTTTTCTGAGTCTCTTTTGTATTTTGGATATTAACTGCTTATTAGATGGATGGTTTGCAAATATTTTCTCTTATTTTCTTGGTTGTCCCATCCCTTTTTTTCAAACGTGCTTTAATGTTATTACATTTTATTTTCTGTAACTATATGTTAACAGCTAAGATAGGTATTGAGTGCCAGACAATATTTAAATGTTTTATATGCATCTTATTTAATTCTTACATTTTGCAGATGAAGAGAAGGAGTCACAAAGAGGCTAAGTAATTTTAGTGGGGTCATACTTCTGAGAGTAATTTGCCATATATGTGATACTTAATACAATCTTATAATTCACTTTCATGCTTTTTGCATAATTATTGACAATAGCCCAGATATGGAAGCAACCTAAATGCTTATCAGCAAATGAGTAGATTTTTTAATGTGGTATGTGGATACAATAGAAAACTATTTATCTTTTTTTTTTTTTAAAGAAAAAAAGAGATCCCATTATTTGTGACAACAGGGATGAACCTGAAGGGCATGAAGTAAAATAAGCTAGGCACAGAAAGACAAATATCACATGATCTGTTACATGTGAAATTTACAAAAAGTGGAAGGCAGAAGTAAAGAGTGGAATGGTGGTTACCAGGGGCAAGGTTGGGGGTAACTGTTAGGGAGTTGTTGGCCAAAGGACACAAAATTTCAGTTGAGATAGAAAGAATAAATTCATCAGATCTTTTTTACAACATAGCAACTACAGTTAATAAGAATGCATTATACTCTTGAAAGTTGCTGAGAGTATAGATTTTGTGTTCTCACAAAAATATGTGTGACGATTCATATGTTAATTCGCTCAATTTAGCTATTCCACAATGTAAACATATTTCAAAACTACGTGTTGTACAGGATAAATATGTGCAATTTTTAACTGTCAATAATTTTTTAAAAAGATCAAACTGTCAAAGCAGATTCACACAAATCATAGGTCATGCCTGCAACAAGATTTGCTGAATGTTAGCAAAGAATATTAGCACAAGGCAGCCATGAGCTCCATGAGTTTCTATAAGCTCCTGAATCCAACAAACAAGCCTTTTTGAAGTTCCTTTTCTCATAGCAAGATGTGAGGATCCCGAACTGGATGTGGTACAGTTTCACACAGTAGAGGCCATTCTGGTTTGAGGTTTCTCCGTTTGGCTATTCTATTAGGCTGGTAAGAGCTTTTGTATCCAGCTGCATCCTACAAATTCATAACATTCTAGGTTTAATTAAAATAAGCTATCCAGAGAGATCAGATATATTCTCAAAAGCCATCTTTCACAAAATCTTATATTCCTGTGAATGGATCCCATCACAGTGTTTCTGAGAACATTAGGTGTGAGAAATAATGCCTTGGATGTCCCAGGGGAAAGACAGGAAGAATTAGAACTCCTGTTAATCCATTCCTCTCAGTGCCTCATTGTTGATGAGGCTTATGGCAACCAAATACCTGCTGAAATATCTGGCCTTAGTCAGGACTGAAACAGCGCAAGGCTGGGGCTTTAGTCGTTTTTCTTCTCTGCATTTTCATTTTTTACTTTGATTTTGGTTACTTTAGATAAAATTGTAAAGAGTGTGTGTGTGTGTGTGTGTTTGTGTGTGTGTGTGTTGTGTGTAAATTATTTAAATTGGCCGAGAACTTCTTAGAAATCAAAGATAAGATAGCATTTTTAATGAAAGGGTTATGTTTTTATTAGGATTGACATTTTTTTTCTATAGAGACAACCACAACATATTTTAATTTCTGACCAAAAAAAAAAAAAAAAAAAAAAGAAAAGAGACATTTTCATTATAGTTTTTGATAGCTGAACCCCTGAGTTTACCTGACATAAATCCTTACTTCAGCAACTGTGGAGCTTTCAGTTAATACTCCTTTGGTAAATTTATTATTTTGCTGAGTAGCCCATTCTCTCTTGGGTCAGCTACATATTATCCATTTAACACAAAGCACGTCTCTTTCACTGTAACCCCTTATATCTTATTTTGCCTTCCAGGGATCCCTAAGCCCAATCTTTATACCACATGTTAATTCTTTAGTTGTTTGAAGGTATGCAGTATGGTAGAAAGAACACCAAACTAGGAATCAAGAGACTTGACTTACTGTTGCAGCTCTGCTACTAACTAGCTTTTGAAGCTCAGTGTCCTGGTACTTCTTTTTCCTGTTATCTAAAACTGGAAGGTAGTAATGGTAAACTAAATGACTAAAAACTCCTGTGTGTCTCTTTTTTTTCTGTGGATTTAGCATTGTCTATCATCCTGGGAAATACTGAGGGGAGCCTTTCATGTTTCATTTTAAATACAATGTGGCATAGAAATATGTCATATTAAATACAATGTGGCATAGAAAGTTGGTGCTCACCATTACGTGTGCTTTTGGACATGGTGATAGAACATCTCTCCTGCTCCCCAGGCCCTCGTAGGGCTTTTGTGACTGAATTCCGGCCAAGGAAGTGAAGATGAATAATTACCGGGTATCCCTTCCAGGCCTGGCCTCCAAACATCTCGGGGTGTTTGTGTGTGCTCTTGGACTCCCTTTCTCTCTCTTTCACTTTTCTTGTTTCTTGGTCAGATATAGAGGATCCTTAAAAAATGCTAAGGCCCTAGAGGACAGAGAAACTAGAGAAAATCCATTAGCCTAGGCTCCTAAATGATCTGTACTAAACTGTGATGTAAAAAAAAGAAAATATTCAATACAACTTAATTTAATTAAGCCTCTAAAATTTTGAGGTTGTTTGTTTTAGTAGTTTATCTTTTGTCTAAAAATAACACTTTCTCCTTACCCTGAAGGTGAATAAGCTCCATTTTCTCCTTACCCAGAAGGTGAATATAGATTTGTATAATTTATATACCACTTACTCATTTTCAGAAAGCTCCTCAATTATAATTAAGAAATTGTCACAATCCCTCATGGGAAAAGATGTACTTTCCTTCTCATTTTAGGCTATAGAATTGTGGGCAGTGGAAAATGAATTGCAGCATACTCAAACGCAGTAACTATTTCCACCGGGGCACAGAATTCATTTGTTAGAAATCAAATGCTAGAACTACCAATGTTTTATTTGTATAATGCCCACATTTATTAGAAATTTGCAAATGACAATTTGCTCTGCTTAACATTTTTCTTTAATTTGCTAAGGTGCCCTTCTTGATTAATGTCACTTCTTTTGACCATTATGCACATTGCTAGATAAAGCATATGAATATGGTGACAGCACAGGCATTTTAAAAATATTGAACTTCAATTTTTTTTAACTTTAAGGTTCCTTTACATTTTCATTTCCAAAATAATAATTATTAAATGCATTGTCTTTTAATTTTGTCTGCCACTAACACATCTCAAGGTTAAAAACTAAAAATATATATATATTGCTTGATTAGAGCACCTGTGAAGAGTATCCCAATGAGAAAAGAAAAAACATGTTAATTACTCAATCCTCTAACACCTTTCTAGAAGAGTGGCTTCTGGTAAGTGGAAGACTGTTTGCTAAGTGAGGTGATGTCTCTGGGTATTCAAGTTTGCTTGTTGAAGCAGTAATCAGGCTGACTTTTCCTGACTAAGAACAGGAAATTACTCAGAGATGCGGAAAAGATCTGGAAACAAGGAAAAGAAGAGCTAAACAGATTATTGAGCAGAGAAAAAAGTGAAGATGGAAAGCTCCCTGGACACTAGCAAAGCTATAGGATCTTATAAAAATGACTTAGGAGGGTTATATGCTACTGGATGTGATAGAAAATGCTTTTTTTTCCTTCCCGGTAGAAGCTTCAGTAATATCTGTGCTGCTGACAGTTATTTCTGCCGGTAATGGAAGAAGTTCTAAGTCCTGGCTGTAGGAGTGTTGAAGCTGAGAAATAGAAGTCTGAATACCTCCATAAATTTAACAAAGGTCAAAATCGTGGTCAACAACAGGCCTCCTACTGGGGTTTAAGAAAATTGTTACTGGCTGGGCGTGGTGGCTCACGCCTATAATCCCAGCACTTTGGGAGGCCGAGGCGACCAGATCACGAGGTCAAGAGATCGAGACCATCCTGGCCAACATGGTGAAACCTCTCTCTGCTAAAAAAAAATACAAAAATCAGCTGGGCGTGGTGGCTTGCGCCTGTAGTCCCAGCTACTTGGGAGGCTGAGGCAGGAGAACTGCTTGAACTCGGGAGGCGGAGGTTGCAGTGAGCTGAGATTGCGTCACTGTAATTGCACCATTGCACTCCAGCTGGGCTCCTCTCAACAGAGCATGACTCTGTCTCAAAAAAGAAAAGAAAAGAAAATTATTACCGAACAGTACCATCAGTCTATCTCCAACAACAATCTCTCATTGCTCTAAACCTACCACAGGACTTTCTTCTCAAGGCTCTCATTTCTTTCTTTGTCTCAGCATAACTTCAGGACTAAAGAAGCGTGAGCTCCGTAAATAACCTTGTGTGTATTTCCTGGAAATTCTATCCTCACTCAGCACCCTTAGTGAGAATTGCACCTTTCTGATGTGATCCTGCTCAGCCTTCCTTCATCTCAATAGACTAATATTTCTTAACTTTTTATTTACTGCACAATTTTATAACATAAAGAAAATTGAACAAGAAAAAAAGAAAATCTCACCATCTTAACATACTGTTTCATTTTTTTCTGGTTCTGTTTACTCCTAATCCTCATAAATCAACAGTTTATATAGTTGGAACTATAATATACATACAATTTTATGCTCTGCTTTTAAATTTTAATAGATGTCATACAAATCTTTTCATGTAAATGTGAATTTTTTGAAATCACAATAGTTAATATTGAAGATATTCTAACAGAATGATATAAACCTTGAGTTATTCTCTTTTTTTTTTTTTTTTTTTTTTTTTTTTTTTTTTCATACAGTGAAGCCTTCAGTCCTTTTGTTAGAACCAGGCCTGAATACTTCTCAGTTTCTTGTATGAAAAATCATTCTTTGGCTGCCCCCTTCTGCCTACTTTGAAATCTGATTCTTGTCTGAATCTGGCTGGGGATCTCCAGACTGTTATCCTAGTTGCCCTTTGCATAATCCTTCAGGTTTGATTTTACAACTCACTATGAACTTGGCTTCAGCCTCTCGATTTTTTGACTTAAGTAATTTGGCATGGGTTAACTAGAAGTTCATAGAGGTGAATTCTGGAAATCTTAAGTAAATTTAAATTTAAATCATTTTTCTGAATGGAAAAGATATGCATTTACTAAATATCACAATGAAAGTATTGTATAGAGCATAGAAATACAAAATCTCATTTTATCCCTATAAAACCGTAAGAAATAGACATTATTAATTTTTATTTTCTTAGAGGAGAAAACCTTAGTGCCACAACTTTAACATGATCAAGGACGCATTACTAGAAAATGGCAGAGCCATGTAAATTTGAACCCAGTTCTGATTTAAATTTCCATTATATATATTCTCTTGCATCGCTCAAGTACCATCACAGATTCCAGTTATATGAATGTCTCATTTACTTTTTCTCCCAAAATAGTGAACTGCTAGAAGGAACTGTGACAATATTTTAATGCTTTTTCTGTTTTCTGTGTGTACTTTCTAAATTTTTTTTTCTCATACCCTAAGGCACTTACGTTTAAAATCATAATAAAAGTATATAAAACTTAATGGGCATAAGGATATGAATGTTTTAATTAAACAGGCATGTGTTTTGTGGTCAGATAGATCAGAATTTGAATCCAAGTACTACCACTTAATCTCTTTAGCTTTATTTTCCTCATTTGTATTGAGGCAATGATAGTACCAACCTCAAACGCTGATGAAATGAGATAATATATTAGTTACTGTACCTGGCATCTAGTAATGATTTACTATATTGCTGTCATGATTTATTATATTGCTTTCTCATATTTAAGTAATTAAAACTCTTTGGTATGCTGAATATTTGGTCTTGATTTCTCAATTCCCTGGTTACAGTTTTTCGTTCATTTTAATGCAGTGTTTTGGAAATGTGTCAGTTCTGTGATAATAAATCCTGTGATAGCATTTAGCATAAGTGCAAACAAAGGCTTTAGCTTCCCCTGTGGGTACATCATAGTAATCATGGCATCAACAGCAACATGCTTCTTGATTAGATCAATTAATTCAGGAAGACGAGATATTTATTTTGCATTTTTCAAATTTTATGCTCCATGGTGACTTCCTATTGTTAAATGCTTGTCATTACTCTCACACTTTATTTCATCTAGACCACTGAATGGTGTAATGAACTTACAATTACATATATGAGAGCAATTTATCTAATATCAATTCTCCACTGAAATCATGATCTCTAAGAGATGAAAAAAATGGGGTACTAAAAAGAGAGAGAGAAAACATTATAGCTCTGCACAACTTTTCAAAACCTTCTTTAATATTTAGAGGTATTATCAGTTAAGAATTAGAGATTGAAAAGGCTGATTGGTTTGTCATGTTATTAGCAATTTGAATTTCTTCTTTTTCATTTATATCATTTGCTTGTTTTTATTGTTTTTTTTTCTCTTTCTCTGATTAAGAAAAATGGGACTAGATCATAAGGACACAGAAGTATTTCACATTTTCACACAACTCAATAGTGAAAAATGTACCTGGTCATCACAAGGGTCTGGAAACAGAAACTGGGGAGATGAAGAGATTCTAAATTGAGTATGAGTAGTCCATCAGGGATTGCCATCTGTCATTGTCCCTACTGAGTCTTTGTGACAGGTAAGGAATACTAAGGAAGAAAACTCTAGCATTGTAATTTAGGATTCGTTGATGGGTAGACTCTAACTACTTAAATTTAGAGAACAGATTTTTAGCAAGTTTCACTGGCATAACACTGCAGCAGTTCTCTGCCACCCAGTGAGCCATGAGCTCTTTAAGGAGTCTGCATCAGCACTTGGGGGGAACCTCATTTTTGGACTCTCTCTTTCAGTGCTAGCACTAGTGTCTGGTCCTAATATCTAGTATTTCTATATTTTTTAGAGTTTTCTTTGCTTCTTATGGGCTAATCTCTCTCATTATTCCAAACTCCATGACAGTTAATATTGTTTTACATTAAAGGTTTCCTGTTCAAATCACTAGGTGGTTTCTGTTTCTTGATTGGACCTGGACTAATTCTAACTGAAACTGCCCTAAAGGTCTTATTTCTTACACTTTAAAAAAGCCATCACTTTTTGGTTCCCTGTATTGTTACTTATGCTAATACTAATCACTATTGATCTTTGCCTTTTTGATTAGATCAGGGTTCCTCATTGTCATTACTGATATTTTAAACTGAATAATTCTTTGTTACAGAGGCTTCTCTGTGTGTCATAGCATGTTTAGCAGCTTCAGAATCACTCCTGGCTGAGAATCACCAAATTAGTTTTTGTCTTTTTAAAAAACGATGTGGTTCTTTCATCCATTTGGGCATGTTGGCACATGCTTGTTATCCCAGCTACTCAGGAGACTGAGTCAAGAGCATCGCTTAAGCCCAGGAGGCAGAGGCTGCAGTGAGATGACTTTGTGCCACTGTGCTCCAGCCTGGGGGAGAGAATGGAGTTTTCAGAGTGAAAACAGAAGCTTATTTTATTTTCTTTCTGAACATATCAGCCATTGTCCCAGCCTAGATTATTAAGCAATGCTTCCTTCTTCACTGATTTAAAATGCGGCCTTTATTTTTTATTTCTTATGCATATTAGTTTATGCTTTAGAATTATTTTCTTTAGAATTATTTTTCTATTCCATTAAATTTTTATTAATTTCTACAATGTTTTAATTATTTTAGCTCTATAATACATTTTGAAATATCTGAGAGGTTTGGGTCCCTTTAATAATTCTTCAAAATTTACACACCTATGCTAGTTCATTAATTCTTTCACATGAGCATTTAAATGGTTTTGTTAAGGTCTTTAAGTATTTTCTTTATATTTTGAACAAATTGCATTTAACCCATTAATCACAATAAAAATGATTAACGCCATTTTCAAAGAGCCACTCTTCTCAGACAGGAACTTCATAAAGTCATTTATTCAAATCTCCCTTTATGCAAATCAGTGACACGTCATCATATTCTTCATAAAAACCCTGTATATTTCTTGTTAGATTTATTTCTAGGTATTCTCTATTGAGAATAAGGTTATTTGTTTCAACATATTTTTAACTATTCATTTCTAGTTTAAAATAAAGTTATAGGCTGGGCACAGTGGCTCACACCTGTAATCCCAGCACTTTGGGAGGCTAAGGCAGGTAGATCACTTGAGATCAGGAGTGCGGGACCAGCCTGGCCAACATGGTGAAACCCTGTCTCTAGTAAAAACTACAAAAGTTAGTTGGGCACGTTGGCACATGCCTGTTATCCCAGCTACTCGGGAGACTGAGGCAGGATAATCGGTTGAACCCAGGAGGCAGAGGCTGCAGTCAGCTGAGATTGTGCCATTGTACTCCAGCCTGGGGGACAAAGGGAGACTCCATCTCAAAATAAAATAAAATTATAGATTTTATGTATGTATTGCATACCTGACAACTTTATTAAATCCCTATACATCTTATTTTTCAGATAATTTTCTTGAGTGACCAAATCTATTTCAATGTAAGAATTTCAGAAAAATACAAATTTTTCATGAGACCATTATCACCTCATAGAAAGTAAAATCTCTATAATTTTCTGAGAGATTTTCTCACCTCATTAAAATCTTCTCAGAGAGAAGCACTGGAAGGCATTCATTGGAAGGAGATAAGATAATGGTTCCCTGCGGATATAAAATGTAATGTTGTATATTTCCCTCTCCTTTCTCACTCTTTGATATTACAGGGTCAGTGCCAGGGTACATTTGCTGCAAGATGTGAAGGCATTGTCAATTCAGTTTGGTTTAGCTAACATAGTCAAACATCTTTTACACATCTAACTTCATCTTAGTTCTGGCAAGAAAAAAATGATAAACCAATCTCACTCCTTATCCTAAAGGAGCTTATTTCCAAAGAGTAGAAAGGACAAATAGAAAATTTCAAAAGAATATGTTTACCGTGAAAGTAACATATCCAAAATATGGTTGCTATCAGAGATCAAATGAAGGAAGCCAGCCCTTAGGGAAGAATGGGTGGCAATCAATGAAAGATTTTCTAAATAAAATAGAATTTAAGGTGGACAAGAAAGATTAAGCCATGTTAACTGTATGCAGTCAGATGGGGTAGGGAGTTGTTGAGAAAGAAGATACCACATAAGCAAATTCATAAATGTATGCATTGGGGACAGAGATACTGTACATGACGCAGAATTGCTCAGGTTTAAGACAAGGAGAATGATGGACATGAGGTTTGAAGAATTAGGTAGAACTAGATCTTCCAGGTTTTTATATTAGGAAAAATGCTTGAAGTTAATTTTATGGGTAATATGGAACCTATGAGTGGGCTGAGTAATGCTGTCAGATTTCATTTTTATAGATAGAGCAGAGTGGCAATGCTATGAAGGATAGGTTAATGGGTATAGGATGAACTGAATTAAAAATGTTTTAAAAATCAGTAAAGAAGCTACTGCACCAGGAAGGAGGTTATTCCAAATTGAACTAGTTTGGAATGATGTGGTCAAAGGGACAGATTCTAGAGACTGGCAGGATTTGTTGACTGACTGGATAGTGTAATGAGTTTATATTGTGTCAATTAGCTAAGCTGGAATTATGATTTTCAGTATTTTCTTTACTTCCTAGTTCCAGGTTAACATAGGCATTGTAAAATATTTTGTGTGATATTTGGAAGGCAGATGTGAAACAGTAGTTGTGTGTGTGTGTGTGTGTGTGTGTGTGTGTGTGTGTGTGTGTGTGTGTGTGTATTTAATGCAGGGAATGTCATTGAGGGTACTGGGCACAGTTGCAGCTCATACACATTGTTGCTGATATACTGGCTTATCTTACTGGCTTGGGCAACTGCTGGTGTCACAGCCTCTCCAGTTCCTGCTGGTTTTTCTTCAGCTTTTCCTGAGCCAGACCCAACACCAGAGGAAGAAGGAACAGTCATACATAAACTATTTAACCAGTCTCCACAATTCCTTTGAGTCAAATTCTAACATAAATCTATATTTTCTGTCATTTCTGTTGGCTCTATTTTTCTGATTAAATCATGACAGATAATAGATCTAGAGAGTGATAGAGCAGAAGAAGTGTACCGACATTTCCTATTGGAGTCATTTGGTAGATAATGGCAGGATACATTGTAATACAGGATACATGAGAGGAATAAATCTGGAGTTAGTATGTAAACCCCAAAATCAGCGTTGATGTGTGGGATTTGATTTGCTTGAAACAGATATGTAGTGATGCCAATTGGAATGGTAGATAGTTGTTTATCTTAATCCAAGAGGAGGGATTAAAAGTGGTGACACTGTATTGAAGCAATTGTATACAAAGTAGCTAAAACCATGATGCTTGATGAGGTAGCCCAGAGAAAGCAAGGGTTAGAAAGAGAATTGGAGAGAAATTACTGAAAAACAGCACAGGAGGAACACATCATAATTTAAGATGTGTTTGGAGAGAAATACACCAATAAGAAGACCAAGAAAGAGTTATTTTAAAAGGTGAGAAGAATAGGGGTTGGGGGTAAAAAGAGTATAATGAAAACAAATAATTTTAACATATTTAAGAATCAAGGTCCACTATATCATTTGGGGCAGAAAGTTTTTTTAGATTTGTTCATATAAAGATTATCAGTAGTTAACATCTGGCTCAGCAGTTTCTGTGGAGTAAGTAGCAGGAGTGTAAGCCAAATGTTCAAATTAATTGAACACTAGAGTGAGTATAAAAGTGAAATGATGGTTGAAAATGGAGCAGAAAACTGACTAGGATCTGGAGGTAGATATAAAGTCAAGGGAGGCCTTTTTCAGCACTGAGAGGTATATATATATTCTCAGGGAAGTGCTCTATGACACTGAAGCTATATGACAATGAAGCTATAGGAATGTGTTATAATTGATAGAGGAAACAACTTGGGTGAACAGAAGGGACTGGAGTCAAGAGCCTAAGGAACGAGTTATCCCTGAGAAGAAAGAAAGGCATTTCTAAGACTAGAGGGGAAAATGTGATGATATTTGCAGCTACAGATGGGTATGCAGACATAGAGGTGTACTCTGTTTTGTTGATCAATACAAAGCTATCTCCTGAAAGTAAATGAGAAAAGGGCATGTAGCATATGAGAAAGGTAATGCTTTGAAACAGTCACTAGAGGAAATGTGGAGATAAACCAAGTGCAGAGAGAAATCTGGTTTTTGGTGGATCTGAGGAAACGATGTTATAAAAGAAAAGCTCTGTCCTGGGACTGTCTTGCTTCCAAAAGACATCATGTCTGAAGAGCAAAGGTGGCCAGGTGACCTCCATAATGCCCATCTGTATTAGCTAGTTCTTATGCTGCTATTAATAATAATAATAAAGACACACCTGAGACTGGGAAATTTATATTTTATTTTTATTTTTATTTATTTATTTATTTATTTTCCCTTTATTTATTTTATTGCATTTTAGGTTTTGGGGTACATGTGAAGAACATGTAAGATTGTTGCATAGGTACACACATGGCAGTGTGATTTGCTGCCTCCCTCCCCATCACCTACATCTGGCATCTCTCCCCTTGCTATCTCTCCTCAACTCCCCACCCCCCGCCATCCCTCCCCTATTGCCCCCCAACTGACCCCAATGTGTAGTGCTCCCATCCCTGTGTCCATGTGTTCTCATTGTTCAACACCCGCCTATGAGTGAGAACATGCGGTGTTTGATCTTCTGCTCTTCTGTCAGTTTGCTGAGAATGATGATTTCCAGGTTCATCCATGTCCCTACAAAGGACACAAACCCATCGTTTTTCATGGCTGCATAATATTCCATGGTGTATATGTGCCACATTTTGAGACTGGGAAATTTATAAAGGAAAGAGGCTTAATTGACTCACAGTTCAGCATAGCTGAGAAGATCTCAGGAAACTCATAATCATGGCAGAAGGGGAAGAAAACATATTCTTCTTTGCATTGTGGCAGCAAGAAGTGCCTAGCAAAGGGGGGAAAGACCCTTGTAAAACCATCAGATCTCATGAGAACTCACTCACTATCACAAGAACAGCATGGAGGAAACCACCCCTATGATGCAATTACCTCTCACCAGGCTCCTTCCATGACATGTGGGGATTATGGGATTACAATTCAAGATGAGATTTGGGTGGGGACACAAAGCCTAACCATATCACCACCTCAGCAGGAAGCGCAGGAAAGGAGGCAATGATGCAGCTAGCAGAAATCACTTTAAAAAGTGGCAACTGGGAAATGAACAAATGGAAGATTGTATGGCAGATGGCAGAGTAATAGATGTTTTTACAAAGCAGCCTTGTGAGCGGCAGAGTTGTGGCGTAGTATATTTCCTGCTTGGAATATTCTCCTATATGCTGCCATGTGTTCTTACGCAGTTATGGTGAATGCAACAACAGCCATTCCTTAGCTGATAGAAACACTCCTGAGGAGCTATGATGTGCCAAGGTTGGGTCACTCACAGGGGATGTGGCAGTGACAAACGTGGTCTCTCTTCCCTAGGAGGATGTAGTCTAGTGTGGAATACAAAAAGAAGTCAGAATACATATTGTGAAAAATGAATGAGCTAAATATAGGATGTTATATACAGAGCACAGAGAAGATAAAGTTAAAGGACGGCATCTGGATGCTCGTCGGTGTCTCACTTGGCAATGTCAGAATGGGTAGCTTAAATTTACACAAACTTTTATCAGTAACATGTCCTCAAATTAACCTGTATTTCTGGCATCACAGTAAAACCAAGGAGTAGGAGTCAACACAAGACAGGAAAAAAAGCCAAAAACCTCACATTGTAATTCTCAGAAGATATTGCATGAATATGCATTCCAGAAGTGTGTCTGTAACCTCGGACACGCTCCTACAATGTACACGTCCTATGCGTGGATTGTCACCAGTATACTACCGTGGCCAATGGCAGGTAGATGTCAACAATAACAACAAAAATCAGCTTTTCCATATTGTGTCCAGCTTTACTTGACCATATTGTCCTGGAATTTAAAAATACTCAATTGCAATCTATTCAAAATTAGCAATTATGTTTTCCTGTCAGAAGCACTTGTCTGAATTCTGTCACGGCTGTGCTATTTTCCACCTTCTTAACAGTCAGTCGGTTAAATAAATTCTCGATTAGAATTCCCTCTGGAATTAACAACCACAGTTTAGTTAATTAGTAAATAACTTAACATCCATCTTGCTCAGAGCTCATATAGTAGATTTTCCCAGTTGCTAGCGGTTGCTAAGTCATCTCTAGTAATTAGAAAACCTAGAAGAGACCAGCACTGTTTTATAACTGCATGCCTTCATTCTTCATGTGTTGCTTAAACCTGGAATGTCTTTCTCCCTTTCTTTACCTGTCTGTATTCTACTGGTCCTTCCAGACTCTTCCCAGAGATCACATCCTCTAAAACACCTTGCCAGAAACTCCTTCCAGCCTAGGTTAAGTATCTTTGTTACTTATTTGTACTCTACCATGTTACATAAAAATAATCTACAACATGTTTTTTTCTACTCACTTTTTCAGGGCTAGAATTTTGTATCTCCTGGAAAAATCACATTCCTAGTGGGTTTAGTATGTATTTTTGTACTATTTTGTTCCATTTTGTTTAGATCATATGCAACAAACTGCAGTGAAAACGTCCTTGTAACTAGATATTCTTATTCACAGAGGAGGCATTTTACCCTTCATTCAACAAACATTTATTCATCAGCTACTATATGCTAACCATTACTAAATGTTTCAGGGACCTCAGCAATACGTTAGCAGATCTGACGCCTGCTGACGCAGTGTTCATAGCATAAAGAAGCTAGGGACCGGACTCCTGAGCATAATGTGGGTAGAATTGTTACCATAAAGGCTAATACTATGGCCCTGTTAGGGCTCGCCTATAATCTCTATCTACATACAGCTTGAAGCCCACAGAACATTAAATATCATTTCAAGTGGGGTGTCAGCCAAAGCTATGCTAGCTGTAGTGGTTAATATGTGTTATTTACTTCATATAGGACATATATGTGTAAAAGCTGAGCACAAATTGGAACATTCTAGAGACTACAAGTTATTTTTTACACATTTTTGAACTGAGACCTGGGGAGGAAATATAAGTTGTCTGAGGTCACAAGACAGGTTAGTGTAGAAGCCTTTCCAAGACACCTGTTCAATAAACCTGAGTATTAGCCATGCGTAAGACATAGATGACACTAAATGTTTTAGTTCCTGCCCAGGTTATAGCTTAGGGTTTCCCAACTTCATCTACAAATTCTTTTCACCAATTATCATAATTAGTCATATTTTAATTCTAAAGTGCTTACAAGGATAACTTGTATTTATATACCCAAAATTTAATAAACTGACATTACAGCTCTCCATCTTAAGTCAGAATGAATTGCCTACATAGAGAAAGACCTAAAAAGTGGCTATAAGAGAAAGATATACCATAAACAATATGTTCAGAATCAAATGATGAAAAAGAGGAAAGCAGCTGATAAAATGCAGAGATGAAACACTATGGGAAGCCAAGGTTATATAGTCTGAAACAAAAGCTCGTCACTTTAATGATACATGAAATCTGAAACTCCAGTCTCAAAGAGAGTAACTTTTATTAAGAACCTATTTTATGCCAGGCCCTGTGTTGAAGTACTTTAATTACAGCACCATGTTTAATCCTCATGACAGCACTACAGTGTTAACCTTTTTTTGCCATGCCTTGCCACATAGTTTAGAGATCCGGAAATTGAAGAGCTCAAAGAAATTGTACGCCTTGTTCAGCTGAAACCAGGCTTCAACCCAGGTTTGCTTGTCTCTAAAGTCTGCTCTCTCCAATCTGAATTCTTGTATTTCTCATCAGAAAGACAGCCCTATTTTGGAAAAATATGTAAGCCACTAAAAAGAATGAAAACAAGCTTTCCACTTGGGTACATACAAACGCACACATATAGATGGGCACATATGATGGACATGCGTGCACGCACACACACACACAGACACATGCATATCTATATGAAATCTTGAATCCTAATAACCAAAAGAATTCCTACCCAATGAATTATTTTCAACAGTAAAATTTATTAGGAGAAATAACTCCTATGTAATTGTATCTTGGGAATTATGGAGAATCATAGCTTTATGAAATATAGTGACTTACTGTTATAACATTGTAACTTATATTCTCATTTCATTTGAAAAACAAAAAAACTATTTGTATTTGGCTTAGGACTTAGAAATTCATTTGTTTAAAGTTTGGTAGAACTGAATTATTTTTCAGCAAGACAAATAACCTCTTTTAGAGAGTGATATTTCTTGCTGTAGTGTGTCCATTTAAAAAATATGTATGGATTTTGAGATTTGCCCCAGAAGTAGATATTGCCTTTAAAGAAATGATGTTAAGACCCAGTGACAAAAAAAGAAGTAAACCAAAAGAAAACCTTAGCAACATGAGACATTGATGGAGGACATCATTTTCCCCTAGAAGCTTTGATGATGTGGCTTGCAAATGCCAGTCTTTGACCACCATTGGCAGGAGAAGTCTGTCCTTCCTGAAAACCATCTAAGAGTGCTGAGTGGATACTTGCCTGCACAAAGGAAAGTGACCACATCAAATTATTTCTATTTCAATCTGTGTCACCTATGTGCTCCCCGAGGCTCTCATAAAAATAGGTGGGAGAAAGATACTAAGATGTAATGTACAAGAGCAGATATTTACTCATTTCAGCGCAGATGTGACAAATAATGTATTTTTAGCTTTTTTCTATAACTTCACTAATCCCTAACTGGAACTATTGTTCAAGCTGACAATTTTAGGACAGGGAATGTAGGACCAAGTGAGAGGTAAGAATCTAAGAGAAGAACTCAGTGCCATAGCATTCCTGCATTTTAGATTTAAACAGTCTATTTCTTGGTGAAGAGAGAAAATAATCAGTCAATTCGAAGTGCAAACTCCCTATTACAGATACCCTCTTCTCCCATCTGAACAAGAATGGACCCTGACTCCTTCATGCAATAGAGTGTGTGGATGTCTCTTCTGTGTGGGCTTCTAATTGATTAAGTTCATCCTTTATATCTCTGGCACTGGCCTCTTTTTCTATGGCATTTGGTGATAGTAAAATTGGTAGTGCCTAGAATATGGGCATGTGCTAGTGCCAGTGCATGGTGCTGCCATTGCCTTTGTTTGTAGGGTCTGTATTGCTGCATCTGGTCATCTCAACCACAGGATTCCTCAGATTCACCTGCTGCTTGGCAGCCTTGAACCTCCCTGGTGTCCCCTGGATTTCCTATGGGATCTTCTGCATGCTTCACAGCCTATGACCAACTGAAAATACTACCTTTGCCATCAATCTAAATATGTCCCTCTGCATGTGCCATCATTATTCCTCTACCACACTGAATCAATTACCACATAGAATGCAGGGCTTCTCTGAAAGGCTGGCAGTTCCCTCTCCAAACTAGGTCTCAGAGAAATTTAATGCTTTCTCTAATCACTCTACTGTCCTTATCACCTTGTGCCACCACCTTAAGGAGTGAGGGATCGAGTTACTTAATGTTCTATTTCATTTTATCTAAAATACGCATTTTTAAAATGCTATATCTAGACCTGGCACAGTGGCTCACACCTGTAATCCCAGCATTTTGGGAGGCTGAGGTAGGAGGATCACTTGAAGCCAGGAGTTTCAGACCAGCCTGGCCAACACAGTGAGACTCCATGTCTACTGCATGTCTATGATATGTACTGTGATATAGCAAATACATCATAACTGCTACAGATGTTACTGACAATTATTTTTATACTTGTAATTTGTGCACCTTCCTTTTTGAATCTACATTTTATTTTATATATAGGACATAACATAAACTACTTCATATCAGATAAATTATATTCCAAATAATATTCATAGTTTATGAAGTATACAAGGATATCTGAACATCTACTTGTAAAAGGGACATTATAAAAGAAGGAACTGGTGAGGAAAGATCAAAAAATATTCATAGAGCGAATAGAATTATTTTCCATATTCTAGAATGAGAAAATTTGATGCTATTTCACTCATTCTAACAGTTCATATTGGTGGAATATTACCTATTCTGTCTTAGTGTGAGTAAACATCCCACCCAAAAATATGTTTTATTTTTTCTCTCTTGTACATATTGTGATGTTTATTAGGTTAGGTTTGTATGACCTTCAGGTTCAATCTGAGAATAAAAGAATAATTAATTGAATATGGCTATTTATGGAACATAATCAAGAGCTTGTTGAATCTGAAAGGATAAACAGCACACTCATAATTTCTAGAACAGCTACATCTTTCATGTAGCAACAGCTGTCTCTCATAAATTGGTTTAGTCATGAAGGGTAGCTGGAAAGTTAAATTACAAAGCTAAACAGAATTCCAAGTGCTATTACTGATCACCAAATTAACATCAGATTCAATTTCTCCAAAAAGTTGTAATTAATCTTATTGCATTTAATAGCTGTCTTTTATTCATTATTAATCACTTGTAGTAAACCTGCCTTCAAAAATGGGGAAGGCTGCACCTTAATTCTACTAAGCAGCAGCAGAAAGGCACACTCATTATATGGGTCTCCAGACTAAAACAAATAATTTTTTAAAATTATACTTTACATTCTATTATACGTATGCAGAACATGCAGGTCTGTTACATAGGTATTCATGTGTCATGGTGGTTGGCTGCACCCATCAACCCAGCATCTACATTAGTATTTCTCCTAATGCTATCCCTCCCCTAGCCTCCAACCCCCTGACAGGTACCAATGTGTGATGGTCCCCTCCCTGTGTCTATATGTTCTCATTGTTCAGCACCCACCTATGAGTGAGAACATGCAGTGTTTGGTTTTCTGTTCTTCTGTTAGTTTGCTGAGAATGATGGTTTCCATCTTCATCCATGTCCCTACAAAGGACATGACTCCATCCTTTTTTATGGCTGCATAGCATTCCATGGTGTATATGTGCCACATTTTCTTTATCCAGTCTATAATTGATGGGCATTTGGGTTGGTTCCAAGTCTTTGCTATTGTGAACAGTGCTGCAATAAACATATATGTGTACATATCTTTATAGTAGAATGATTTATAATCCTTTGGGTATATACCCAGTAATGGGATTGCTAGGTCAAATGGCAATTCTGGTTCTAGATCCTTGAGGAATCGCCACACTGTCTTCCACAATGGTCGAACCAATTTACATTCCCACCAACAGTGTAAAAGGATTCCTGTTTCTCCACATCCTCTCCAGTATCTGTTGTTTCCTGACTTTTTAATGATCACCATTCTAACTGGCGTGAGATGGTATCTCATTGTGGTTTTGATTTTCATTTCTCTAATGACCAGTGATGATGAGCTTTTTTCATGTTTGTTGGCTCCATAAATGTCTTGGTTTGAGAAGTGTCTGTTCATATCATTTGCCCATGTTTTGATGGGGTTGCTTTTTTCCTGTAAATTTGTTAAGTTCCTTGTAGATTCTAGCTATTAGCCCTTTGTCAGATGAATAGATTGCAAAATTTTCTCCCATTCTGTAGGTTACTGTTCACTCTGATGATAGTTTATTTTGCTGTGCAGAAGCTCTTTAGTTTAATTAGATCCCATTTGTGTATTTTGGCTTTAGTTGTCATTGCTTTTGGTGTTTTAGTCATGAAGTCTTTGCTCATGCCTATGTCCTGAATGGTTTTCTTCTAGGGTTTTTATGGTTTTAGGTCTTATGTTTAAGTCTTTAATCCATCTTGAGTTAATTTTTGTATAAGGTATAAGGAAGGGGTCCAATTTCACTTTTCTGCATATGGCTAGCTAGTTTTCCCAACACCATTTATTAACTAGGGAATCCTTTCCCCATCGCTTGTTTTTGTCAGGTTTGTCAAAGATCAGACGGTTGAAGACGTGGGGTTATTTCTGAGGCCTCTATTCTGTTCCATTCGTCTGTATATCTGTTTTGGTACCAGTACCATGCTGTTTTTGTTACTGTAGTCTTGTAGTATAGTTTGAAGTCAGGTAGCGTGATGCCTCCAGCTTTGTTCTTTTCACTTAGGATTGTCTTGGCGATACAGGCTCTTTTTTGATTGCACATGAAATTGAAAGTAGATTTTTCTAATTCTGTGAAGAAAGTAAATGGTAGCTTGATGGGATAGCAATGAATCTATAAATTACTTTGGGCAGTATGGCCATTTTCACAATATTGATTCTTTCTATCCATGAGCATGGGATGTTTTTCCATTTGTTTGTGCCTTCTCTTTTTTCCTTGAGCAGTGATGTGTAGTTCTCCTTGGAGAGGTCCTTCACATCTTTTTAAGTTGTATTCCTTGGTATTTTATTCTCCTTGTAGCAACTGTGAATGGGAGTTCACTCATTATTTGGCTCTCTGTTTGTCTATTATTGGTACATAGGAATGCTTGTGATTTTTTGCACATTGCTTTTGTATCCTGAGACTTTGCTGAAGTTTCTTATTAGCTTAAGGAGATTTTGGGCTGAGACGATGGGGTTTTCTAAATGTATAATCATGTCATCTGCAAACAGAGACAATTTGACTTCCTCTCTTTTTATTTGAATACACTTTATTTTTTTCTCTTGCCTGATTGCCCTGGCCAGAATTTCCAATACTATGTTGAATAGGAGTAGTGAAAGAGAGCATCCTTTTCTTATGCAAGTTTTCAAAAGGAATGCTTCCAGCTTTTTGCCCATTCTGTATGATATTGACTGTGGGTTTGTCATACATAGCTCTTATTATTTTGAAATAAGTTCCATCAATACCTAGTTTATTGAGAGTTTTTAGCATGAAGGGGTGTTGAATTTTATTGAAGGCCTTTTCTGCATCTATTGAGATAATCATGAATCATGTGGTTTTTGCCATTGGTGTGATGGATTACATTTATTGATTTGTGTATGTTGAACCAGCCTTGCATCCCAGGGATGAAGCCAACTTGATTGTGGTGGATAAGCTTTTTGAGGTACTGCAGGATTCGGTTTCCCAGTACTTTATTGAAGATTTTTGCATCAATGTTCATCATGGATATTGGCCTGAAATTTTCTCTCTTTTTTTTTTNGTTCTCTGCTAGGTTTTGGTATCAATATGATAATGGCCTCATAAAATGAATTAGGGATGAGTCCCTCTTTTTTTATTGTTTGGAATAGTTTCAGAAGGAATGGTACCAGCTCCTCTTTGTACCTCTGGTGGAATTCGGCTGTGAATCTATCTGGTTTGGGGCTTTTTTTTTTCAGGTGGTAGACTATTAGTTACTGGTCTGTTCAGGGATTCAACTTCTTCCAGGTTTAGTCCTGGGAGGGTGAAGGTGTTCAGGAATTTGTCTATTTCTTCTAGATTTTCTAGTTTATTTGCATAGAGGTGTTTATAATGTTCTCTGATGTTAGTTTGTATTTCTGTGGGATCAGTTGTGATAGCCCCTTTATCGTTTTTTATTGCGTCTATTTAATTCTTCTCTCTTTTTTCTTTGTTAACAAAGTCTATCTACTTTATTGATCTTTTAAAAAAACCAGATCCTGTATTCATTGATTTTTTAAGGGTTTTTCATGTCTCTATCTCTTTCATTTCTGCTCTGATCTTAGTTATTTCTTGTCTTCTGCTAGCTTTTGAATTTGTTTGCTCTTGCTTCTCTAGTTCTTTTAATTATGATGTTAGGGTGTCGATTTTAGATCTTTTCTGCTTTCTTCTGTGGGCATTTAGAGCTATAAGTTTCCCTTAAAACACTACTTTAACTGTGTCTCAGAGATTCCTTTTTTTTTTTTTTTTTAAAGAAAAAGAAATCTGGCAAACCGAATCCAGCAGCACCTGAAAAAAGAATCAGGTACGTTGTGTCTTTGTCCTCATTGGTTTCAAAGAACTTATTTATTTCTGCCTTAATTTTGTTATTTGCCCAGTAGTCATTCAGGAGCAAGGTGTTCAGTTTTCAGGTAGTTGTGCGGTTTTGAGTGAGTTTCTTAATCCTGAGTTCTAATTTGATTGCACTGTGGTCTGAGAACTGTTTGTTGTGATTTCCATTCATTTACATTTTAAAGCAAATAATTTTATCATGCGAATCAGGATCCAGATACACTATAAACAGGGCAAACTAGAGCTCCTTTACTGCTAATTACATACAGCTCTTTAATTCTCCATAAATAACTGGGACAGCCTATGCAAAGTGCGCCCATGTTTTAGATAGGGACACAACATCATCTGTGAGTTGAGGCAGAAAGAGAAGCAATGTTAAGAGAGGTACTGGAATTGACATATCACCAGAGTTAGCTTTTGAATGCAACCTAGGTGCATGTTGTTTTAATAAATGGCATGTTAAGAAGCAAATAAAGTATGATTATGAACACCTATTTCTTTCAGGTAGTCTAATGCCACCTTTGAGAAGTAAGTGTTTTGTTGTTGTTGTTGAAAAGCAGATACTTAATAACAAAGAGTTATACATTGAGCAAATGTAGGAGCTCAGGCAAGATGGTGGACTCAGATAACAGAAAAAAAATTGCTAGTAACATCTAAAAATGCTGTATAAAATATAACTTAAAAAGAGATGAATTGCTGAGCTCAAAACAAAAAGAAGGAAGGGGTTTCTATTGACGGAAAAGAAGAGGAACTGAAAATCAGAATGTTAAGTGCATAGGCTGAACCATTGCATAGGGGCATGGGTTGAACCATTGTATGGGGTACGGGTATTAATGGCTAAATGTGATCAGGAGAGCCTCTGGGGCTAGCCAGGCAAAGAGTTGAAATCTCACTCTAACAGAATTGATAAGCAAGGTAATATGGGATTTTAAACAACAGTCCATTAATTCTGAGGGATATCACGTACATCCAGTGGTTTTTATGTAAAAAGAATTTAGAGAGGTGCTGACATGAAGCTTACCCTTGAAAGATTAAACAGGATTTCTATAAGAAAATAAAGGAAGAAAAAGGCAATCTGAGGCAAAAAGATTCTACCCATAAGCAAAGAGGCAATCAATCAATTGCCAAAAAGAAAATTGTTAGAGATGAAATATTTCTAGGGTGCTAATGGTTCTGATATTCTGGGACACTATAATTTAATGCTGAAATTTTGTGTTTCTAATGCTGTATGAGAACTATGAGGCTTCTGCTATTTTTCCACTTTCTGAACTTGAATACTTCCTTATCATTTCAAACAAATAGAACAATTACCATTCAGGGAGTACACTTTGTTTTTATTCCCTCAATTTCCTTTTGCTTGTGTTTACTATGTACCATTTTGTAGGTATTAAAACATTTAATGCTTGTATGAGCCTTCATGTGTATGCACATGTTGTCATCCTATTTTAGAGATAAGTAAACTTAGCTCAACTAGAAACCGGTTTGTTGTCATTTTCAGCCCTACTGACTGTTGATGGATCTTGCAATTCTAGAAAATGATTATTCCTTCCTGATATATTCAGTGGTGCCATGGTATCCATGGAGGATTGGTTCCAGGACCGCCACAAATACCAAAATCCTCATATGCTCAAATCCTTTACATCAAATGGTGTAGTGATTACATATCTTCTGTGCATATTCTCTAATATACTTTAAATCATCTCTAGATTAATTATAATACCCAATACAATGTAAAAGCTATGTAAACAGTTGTCATACTATGTTTTCAAGATGTGCATTCTATTGTTATTTTTTATTGTTTGGGGTTTTTTCCAAATATTTTTGATCCATAATTCATTGAATCCACAAATGTAGAATCCTGCAGATACCGAGTGCAGGCTGTAGTGAGATATTTTATTGATGTCTTATTGAGTATGAAATAGATTTTTACCTCTGTAAGTTAAGACAAAATTCCTATGAATAGTTTGACCTTACAAGATGGCAAAACAACCACTTAGAGCTTTTCCAGAGCCATATGCTGCCATCACCACCTCTACCTATGGAGGGAATATGTGTGGAGAAAAAACAGCATTAACATTTTTGCCAAGTACAATTATTGCTAGCATGCAGAGATAAACAGTCATATAAAATAGTAATTCAGAGTTACTGTACTGATCCCAACCTGATATTCAGAACCTTGTTGCTCAACTGCTGCAATGATGTTTCCACAAATATTTCCAGAAGAAAAAATATTTGCCCATCAACATTCTATTTATTGTAGTTACAAGCTGATATCCACCATGCTTCTCTCTTGCTGTAGTTCCAGTTACTTTTTCTACTTCATTGATTACATTTCTAACAGGAATGATAAATAACATGTTTAGCACTGTGCAGTAAATACTCATATTCCTATTTTCAGATGCTTAAGTTTGATGGCCAAAGTCGCTGATTTATTAAGGAAAATACTAAATTTTGAAATTAGATTTTCTCACTCCACATTGCACACAAAGTACAACTTTTGTGGAAGTAACAATGTAAACATTTACTCCTGGCTCAGCAGTGCCTTCTGAAGGAAAAGAAAAGAGAGTCTCTGGCCCTATTTTTGTTAATTGTCTTATTCTTTCACTGGTGTTTTTCTCCTTCTCCTGCATAGTAAGAATCTAGTAATTTAATTTCACAAGACAATACAGCTGATGGATTTTTTGGGTCATTTTTACCTGGAAATAACAATAAATAATATACAAAATCACACAATTTTGCTTATGAAGTTTTATATAGAGTATATTTACTCATGAGGCAATTCTACAAAACAAGTTCATATGTTTATTTTCTGTAAATGCCATTGATTGTAATAACAGACAGTAAACCTGGTCTCAATAGGAGACTGTACTAAAGGTTTGTTGGCTCATTCCCTCTTACTAAACCTCCCTTTTTTTCTGATCTTACTAGATGGCTATTATAGGATTAGACAGATTTTTGAGGTTTCCTTAAAGGTACTACTTTTAGTTTTCTGTTGGGGGGCTCCAGCTGATCTGATATGTGCTAGTCCAAGAATACTTTATGAATTAATTTGTAATACTGTTAGGAGAGAACAGCACACAAAAAAAGAATGGGCTCTATTCTATAGGGAACAGTATAGGTTTAAGTGAATTTTGATATGAAGACTCAGTACCTAAGAATGTGACCTCATTTGGAAATTGGGTTGTTGCAGATTAGTTTGAATGAGATCATACTGAAATAGAAGGAACACCTAATTGCTTATGATTGTGTTCTTATAAAAAGGATCCATTTGAACATTAGAGACAAATGCACAGGAAGAATGTCATATGAACACTGGAGTTACGCTGCCCCAAACCAAGAAATTTTTAGAAACCAGCAGAGAGACTTAGAACAGCTCCTCCTCAAATGCTTTCAAAGAGATCATAGCCCATTCAAAATCGTGATTTTTTTTATTGCATTTTAGGTTTGGGGGTACATGTGAAGAACATCCAAGATTGTTGCATAGGTACACACATGGCAGTGTGATTTGCTGCCTTCCTGCCCTTCACCTATATCTGGCATTTCTCCCCATGCTATATCTCCCCAACTCCCTACCCTCCATTGTCCCTCCCCTATTTCCCCCCCAACAGACCCCAGTGTGTAGTGCTCCCCTCCCTGTGTCCATGTGTTCTCATTGTTCAACACCCGCCTATGGAATATTATGCAGCCATCAAAAACAATGAGTTCGTGTCCTTTGTAGGGACATGGATGAACCTGGAAACCATCATTCTCAGCAAGAGCAGAAAATCAAACATCTTGATTTCAAACTTCTGGCCACCAGAAATGTGAGGCAATACATTTCTGTTGTTCTAAGCCACCCAGTTTGTCATACTTTGTCACAGAAGCCATAGCAAACTAATACAGGATGTATAAGGGAGTTGATTGCTAGAGTTTCTGGGCAAATAGATGTTGCCTGAAAATGTGTTGGTTATTCTAATTTGTTTGTAGGCCAGATAAATCTCTCTCTCTCTCTTTTTTTTAAAATGAATTTTCACTCTTGTTGCCCAGGCTGGAGTGCACTGGCACAATCTTGGCTCAATGCAATCTCTGCCTCTCAGGTTCAAGTGATTCTCTTGCCTCAGCCTCCCAAGTAGCTGGGATTACAGGTGCCCACCACCATGCCTAGGTAATTTTTGTATTTTTGGTAAAATGGGGTTTCACCATGTTGGGAAGGCTAGTCTCAAATTCCTGACTTCAGGTGATCCACCCGCCTTGGCCTCCCAAAGTGCTGAAATTACAGGTGTGAGCCACTTTGCCTAGCCCAAAAGTGTTCTTTAAATCAGATTTTTTATGATGATAAAAATATAATGGCTAAAAGAATATTGACTTACCCTATGACATGACAATAATAAAAGTGTGCTTTCATTAAGTGTTTTTTATATGCCAAGCACTATGAGAAGCCCTATATGTACTATGCTTTTTAACCCTTTTGAGAGCTCAAGGATATAATATAAATTTTATTTCTGATTTAGAAGCAAATAAACCTAATTTCTGCTAAAAATTGCTGGCAGTGAATTAAAACCAAATCTATCAGATACCAAAGATTATGTTCTTAAACTAGAATTAACATGAAATCACAAAATGTTTAGCAATAAACATGATAAATATAATTGCAGACATGTCCTACATTAACTTTAATTTTCTCTTCTCTAGAATGTTTATAAAGCTTTAACCATAAAAGGCCAGCTGGAGATCACTTTGTGATCCATTTTCCAGTTTATACCCTATGCTAATCCATGGCATCTACTGCAAGACCTAGCTCATGGTAAATCTCAAATGCAGTAAATGAATTAAGATTTATATTATCATATCAGTTTTTTTATATGTCTACAGAGGTAGTGGAAAGGAATATTTATTCAGCACTTCCTGTATGTGTAGCACTGTTAGTTACACTGTTGAAGATGTAAAAAGAAAAAATAGTCATTGCTGTCATTGTGCTTCACATTAGAGCTGCATTGAACATTATGATAATCAGTAGCTACATGTGGCTATCAAGTACTCAAAATGTGGCCACCTCAAATTGAGATGTGCTCTAACTGCAAAATACTGGTTTCAAAGACTTCATTTTAAAAAAGAATATAAAATATTCTAATAATTTATTATATTAACAACAGGTTAAATAATATTTAGGACATACTGGATTAAATAAAATTTACTATTAAAATTATTACATTTTATTATAAAAATTAATTTTAACTGTTTCTCTTTTACTTTTTTTGCCAAGGCTACCAGAAAATGTAAATTTTACATATGGCTTATATTACATTTCTATTGGGCAATGATGTTCTAGAGGACAGGAGAAACACATTAATGGTTAATTGTAATCAAGGCTAAAATTTATATGATTCAGATATGCAAATATCCTACAGGAACACAATAGAAGGACTTTCAAATCAGAAAGCAGAGTTCAGTAAGACTCCCCGTAGAAAATGACATTTGCTACAAAATTAGCCAGGCGTGCTGGAGCACAGCTGTAATCCCAGCTACTCAGGAGGTGGAGACAGGAGAATTGCTTGAAATTGCTTGTACCTGGGAGGCAGAGGTTGCAGTGAGCTGAGATCATGCCACTGTACTCCAGCTTGGTGACAGAGGGAAACTCCATATCAAGAAAAAATAGAACAGAAAAGAAAACAAAAAGAAGGGAAGGGAAGAAGGAAAGGAGGGAAGGGAAGGAAAGGGGAGGAAAGGAAAGGGGAGGGGAGGGGAGAGGAGGGGAGGGGAGGGGAAGGGGGGAGGGGAGGGGAGGGCTACATTTGCATTTTTGTCTTCTTGCCTTCCTGCTTTCTTGCTTTTTCTTGTTTCCATTTGTTCCTTATACATTAGTGCCAGTTTTAATGGATGCTGTGATTCCTTTTTACAAATATTCTATATAAAATATCTTAAGTGCCTGTGACTACCTTTACCAGGCACAGGATTTAGTGGGGAAAATAGACTGTCTGGATAAAGGGCATCTTGAGATGTACACACTAATTGTTCAGAAATCTATTAATTTTTTTACTTCTTCCTGTGTCTCACTATCAAATGCTTTCTACCAGCTTTTTCCCCCATAAATCTTCCTATATAAGTACAAATATATACATAAAATTGAACAAACCATAAGACTACTGCTGATAAATTTCTATGAAGGGCCTATACCTCTGTTACCAGCACTGAGATCAAAAAATGGAAAACACAGTGTCCTAGAAGTTCCCCATGCTTCCCAGTGTCCCACACCACCAAAATTAAATAATTTCATGGACTTCTCACACCAGAGATTAGTTTGGCATATCAATAAAATTGTGCATTATATTTAACCTCCTATTTTTTGACAGTTCTCCAGCTGTTGGACATCAGCTGTACCATCATTTGTTTAAAAAAAAGTGGATAATCAAGAATCACCAACATATATGAGAGAGAAAGAGAGTAGCACTAAGGAGAAAGAACAGACAAAAGTTTTTAAGGAAACAAAATAATTTAGGGAAAAGATAAGAGATGTAGTGATCTCATATTCCACTAATAGAATTACCATAAGGAGAAAACAGGGAAAACTAAGAACAAGACATTATCAAAAACATAATGTAAGAAAATTTCCCAGAACTAGAGGACATGAATCTTAAGACTGAAAAGGCCCATCAAGTGTTCAGTCCAATAAATGAATAAAGATATACACATAGCCTTAACTTTGTAAAACTGTAGGCTATCAAAGATAAAGAAATGACTCTAAAAGCATCTGGAGAAAAATATGACAAGACAATTATAAAGGGATATGAAACAGTGGCTTCAGTTTGGAATCAGCAAAAGTGGATGTCTACTGGAGAATGATGTAGTCGTAATGTCTAAAAGTTCTGAAGAAAAGTTATTTTCCACCCAGAGGTGGAAATTATTCAACCAATAATACTTTCAGGCACACAAGGAATTATAAACTTTATCATTAACATTTCATAGAATGTTATTTGACTGAATTCTAAGAAAATAAGGGAGTAAATCAATATATTGGAATATTAGGTAATCCAGGAAAGAGTAAATTGATTATACGAGAGCAAAGAAAAGAAGTCCTATATTTGCAGCTTATTAGCAGACTTAGAAGACAAACAATCTAGGTTGTGACAAAAAGATGGATTCTCTGTTAAGAAAAAAGCAAAAACAAAAAAACAAGAAACAAACCTCCTGAAACAAAAACAACCTGATATAATAAAAGGATGACTAATAGTGGAAAGTAATTAAGAATGGTATAAAGACAAATGACATAAGGATAAAGCAAAGCCGTCATTCAAATACTAAGCAAATTGAAATTTGATAAGATTTTAAGCAATTATTTGGAGGTAAGAAATAGTAATCCATTGGGTCTGATGCTAGTAACAGTCTCTTATCTGTAGTACAGAGGTCATGATATTGGTTTCAGAGAGAAGAAGAGTAATGCTAACACACTCCATGGTCTGATTATACTCACGAAATTTTAAAATAACTTAGGCAATGTTTTCTAACTTTAGGCAAAGCAAAAGAGTCTAGGATCTGGTTGCAAAACAGAATATGAATTTTAACTGACAATATAGAAGTAAAAGTGAAGCTGATGTAAGTGGAGAAGTGATAGTGTGAAGAGGTCTGGGTTGGATGAAAGTGGAGGAAAGAGCAAGGATATTAATATGTTCCAATTAGAAAGCAAGAAACCAAGGGAGACTGATGCAAATTGATGGAAACAATTACAGAGATCATTAATAAAATGATTAAAATAACAATGTGATTATCTAACAGAAAGAAAGAAGGTAGAGGATGCATATAGGGTAATTGACCCAAAACCTTTTCATTCATATTGAAGAGGCAGTTATTTATATATTAATACAAATAATAGTAGCTAACTCTAGCTGACTAGAAGAAAAGAAATTTGTTAAAAGAGTATTAGGAAACAGACTTAATTTGGGAGATAGCAATATAACCAAGTTTGGGATTCCAGGAACAATGTCTAATACCATAAAGCAAAACGAATCTAATGAGGACATTTCTATCATGGTGACTGCCTCACTGAATACTAAAGAAAACCAGCATTACTGATGCCTTAAAAGCTCCCCACTCCATTCTGCTGTGCCAACCCACACAACTGAAAAACTGACGCCCATTTCCTCAAGTCACTTACTTCTAAATCAAACTCTCATACTGCTGAGTCAGAATGGATAAAATGAAGTCAGGTATTTGTCCCCTAGTATGTCCCATGCCTGCAAAGGAGGCTGAGGGAGTGAAGATTTTGTATTTTTATCTTGTAGGATTCTTATGCCTGGAAGTTCACCAGACATAGTAAGGGTATCTTATGGTGTTGCACAACCAGAAAATTGAAAAAATGCTATCAAAAGTTGATAAATTTTCAAAAAAACAGAGTGTAAGCAGATAAGCTTTGAGATAAGCACCAGAAGAAATGAAAAGCAGACGTAATATGAACAGATAATGAAACAGAGGGTAGAAAGAAAAGTAACAGAAAACTTTTTATAAGAAGCTCTTCTACTGAACTTGTCATGACCAACAGACAGTAAAAACTGGAAAGAAAAAAAAGAGTAAAGATGAGGACAGATGCTTAGACAGGTAAACTAGTGCATGATGGAGCTGGAAATGAAACCAAGTTTTTCTTTTTTTTTTTTTGAGACGGAGTTTCGCTCTTGTTACCCAGGCTGGAGTGCAATGGCGCGATCTCGGCTTCACCGCAACCTCCGCCTCCTGGGTTCAGGCAATTCTCCTGCCTCAGCCTCCTGAGTCGCTGGGATTACAGGCACGCACCACCATGCCCAGCTAATTTTTTGTAGTTTTAGTAGAGACGGGGTTTCACCATGTTGACCAGGATGATCTCGATCTCTTGACCTCGTGATCCACCCGCCTCGGCCTCCCACAGTGCTGGGATTACAGGCTTGAGCCACCGCGCCCGGCCCCAAGTTTTTCTTAAATTCTCATGCGGTAGAATTTAACTTAATGTGACAGATAAGTTTGAGTTTAAGCAGACAGAGCTCTTCAGTGCTAAATGATTTCTTAATTTTAGAGAATGTTGAGAGAAGCCCGTGTGTGTGAGAGAGCATGAAGAAACAATGGTGACAGGGAATGAAGTCATTTGAAACAAAAACAAAAGACAAGACATTTTCAGTTTTAAAGATAATGTCAGCTAGGATAAATAAATATAGGGTTCTGCGGAAATTGTCAGTGGAGGTATGAAGTAAACAACCTTGTGAAGGAGAGTTTCTACAGCTAGCATTGCTGTCTCTTCTGGCTGGAATGTCTGTCTGTTCTGGAGAACAGTTGACTCATGGTGTACATTTTGCTTGGTTGGTCCCTTTGGTGGGACAAGGCTCACGTTATACTGGTAAGCAGATATTTTCAATACCATCTTCTGTGTTTGGAGCCATTTAGCTTTTAAGTAGGACATTCATATTATAATTATTTATTGATATATAACTTACAGTTAAGGGCAAAAATCTTCAGTACATAGCAATATGAATTTTTACATATATAAACAACCATAAAACGACCATTCAAATCAAGGATTTGAATATTTCTGGTATCTCAGAACTATCCTCATACCCTTCCCAGTCAGTACCCCTCAAAGGTAACCACTATTCTGACCATAATTACTGTAGATTCATTTTCTGGCTTTTGAACTTTGTAGAAATGCAGCCTATTGCATGTATTAGTAGTTCATTCTTTTTTATTGCTGTGTAATAGTCCATTGTCTAGGTATACCTGGATCAATTTATCTATTGTTGATAGATATTTGGATGCTTTCCAGTTTTTGCCTATTATAAACAAAGCTGTTATGAGCATTCTTGTACAAGCCTTATTGTGCTGGATATTTAACCAGGATTAAAATTTCTGTGTCACAGGATATATGTATGTTTAGCTTGAATAGCCACACGTACATATATTGTGTCACTGTCTTCTTCAAAACAATATACCCCTTTTTCACTGATATTCTATCTTCTAGGATCACATCAAATAAATAAACTTTCTTATGTTATCATCCACATAGAACTTTCTTTTTATATATTTGACTCTCTGTATTCTCCATTTCCTCCTTTTCTCTCCCCTCCACTGTTTCACTTCTATTTTTTCCAACATCCAGTGTTTTCTTGTTATGAAAAAATAAAAATAATCATTTTCTGCTTTTTGCTCTATTTTTACTATGAGGCAAGTTTTTCAGTGATGAGTTGAACTATGATACAAATGGGTGAATATTTGGCTAGACCCTTTTATAATTTGTGGTTTTATAATAAAGGAAGGACGTTATTCTGTTGTCAACATTTGCCCTTAACGATAAAGAAGTGCTTAAGACATAAATTCAAGGTGTAGGATTTCTTTTAGGTAATATTTTTCTATTTACATATTGAAAAACTATAGAGATTAGGTTTTGACGTTAGAATATGTATATATTTTAAAATATTAAAACATAATAAATATTTATTAAATACAATTTTTTTAGATTAAAATTGGACATCAGATCCTTAGGCAATTACATTTACATTGGTATTTATTATTAAAAGAACCCCTTTCCCAATGCACTAATAATCATTATTTTATATATCTGATGGTGTTGGCAGGGAGGTGAAACGCTGGAGGCATGTTAACAGGTACTGGTGACCGTGGGAGGTAGAGTCATAGGATAGATAGAAGGACAAATAACATTGTTTCAAGCTTCCCAGTCCTCTAAGGTGAAATAGAGTTGGAGACTTTGAGTAGGCCAGCAGAGGTCACAGAAAGTTTGGGAATCTGTTCTGCATGGTTCCATTAGGACTGAGTAGGAAGACAGGTTTGTAGATATACTTCTGAGACTATTGCTCTGGGATTCATGTGAAGGTAACACTTAATGGTGCTACATAGCAAATCTTGGATATACTTTATGATGAGAGATTTCATTTCAGCTCTGGCTACAAGCTGGAAATGGCTCTTCCTGCTTCAAAGTATTTAAAGCCATCTCCCCATTATACATGAGAAAGGACTGCTATGCCAAAGAAGACCAGTAGTCAGGGCAGTGGTTGATGGCTTCTACAGAACATGTTGGAGGAAAGCAAATCTCTTTAAAAGTCAACTTGTGAATGCTCAGAATGAAAGAAAACAATATAAAAAACAAGAAAACACTAGTGTAAGCAAGTACACAGGAACAAGACTAAAGCTAAGAACTCACTTTTATGGGCTTAGAAACAATGCAAATTATATTGAACAAAGTAAGTTATTGTTTCCTCATATACTGTATTAAATGCAAAACAAATTAATGAAAGTATTTCTTTCATTTTGCATTTATATCAACTGCATTGGTCATTGTTATTTTAGACTGCAGTTTTTGTCTTGCTTTTATGTTGGAATTTGGATCCATGTCATTTTATATTTGTATCATTAATATACCAAATAAAATATGTAATATGAGGACTTTTAAGAAATTGTTTTGTTTGGCTTTCTTGTTTCGATAATTTGCAATAAACAGTGTTCACCAACCCCAGTAACTATACCACTAATTCAGAAGTTCTCTCTGCTTGGCTAATGGCTATCAACTATTTAGAGTTAATCCTAAATTAAAATTTTCCTATAATCAGAGTCTATTACTAGTATCTTTTTGAAAAATAAAACAAATGGAGATAATGAATATAAAAATAATTTTTATTGTTTAATAATTTATTTTGTTTATAGATTCAAGGGTTTATTTGCCCAGGTTTGTTACATGGATTTATTGAATAATGTTGAGGTTTGGGCTTCATTCTACCAAAAAGGTAATTTTTCAACCCTCAGCAGTACTTCCTACCCTCCTCACTTTTTGAATCCCCAGTGTCTATTATTTCCCTCTGTATTTCTGTATGTACCCATTTTTTAGCTCCCACTTATAAATAAGAACATGTGGTATTTGATTTTTTGGCTCTGAGTTATTTCACTATGGGTAATGGCCTCTGCTTCCATACATGTTGCTGCAAAAGACATGATTTCATTGTTTTTCATGGCTCTGTAGTATTCCACAGTGTGTGTGTATCTATCTATCTATCTATCTATCTATCTATCTATCTATATACACCATTTTCTTTATCTGATCATACATTGATGGACACTTAGGTGGATTCCATGTCTTTGCAATTGTGAAAAGCGTAGTGATAGACATATGAGTGCAGTGTATTTTTGACATAATGACTTATTTGAGTAGATACCCAGTAGTGTAGTAAAATTGCTACATTAAATGGTAGATCTGCTTTTAGTTCTTTGAGAAATCTCCATAATGTTTTCCATAGAGGTTGTACTAATTTACATTCCCTCCAGCAATGTGTACGCATTCCTTTTCTCCTCATTCTCACCAACATCTGTTATTTTTTGAATTTTTAATAATAGCTATTCTGCCTGGTGTGAGATGGTATCTCATTGTGGTTTTAATTTGCATCTCTGATGATTAGTGCTGAGTATTTTTTATGTTTGTTGGCAGCTTGTATATCTTCTTTTGAGAAGTGTCTGTTCATATCTTTTGCCCACTTTCTAATGGAATCATTGTTTTGTTCGTATTGTTTTAGTTTCTTGTAGATTCTGGATATTATTACTTTGCTGGATGCATAGTTTGCAAACATTTTCTCTCATTTTGTACATTGTGTGTTTACTCTTGATTATTTCTTTTTCTGTGCTGAAGTTCTTTAGTTTAATTAAGTCCCATTTGCTTATTTTTGTTTTTATCGCATTTGATTTTGAGTACTTGGTCCTAAATTCTTTGCCTAGACCAATGTCCAGAAGAGTTTTTCTTAGGTTTCTTTCTGGAACTTTTATAGTTTCAGGTTTTTTATTTAATCCTTTATTCAATCTTGAGTTAATCTTTTTATATGGTGAGAGACAGAGGTCTAGCTTCATTCTTCTGCATACGGCTATCCAATTTTCCCAGCATCCTTTATTAAATAGGGTGACCTTCCTCCATGTTACATTTTTGTCAGCTTGTTGAAGATCAGTTGGTTGTAGGCATGTGGCTCTATTTCTAGTCTCTATTCTGTTCCATTGATCTATGTATCTATTTCTGTACCAGTACCATGCTGTTTTTGGTTACTCTAGCCTTGTAGTTTGAAGTCAAACGTGATGCTTCCAGCTTTGTTCTTTTCACTCTAGGATTGCTTTGGCTATTCAGGCCCCCCCTTTTTTTTGGTTCTATGAAAATTTTAGGAAGTTTTTTCTAATTCTGTAAAAACTCACATTGGTAATTTAATAGGTATTTCATTGAATCTGTATATTGCTTTGTGCAGTATGGTCATTTTTACAGTATTGAGTTTTCAAATCCATGAATATGGAATTTGTTTGTGCTATCAATGACATCTTTTTTTAGTGTTTTGTAGGTTCTCCTTGTAGAGATCTTTTACCTCCTTTGTTAACTGTATTCTTAAGATATTTTATTCTTTGTGGTTATTGTAAATGCCATTGAATTCTTGATTTGGCTGTCAACTTGAAGAAAGTCATTTTCTTAATGGCAAAATTATTAACTATTTTCATAGCATTTATTTTTTTAAAAAAAAGTCAGAATACTTTCTCTATGCCATGATCCAATAATGGCTTTTTTTTTTTTTTTTAATTGAGTTTCTCTGGGTGACCCAGGCTGGAGTGCAGTGGTGCAATCTTGGCTCACTGCAACCTCCACTTCCTGGGTTCAAGTGATTCTCCTGCCTCAGCCTCCCAAGTAGCTGGGATTACAGGCACCCACTACCACAGCCAGCTAATTTTGTAGTTTTAGTAGAGATGGGGTTTCACCATGTTGGCCAGGCTGGTCTCGAACTTCTGACCTTAAGTGATCCACATGCCTTTGCCTCCAAAGTGCTAAGATTACAGGCATGAGCCACCAAGCCCAGCCCAACAATGGCATTTTTAAGAAACCTTTCATTATTAAAAATCACAGAAAAAAACCCCGATTCAGTAGAAGTTTAGAGCTAGAAGCTTTCAGAATTACAATTGCCAGTAGCTTCAGAATAATTCAAGTAATACAAATTTGATTCCTTAATTATATAATTAATATTATAGCTTATTTGAGCTATGAAAACTTGCAGGAGAAATTCCTATATTTCAAAAAGCATCTGGCCATTCTTCCTTCTCATTCCCTTGCATTCCCATTCCTTTGATGGACAGCTAATGAAACTTGCCCAGACCCATCCTTTTAAAAGAACAGAATATACTGTACTCAAGATATTAGCAACATTCTAGATGTTATATGCATATGAAACATTTACTTTCTTGCCTCTCTGAGCTAAGTCAGGACTAAAAATAATAAGACAATTTATATTTGAAACACTGAAGTTCTTGGTTTAAGCTTTGCATCTGTCCACATCAGAATCCAGGCCTGTCTTTGTTTAGACTAACAGGGCAGCCCACCAAGAGTCTATTTGCATAGGGACCAGAAAGTGCTAAGGTGCAGGAATCAGTTAGGAGAATGAATAACATGGAATACATTCAAGCAATGGATTATAATTCCAGTTAAAATAAACAGTATGTATCAATGTGGATACATCTCAGAAATTCAACACTGAGCATAAAAATGGTATGAAATTGTAACACATTTTTAGCTCATATAAGTTGTTTTTTCCCTCAGATTCTGTTTGCTGTGGCCTGATGCTAGTGTTTTCTTAAAGGTGTTTCCTTAAAAGGAAATGTTTTCTTTCAACATAATATACTGTGCATTGCAGAAGGTCTTTTATTTTACCTTTTGGTAACTGGCCTAACAGATTTTACATATCATTGAAATAATTCCTATGCCATTATTATTAAGTTTTGGGTTGTTTAGGAAAAAACTGAGATTAAAAATATTTTTTAATTAAGGTTATTACATCTGTGTATTTTTCTGTATGTACTTTTAAAGTTCATGTGACACTGAGTTACAGGGCTTTGACTCCTGGGTCTAAAAGGGACACCAAGTCCTGCTACATCTTAAACACTGACGGCAATTAAAGCCTCATCTTCAGGCCCCATAGAAGATGCCAATCAAAATAAACTGTGTTCCTGAGACACAGGGCCAGAAGTTAAAGGTATGCAACTCCTCAAGGCCCAGGGACTATTGTGGAAGAAGTGAGCATGTGAGATTGTAGGGTTGATTTTGAGAGATAAAATAAATTCAGTTTCTCTATAAATTAACCATTGATGTAAAAGCCACACTGATGCATGATCAGCATGTGGGCCCCTGTGTTAGGTTAACAAGGTTTTCTTGAAGCATTAACTGACTCCTTAATAAAGGTTATAAAGGTTATAAAAGGCTTATGAAAGTTATATCTTATGTCAAGATTAAAAATGTATGGCTTAAAATTTTGAAAAACATTTAATTGGCTTCATGCTGTTTTTATGAGGGCTTATTGGAAAATTAAGTCTCCTCTTTCAAAGAATGAAGGATTTTACCCTTTTTTTTTGTAATCTTTGAGTTATCACATTGGCTAAACGAATGACTTATTTTACAATGATCTGTGATCCTATTTTGTGATATCGAGTGTTTTAAACCTTTGATATTTGACAAACTTTCCAAAATCAAATGATAAATTATGTCTTTTTCTGACTTAATTAATCCTTTAAGATATTAGATTCCCTAAAGTCCAAAAATGACATATTTGACTCATTTGGTATAAAAATTACACAGTAAGCACTGTCAAATATAAAATGGTGTTTGGCTTTCATTGGGCTATATTTGTATAAATATATTAGTGTTATGTGTTCCAAAATTATGGGAAAGTCCTATAACTCTGATATGACTTAGTGTACATTATCAGTAATATTTATAATTATTTTGTTAAATTATTGTGTGCCATAGGAGTATCAAATTTCCTTGTCAATTGTGTCTTTGACTATGGCTGCTCTAAAACTTTTTATCATTCACAGACAATTGTCTTGTTTTGGTCCTCTTTAGAAGATGGTTTTATAATCAGCTATAAAACACTAACAGGTACTCTTGAATGCAGGTTTCTGATAACTTTGAAGATTGTGACATCAGAAGAGAGGAAAAACATTTCAGGACTCATGGAGAACTGAAATGGTCATGAATATTAAACAGAACAGGAATTAACTACATGGACTGAACTAGTAGAAAACTGAAGTAATATTTTTGACATTTTGCTTAAAATGTTGCTGATCTTTAGTTTTTCAGAGTTAAGGAAAAACAAGCTATTGACAGCTTTTAGCAATTAAGTAAAGTAGACTCCTATGAACAACATTTGGGGCATATTTATTTCTCTGTATCTGATTTCTTCAGACTGTGGAAGCTATTTGTGAGTATTCCTAACTTATGCCAATATAGTTATTTGCATAAGTGCTATAAGAATCTGTTTTCATTTGTAACAGGACACAATTGGAGAAACTGGTTGTTTTCACAGGGCTTTGACTGAAATGGCATGCTTTCCTTTAAGGAATCAAACTTGACTTACAGAGCCAATAAAAGCCCCTGGGAAAAACTGGCCTCATACCTTGTTTACACAGTCCCTGTACAGGGTTTTTGATCAGTGGTAAGTAAAGAATGTCACTTTCTGACAGGTTTGGGAGCCCCAAGTTATCTTGGGACCTCAAGAGGAGAAAAATGTACCCAATTCATAGGTATTTATATCATTTGATGATATAAATCGCTGCCTGGGCTCAGCTTTAAAATAAGTCTTATCTGAGTTTCCTTCTATGGAACAAACTTCCATCAAAGCCAATTTTAAAAGCCTATGTGAAAAATAATTATGCTTGCTGCAGGTTATACAAATAATCTGGCCAAGTACAATAAAGCAAACCAGTCCTGCTACGAATTGTCTTTAGTAAAAATGGGACACTGAAGACAGAAAAATTATTTCAAAAACTGTAAAACACATGTTGTTAGAGTCTAGTCTTACCTAATGTTTTCCAATTTTTATTATTTTCTACAGTTTGGACTGCATTCTAATTGTTTCCTGGCTACGAGTCTCCAAAATAATGTTTTCATTTTTTTTTCTTTCTTCCCCCATTTTTTTTTCTTATTTAAAATCACTGAAAACTAAGCTGTGCCTTCTTAAAGCCCTGCAGACTGAAACTAGACAACTTACACTTTGGAAGAAAATAACAGCAACCTGTTTACATACATAAGCCACTTTCATGCTTGCCTACTAATATAAGAAATTCAGAGTAATGTGGCCTATATCAATTTTTCAGGATTATTCTTTTGTTTTTGTTTTTCTCCCTTCCTCCCCTATTTTCTTGTCACAGGACATGAGACTTCACAACCTGCTAAAAATGAGCTTTCCTAGTAACTCGGGACCTACTCGTCCAGGAATAAACCATTCTAGCCGTGAGATATCAGACAAAACCTGAGACTCATTTTCTCCTAAAATCCTTTCTCCGAAAGATTTTAAAAAGAAAACTGAGGAAATGTGAAAGGAAAACAAAGCTTGGGGCCCCAAAATCACTAAGCTAAAGGAAAAACTGCGTAGTGCAAACCTGCCTCCCATTCTATTCAAAGTCATGCCTCTGTTCACTAAAATGAATGCATATACAATTGCCTCCTTTGGAAAGACTAATCAGAGAATCTCAGAAGAATGCAACTATTTGTCTCTCACCTACCTGTGACCTGGAAGCCCCCTCTCTGCTTCATATTGTCCTGCCTTCCCAGACGGAACCAATGCACATCTTACATATATTGATTGATGTCTCATGTCTCCCTAAAACATATAAGACCAAGCTGTGCCCCGGCCGCCTTAGGCACATGTTGCCAGGACCTTCTGAGGCTGTTTCATGGATGCATGTCTTCAATCTTGGCAAAATAAATTTTGTAAATTAACTGAGACCTGTCTCAGACATTCAGGGTTCATCCTTCTCTGTGACAGGATCTGATAGGGAAACTGAAATATCACAAGCTCCAGAAATGTATACATATGTGCTGCTGGGCATGGTGGCTCATGCCTGTAATCCTAGCACTTTGGGAGCCTGAGGCATCAGATCACGAGGTCAGGAGTTTGAGACCAGCCTGGCCAACAAAGTGAAACCCCGTCTCTACTGTACTAAAATTAGCCGGGCATGGTGGCACGTGCCTGTAGCCCCAGCTACTTGGGAGACTGAGGCAGGAGAATCACTTAAACTTGGGAGGTGAAGGTTGCAGTGAACCAAAATTGTGCCACTGCACTTCAGCTGGGGCAACAGAGTGAGACTTTGTCAAAAAAAAAATTCTAGAACAATTCCCATGAGACCTTTACTCAACTCCCCCGCCAACTCACTCCTCCAGTTTTCATCCCAATGTTCTACTTCGGTCCTTTTTTATAACCTGGATATTTTACCACCAGAATAGTTAACATTTTATATTGAATCTATTTCTTGAAAAATGTGCCTTCCCCACTAAATTGGGAAAGTCTCAAGGGGAAAGATCATTATTTATTTGCCAGTGTATCTGAGTGCCTGCCGCAATACTTAACCCATATCAGACACACAATACATATATTTTTAATTAGTCTTTATTTGTTCAGTTTATTTTTTCATCAAAACAAACTCCCTAAACAATAATCCTTTCATATTGTCTGTTACATATTTTACACCCACTAACGGGATGACATTAGGAACTCTCATGGGTGGAGTTCAGAGAGTCTACAAGATCCCTGGTAATACACTCAAAATGTTATGTAAAAAGGAAAAACATCTTTTTCAGCAATGCCCCCTCCTGAATAAAGCATTCTGATCCTCTCTTACTCCACTGCTGGTGGGAATGTTACACATATCCTTAGACACTTTCAACAAGATGAAGGTTCAGCCTCACATGAAGCAGAATAAAAGATGGTAGCAGTGAATTTTTGAGAAGCAATTGGATATCTTAATCATGTCACTCTTGAATGACCACAGTTACTTTTTCTATAATGAAATGTCTAATTGCTTTGGGTTTCAGTCACCATTTTCAAGCTGGTCTGGGACATTAGTGTCTGCCTCCATTAGCCTTTGCTGGAAGTTATTTGTATGATACTTTTGGTGCCAGCTGCATTACAAAATGTTGATGGCCAGTATTTTGGCCCGTGATAATTGCATGCTTTCAATGTTAGAGCTGCCAAGCTGTTAATTAGCTTGATGTAAGAACTACATATCCACTTTTAAATTCTCATTTTGATCTCCCAGCATTACTTCTTCCTAAGTAGATCTCTGCAAAAGTGTTTTTGAAAAGTGCTTGTTTTCACAAAATAATCATGCTATATTAGTGAGTTATGAACAGATGCCTGTTAAGAGAGCTGATTTAGTCCATTACTCAAAGTATGAACCAAAACATCATCAGTGCACAGTGAGTTTATGGGAAATCCACTTTTGCCACGCTCTGACAACAGCACAGCAAATCAAGGTAGTACTCCGGGACTAACACAATTTCACTATTCATAGAACGTTGATATCTGATGGTTTCTTGATTAGCAGACAAAAGCTACACATATCAAAAATCAAGTCTAATAGAGAAAAGGAATCGAAGTTGCTTATGACCACACTGCAGACTTATTGAATTTTCTTTTGTTTCCATTGGTCTATTCTAAGATGTTGATGTTGTTAGGTAAAAGTTTGACCATACAGCCCTGTCTCACGTGGGATTAGGATTTCTAACGCATGTTCCTGCTTTTATCACTCATTTTACGATAGACTTTAAGATCTTGGACTGAGTTTGCCAAGTTGGCTGCTAGGCAAATAATTATTAAAATTGAAAATGACGCTGACTAAAGAGTCTTTGAGCACAATTGAAACTCAGGGATAGCTGGAGCTGCCACATGGTGTGATAGCCTCTCTTCTGAAGAAGACAATCTATACACATCATGCTTAGAATAGGTAAGAATGAATGCCATATGTTATATTTTATCATATAATTCTCATCAATGATAATGAAAATAAAAATAACAATGATAATATGGTTGTTGATAAAAAAAGAGAGTATAACGCCTGATTCTCAGATTTAATTATTGTTAGATTACCATGGCAGAGAGTGTTGTACAGTATACTGAAGTGGGTGTGGACATAAAGGATGTCAGTACTCTTGAGTTCTAGACCTGTTTATCACACTCATTTCCATGGCCATAAGAAAGTCAAATAATTTCTCTGGGTGTCAGTTTTGCCAATCACGAAACAGGGATAGGAATGAGGATTAACTAACTGGACACAAGGAAGCTCTAAAAGTGAATTGAGGTCATCATTGTGCAATTTGGTCCATTTGCTAAACTTTATTAAATTATACACTTCAAATGGGTAAATTTTATGGCATGTAAATTATCTCAGTGAATTTGTTAAAAAGATGGAGGTATTTTTCATTTTTTCAACAAATGAATGACATATTCTATTCTCAAAAAGCTCATAATCTAAAGTAGGAGATAAACAAATAAATTTGAGTTATTCTTAAATAAATACACTTGCAATTATTATTTCTTACCTCATAATGTAACATTTACTTGGTGCCAGGCACATTTCTTTGTTTGGCCAACTCTTCATTCTTAAGCATGTATTTCTAGCTCCTTTGAAAGTCCTTTCCTGAACATTTGAGGTTGTTGTCTGACTTTCCTCTGTAATATCATAACACCTTGTGGTTTTATGCACATTACCATTGAGAAGCCTCTGATTATCTGCACAACTGATTCCTCTCCTATGAGAAGGAGAATAGGTCATCAGAGGTCACATATCCATTAATTGGTGGAGCTGAGATTCAGACCCAGGCCTTTTTGGCTCCAAAGTACGTGTCTTTGTAGCCAGTACCCCAGAGGCTTCTCATTTATTAATTGTTCTATATTATCTCTGCTTTATCAATTCACCTCTATCTTTCTGGTTCCTATTTCAGGATCATTTGCTTTTACTTTCATTTCACCTTTGTTTCTGTATTTTTGTTGTGCATTTCTTTACATTCTTAAGTTTAAAAAATATTAATTTCTTAATTCACTTTTTTCTGATTTGGCAATTAAAGCTTTAAGGCGATTTGCTTATCTTTCAGAGTAGTTTGGCTACAAGTTTAAGTTTGGATATAGAGTTAATTGTGATTAGTTTGATGAGGAGTATCCACAGTGACATATAAACATAATTTTTTAATGTAATTCTTGATTGTAGTCACAACTCCTCCCTTTTCTATCTTTTATTGGCATCATGAACAGATTTCATATTATTTTGTATTATTAAAATTCAGTCCAGTTTTTTATATATATTAGGTCTTTCTAATGAAAACTTGGTAAAAAGAAGAGTAAAATACATCAACTCAAATAACAATTTTGGGAAAGCGTCAGGTCATATCGACATAAGAAGAACCTTTCAAGGGAAAAAGGCATGCAAAACTATTAAAAATAAATCTTGTGTCGTATATTCTAGCTTGCTGTATGAAGTTGATAGGAGTAGCCACAAAAGAGAAGATTTTTTTTGAGGGAAAACATGCAAGTTATTCAAAATAAATAAATTCTGATCACATTCTAGATCAGTGTTCTGCAGACGTTTTCTGTAAAGGGTCAGATTGTGAATATTTTCAACTTTGTGAGCCATATGGTCTCTGTAGCAACTACTCAGCTCTGCCCTTGCAGCGGGAAAGCAGCTATAGAAAACAGGCAAACAAACAGATGTGGCTATGTTCCAATATAACATTATTTACCATAACAGGGAATAAGATTTGACCTGAAGGCATAGTTTGCTAGCCTTGTTCTAGATCATTATATATGCAAGTGACATTAATATTAACAAAGAAAAGAATATTTGGGGGAGGGGAAACATGCAAAATTATTCCAAATAAGTGAGTGCTGATTCTGTTCAATCCATTTCCCTTTGAATTGATGGGACTCTAGAACCTTGAATCCACTGACACTGAAAGATTTGTTTCCCACTTAACTCTCTGACCATAAAGAATCAGCAATGTCATTTGCATCTTTAGTGAAGCCTGAAAAATTTATGACATTGGGAAGAAAGTACATTCCTTAGAAAAAAGTGGGGCAAACTCAGCTTTGAGCAGAGTCAGCACTGACCATTCTGAGTGGAACACAGAACCTAAGAAGGGAAAGCAGCAAACATCACCTGTATTGAAACTAATAACTGGATGTACAGACAATAGTTGGTTAGTTAGAAGAAAGAAGATTCAAGGATCCCTGCCCCCCTTGTTTCTGTACTTCTAACCTAATATGGCTTAATATGGCTTCTGTTTCATCAACTGCATGGTGAAGTGCCCACTCCCAAGTAAGCAGGTGATTTAAAAATGTTTGGATATTATCTAAGATATACTGAATTCATATAGACACCAAGGTGGTCATGTGAGGGTGGAGTTCACTGACCCGCATATTTCATATGAGTCTCTCTCTCCTCTTCCATCTATTTTCTTAACAATATATCCTGACACTATTTGTGATGCTGCAGAGGTGTAGCCTGATTGAAATGTGGGTCCATGCTTGGTTTGAAGTCACTGTTAGTACACTCAGCAAGTGTGATAAATAGGTTTTGTGTTTCTTTAGGTGCCTCTCCATGTAAATTGATGACTGCTGCCCAAGGGAATGATCTAGGCCTGAAAACACAAAGAGAGATTAGTTTAAGTGTGACAAGGCCATAATCTGCAACAAGGAACATCTATCATCGTCACAAAAGAGAACCACAGTGCCAGGAAGACCCTCTCTGCTTAGAAAAGGCCTCCTGCTCTGTGGCTGACAGTTCAGGTCTCCTTAGCTCAAATCCGCTTGTTCCCTCCAAAAAACCTCTCTTTTATTCAAATTTGATAAAATAATTACTGTTACCATTTGGCTTTCAATGACTCAATTATGGCTGCAGTCACTTGGTTTAGTAATTACTAAAATTATGGTTTGGGCTTAAAGCCAGTTTTGTCTTCCCTCCCTTCCCTATGGAAGCAAGGAGAGGCACTTTTATAGGGAAAGAGATCATCATTCGGGAGCCAGGTTGTAACAATTCATTTTAAATGACCTCAGTCTATGGGAAGATAAAACCGAACAGCCTGGCTGAGAACAGGGCTACATTTTTTTTCTTACTCTTTAAGAAACCTGGCACCCTGATACCGTATGCTTGATTTTCATTGATAATACCAGTCTTTGCGAAGAAGCAAAAGTTATATTTTTCCTTTTTCTCTTGCTCTTATGCTAACCATGTTAGAATTTGTTATTCACTGGCTGTTATTTAATCTATGGTGTTTGGGTTTAACGAAAGCAAAAATTCTGGGTTCTTAAGACGTTCCCAGGTTGGTTTTGGAGAGGAAAAAACCTTGGGGAGGCATGTAGATTTTAGAAATTTTGAGGGCAGAGTTTTTTGTGGTTTGGAAGCTTTATCAGAGTTTTATTGCTGAGTTTGTTGAGGATTTGATAGATAATGTTTTGTCATATAAAGAACACTCACAAGTTTCAAATTCTTGCTGTCATTTTTATTGTATGTAACCTTGGTTACATCACTTTATTTTAATAATCTTGGTTTCTTTATCTCTAAATGGAAACAAATCCAAGATATTTCCCTCATAGTGTGTTTGCAAGACTCAGATGAAGTACAATGAAATAAGCGAAAAAAACAAATGCAATCAATAGAAAACAGTTAAAAACATGATAGCTATTAATCCAACTATATCAATAATTACTTGAAATGTGAAGGGTCTAAATACACCAATAAAAGACAGAAACTATCAGGCTAGTTAAAAAATGAGACCCATTCTACAAGAAACCCAATTTAAATGCAAAGATTTTGACTAAAAGGATGGAGAATGATATACCATGCTAACACTAATCAAAGATAGCTAAAGTAGCTATATTAAATTTAAACAATGCAGATTGCAGAACAAGAAAAATTATCAGAGATAAAGAGGGATATTATATAATGATAAGGGGTAAACTCTTCAATAAGACAAGTATTTAACAACAGAGCATCAAAATACATGAAGTAAAAACACATAGAACTGCAAGGAGAAAAAGAAAAATGCACTATTATAATTGGAAACTTCAATACCACTTTTCTTTCAGTAATTGATAGATCAGACAGGCAGAAAATCAGTAAGCTTATGGCTGACCTAAGCCACACTATTAATCAAGTTGATCTAATTGATATTTATAGATGCTGCATCCAATAACACCAGATTGTACATTCTTCTCAAGCTCACATGGAACATTCAACAAGATAAACCATACTCTGACCCATAAAACACACCTTAACAAATTTAAAAGTATAGAGATCAAAGAATGCATGCTCTCAGACCACAAGGCACTTGAACTAGAAATCAATAACAATAAGATAACTCATTTTCCAAATATGTGGAAAAAGAGGAATCATAAGGAACATAGAACAAGAACAAAGCATTCACTCAGGAAGTTGTAGTTCCTGTTTTCTTTTGTGTGTTGGTAAAGGGGCCACCTTGGTGAGAGAAGTCATATTCTGTTGTTAGATAAAAAGAAGAAAATACCTAGTTTGGGTTGAAGTTTCATTACTCTCCCTGAGAATTAAGTAAGAATTTTTTTTGTATCTTTTTGCAGAAACTGACTTTGTCCACGAATATAGTTAATCCTTAATATTTGTGGATTCTGTATTTATAATCTGTCCACATCCTTGAATTTATTTGTAACCTCCAAATCAATGATTGTGACATTTTCATGGTCATCTATGGGCACGTGAAGAGTGGTAAAAAATTGGACACACCAGGGTACATATTCACAGCTGAGGTAGAACAAGGTGACATTCTGCCTTCTTGTTTCAGCTATCATACTGTAAACAAGTGCTCTTGCCATGGTCTATTCATGCAGTGTGACAGGTCCCCCACCAGGTCATTTAAGGGCATATGTCTGCTGCCTTATCCCTGAAGGCTGGGCAGTGAGCCAAGACCATGGTGCCCAGCCAAGAAGCAGGTGTTTCTGAGAACCCAACATCCCAGAGAGTACCTGAGAACCTATTGAGAAAGACAGTCTCCTCACTCAAATACAGCAGGCAAAGAGCCAGAAAATTAGCTTGAAAGACGTTTAGAGATGGGTGGGGCCACAGATCTCTAGAGCGGTCCTGCCACCATCCAGGAGTGCCCTGTATGTAACTCATCTACTCACCAAGCTGGACTTACCCAACTTACACTTTGGTCTCTGAGCTCCTTTCAAGTTTCGGGGGAGGAGAGGAAGTTAAGTCCCATGTTTTTCTCATAACAAGTTAGAGTCATGTATTTTTTGCATATTTATGCTTTTTTGTTAAAGATTTTGCTCTTTCAAATGACCTCCAAATATAGTTCTGAAATGCTGTCTGGTTTTCCTAAGTGCAAGAGAAACCACAATGTGCCTTCAGAGAAAACACGTGTGTTTGATGAAGTTAGTTCAGGTATGAGTTATAGTGCTACTGGCTGTGAGTTCAATGTTAATGAATCAACAACATATATAAAACAAAATTTCTTGAAACAGACACAGATAAAACAAGGTATATATTGTTCTATTGATGAAAATGTTACCAGAGGCCCAAGAGAAACTAACCCCATATTTCCCCTAGGAGCAATGGTTCAGTAGTTGCTTAATTCAGTGTTTGTGGTGACGTTATAGAATATAACTACCGTGAATAATAAGAACCAACAGAAAGTACAGTTGTTGATACCTGCTATGTGCTAGACATGGACTTTGTGCTACTTATAGAAAAGTTATTAAACAAGTACATATGAGACTTTCCTACATGCCTGACTTATTTTAAGCAATGGGGACACAGTGGTGTATAAACCAAAGACTCTATCCTTCTTTCCTCATGTAGCTTATATTCTAGTAAAAGCAGAGAAAAATTAGATACATAATTGGTGGTGATAAATGCTATGAAGGAAAATTCCATATTCTGGTACATAGATTAAGTAAATAAAATACGGAGAAGTTAACTAAGTTGCCTATGAAAAATAAATACAAATGAATGATGTCAAAATCCAAGGTTAGATTTTTCTGGCTTTAAAGTTCATGCTCTTTCAACTATTTTGCACTTGATACTTCCCATGAATTCACATGCTATAGCTTTGTGGTAGGAGAACTGCTCCTGCTCCAGTAGGGAAAACTATCTCAAAAGACAATAATTTTATGCTTTAGAGTAGTAGTTTTCAACTGGGGGCAATTCTTTCCTGCCAGAACATTTGACAATATCTGAAGACATTTTTTTGTTTTCATACTGGGGTGGAGGAAGTACTAATGACATCTAGTGGGTAAGAGAATAGGGATGGTACTTCACAATCTACTGTACATAGAAAAGAATTATCTGGCCTTAATAGTGCTAAGGTGGAGAAACTCTGCTCTAAAGCTACATGACTTTAAAAAAGTCAGAAGAGCCAGACTTCCAAGTATCTAGCGAAGGACTCAAGTGGAAAAATGAAGAATCTGATCTCTTGGCTATCAATGATTAGATTACTTGTAAAGCACCATCCTGTCCTTGTTATCTTAAGATCTTCCTAAACCACTGGAAATATCTCACTTTGGATGCCAATGCGTCAATCTCCCAACAACCCTTTCCCTTCTAAGCTGGTTCATAATTTAGGGAACTTAGGAATTGAAGAAGTAAAAATAAGAAAAGGAAACGAAGAAAATGATGGAGGAAAAAAATGAAGAGACAGACTGAAATATAAATAGCTCAAAGAGAAACTTGGCCAACAGGTATATAAAAAATTCTCAACATCACTAATCCTCAAGGAAATGCAAATCAAAACCACAATGAGATATCATCTCACCCTAGTTAGAGTGGCTATTACCAAAAAGTCAAAAAATAACAAATGCTAGTGAGGATGCAGAGAAAAGGGAGCTTTCAGATACTGTTGGTAGGAATATAATTAGTACAGCCATTACGGAAATCAGTACGGCAGTTTTTCAAAAAACTAAAAATAGAACTACCATGTGATCCAGCAATCCCACTGCTGGGTATCTATCTAAAGAAATGGAAATCAGTATTTTAAAAAGAGGTCTGCACTCCCATGTTTACTGCGGCACTACTCACAATAGCCAAGATTTTGAATCAACAGATGAATGGATAGAGAAAACGTAGTATACACTCACAATGGACTATTACCCAGACATAAAAAAGAATAAAATCCTGTCATTTACAGCAACATGGATGAAACTGGAGATCATTATGTTAAGTGAAATAATCCAGACACAGAAAGAAGGTATCACATGTTCTCAGTCATATGTGGAAGCTTAAATGGTTTTGTGAAGACAGAGAGTAGAATGATCATTACCAGAGGCTTGGAAGAAGGTGGGTTGGGGGTTGGTGAAGACTGGTTGGTTAAAAGTTACAGACATGCAGTTAGATAGAAAGAATAATTCTAGGGTTAGAATAGCACAGTAGGATAACTATAGTTACAACAATATATTGTGTCTTTCAAAATAAGTAAATGTGAAATGTTCCCAACACAAAGAAATAATATTTGAGGTGATGAATACCCCAAATACCCTTTGATCATTATAGATTATATGCATGTATTAAAATATAACACATACCCCATAAGTATGTATTAATTACTATGTATGAATAAAACCCAGACTCTTCACTGCCCCCCCCCTTATGATTTTCCTTTTGTTTTTCCCTCTCATTCTCCTTAATCCTCTCCTTCTTTCTCCTACTCCACTTCTTCTTCCTTTCTTTCAAAAGATATTTATAGAGTATTTTTTTACTGGGTTAGGCACTGTCTGCAGGGGACTAGCTCCTGAGTGCACTTTTTTACTAATGAGTGTTGTATTTTACAAAGTATTTTTATCACCTATTATCTTGTTTAGCTTCATTTCACCCATAAGTAAGCTGAGATTCAGGGAGCATATGTGTACATGCTGGGGGTACTGCTAGAACAAAAACTCATTTCTGTACTGTTCTTTCCTCTACACACTGCTGACATAGGTATGAAGATATGTGGTTCTATATTGCCTAAAAGTTACAGGGGTGGCAGAATTGGTATCAATTTTGGGTTCAAAAAAATCACATAAAACATTTTTTATAAAAGACAATGCACTGTCTTGGGCATTCTCAATGAAGCACACTAAAATTAACATTAAAATGTCTGTTCTATTGAACTGTCACTTGATAGCAAACTCTAACACAGAATAGCTCATATGACCCCTCCAAATATCCTGTGAGCTAAATTGGTTTCATTCTGGATCTGAGAGAGGTTGAATACCTGGGTAAGCATGACTAAATTTCAAGGGAGCTTCTCAGTCATAAAAGCAATAGAAAAGAAAAATTTCCTATTTTCAGTGACCTTCCAGTTGTGTTGTTTGTATTAACTGGTATTTAGCCAAAAAATAATCAACACGTTTGTATCATTTTCAGTCCAAAATATTGGTAAACAACCAACCAAGATGTTGATTAGGCCACCTTGCATACATGCTAACAGGTTTATTTGTATCTTTCATTAAAAGAGAAAGTGACAATTTTCTGATTAAATAATTTAAATCCAAATATTAATATGATACCAGCAACTTTTACTTTAGAGAATTCATTCATCAGGAAAAATGATATTCCACCAAGCACTCTTGCTCTCTTCTGAATCGACTGCTTATTAGAATCTTGTCTCTGATTGGTCTACCAAAACATTAGCGTTCCGGCAACCTCTAAGTCATGGATTTGAATCTCATTTTATTCAGGATTGCATCTTAAAGGTACTTGGGACAGTGCTGGGAAACAAAATATGCCAAGCTTCATGGAAAACGTGGAGCTCTCTCTTTGCCTAGACCACAGCAGAACTTGCCCTGTGTTCTAAATTCTGTCGCTAAGGCAAACAAAACAGAGGAGATCCACTACCAAATAAATCCAGCACACTAAGGCTCAAATGACTGTGGATATCTGCAAATCCTCCAGGAGGTAAATTTGCTAAATAATGTAATTTCAAAAAATAAAAATAAAAAACTAGAAGTAGATTCCATCATGGAAAAAATGTCTAGATAAAATGAGAAGTCAAACTAAATGAAAAATATTAATATTAAAAATGTGAGCAATTTTTTATCAAACATGCCAGCCCAAAATGCTCAAAATGTGTAGAGTAGGATTTCAAGATGTGTTTTATGGGATATATGATTTTATTTTTAGTTTTTTAATTAGAAAAAAATACATGTGAATGGTTTAAAAAATTACGTTGTGAGTATAAGTTGGAAACTCTTTGTAGCCTTTGTTTTCCTGTCCTTACAACAAATTCAACTACCTATATATATTTACATCTCTTGTATAGTTGTCCAGAAATGTTCTGTGTATATCCAAACTTGTGCTATCTTTTTTGAATTAAAATTTTAATTAAATATTAAATAATACAAAGTATGTGTAATGTATATAAGTTTTAAATAGTAACAATAAAGTAAATGCATAGTACCCACTCCCTAGGCTAAGGAGTAGAATACATCTACTACCTTTAAAGACCTCTACATGTCTCTTCTTGACGGCATTTATCTTCCTCTCTAACACCTGGTAGGAAACACTATCTTCATTTCAGGGTTCATCACTTCCATTGCTTTCTTTACAAATAGTTTTGACCCATAAGAATGTCCACCTAAATTTTATAATATTTATTATTTTAAAATTTACATAATGAAATTCTATTTTATTCATTATTTTACTTGGTGATTTTATTTTTATATTGAATTTCATTGATGTTTTCCTCTTTAATTCCATTGTGTCTCTTTTCACAAGTCTGTATGTAGCCCATTTCTATTATTTTAGTGGTTATTGTAGACATTTTAATATACATATTTAATTGTGCTTAAATTTAATACATATTTTAAGCTGTCTTCATAATAAAACAAAAACTTTAAAATGTTTTGAGTTCAATTACTCACCTTCCAAGTTTTATTTTTTTAAATTAGTGCTTTATTTTCATTTTAATCCCACTATATAGACATTTATAACATTGTCTTATACATGTTTTGCTTAGATTGATCCATATCTTTACCATTTTTGTTTACGATTTTGTCTTTTACCTCATAAATTCCTTCCACAGTCATTTTTGAATAATATCCTTCTGAACTACATCTTTCACGTGTTCTTTTAAGAAGGGTTCATTGGTCTCTAACTTTTGGGGGGCTTAGTTTTTCACAAATGTCTTTCTCTCAAAATTCAAATTTTGACCTAATCCTTGAAAGGAACTTTCATTGAATATGTATTTCCAGGATGACAAGTTGGCTTTAATCAGTACTTTGAAGGTATATTCTTTTTGGTTTGATTTATGTAATTACAACCAGGCAGTCACTTTATCTTTGGTGTACACCAGTTCTACTTTGATCTATTTTAAAGGGGATTTCTTTTTAGTTATTATACTTGAAATTTATCGTAATTCTGAAACAGATGATTTACATATTTTACACATTCTGGAAAGTTGCTAAATATATCTGTTTGAATATCACCTTTCCTTCATTTTTTCTATTATTTCCTAAAAATCTTAAACAGTCTCACTTAAATTTTTCTTTAAATTATCTTCCAAATTTCCATCTCTTTTTCTCTCTGTGCTGCATTCTGTGAATTCTTTCAGATCTGCATCTTAATGCACTAATAATACTCTTATCTATGTTGATTTTGTTGTTTATTTTATCCATTCATTTTGAAATTTTAATATTTATATTTTTATTTCTTGAAATCCTATCTGGTTATGTTTCAAATCTCTTTTGTCATATTTTATAGACTCTTTTACTGGTAATACTTTCAAAACACCTTTAATTGATTGAATATATTCAGTGTACCATTTTCTATTTCTTTTCAGAGCCAAATATGCTCTATTTCTGTGGACATAGGCATATGATGACCGATTTTTGGTTTGTTGGTGATTTTTGATTGTGAACTAATTTATAGGAAATGTGTCATGAGACTTGGGTTTAAGTTGAATTCCTCCACAGAAAGTTTGGGTTTGCCTCTACCAGTTGCCTGGGATCAGTATGGAACTCAATGTAATTTATCCTCTTGAGATTTTTAAGAAAACTGATTGTTTAAACTTAGTCTGCTAACACAATTACTTGTTTGTAGTAACAGCTCTTCTAATATTTCTTGTTGACTCTTTTGTGGGTCTTTTTTTTCTAATTCACGTTTTCGGAGGCTGTAAACAGCTGGACACACAGATTTAGGGAGGGGTTTTCTATTAAATATTTAACCTTCAACAGAGTGTATTCTTTGTCTCTGATCATCTGCAACTATCAGTTCTATCAAAATTAAAGCTCAAGAACACCAGATATGGGTAACTAGCAGTATTAGAACTCACTTCCTTTTCTGGATTTCTATTTATCTCTAGTTCTTTTTTTTTTTTTTTTTTTTTTTTTTTTTTTTTTTTTTTTTTTTTTTTTTTTTTTTTTTTT
>NW_016107366.1:1924501-1948285 GCF_001604975.1 Cebus imitator | reverse complement strand
TGAGACAGATCTTGCACTGTTGCTCAGGCTGTAGTGTAGTGGTGCAATCTCAGCTCACTGCAATCTCCACCTCCTGGGTTCAAGCAATTCTCCTGTCTCAGCCTCCCAAGTAGCTGGGACTACAGGCATGCACCACCACAGCCAGCTAATTTTTTTGTATTTTTAGTAGAGATGGGGTTTCACATTATTGGCCAGGATGATCTCGATCTCCTGACCTCGTGATCTGCCCGCCTCGGCCTCCCAAAGTGCTGGGATTACAGGTGTGAGCCACTCTAGTTCTTTAGCATCTGTCAATTTTGCTTATTTCCTCTCAACTTAGCATACACGTATGTGCACACACACACACACACACTCTCACACACACATGTACGTGTGTGTATATATACATATGTATATATGTGTGTGTATATATACATAATTATTGCTAGCATTATTTTGTTATTCCTAATGGGAAGATTTTTCAAGTTGTTAGTTCACAATACTAACAGAAATAAATGCTTACTGTCTAAGAGTTTATGACAGTCTTTCATACTTCTATATAAACTTTTCATTTTTAAATGTATTCAGCAATCTTCTTGTATCAATATGTACTTTGCCTCATGTTTTAAATGGGTGATATATTAAATACTGTGAATGAAATATCATTTATTTAATAAGTCTCCTACTGATGGATATTTATATTCAGTTTCTTGTTATTACAAAAAAAAGTCAACCTAAATATGTGTGTGCATGTGTGCATATATATATATATATATATATGGAACTTATATAGATATACACACATGTGTGTGTATAAAAATTCCATATATATATGTGTGTATATATATATAAGTTACACACACACATACACAGGATACATATATATATGGAACATACATATGGGCATATATATGGAACTTTTATATATACGTATACACACATGCACACACATATATATGGAACTTTTATACACACACACACACACATATATAAGTTCTAACGTCTAGATGAAATTTATAGAATTAGAACTGCAAAGTCAAAGAATATAGTACTTAAATTTTGATGTTTATTTCTAATTTACTTTTCAGAGTTTGCAACAACTAATTTGAGAGACAAAAAGAAAATATGTGCCTGTATCCCCATTGCCTTATCGACATTGGGTTTTATGAGCACATTATTATTAATTTGAGGAACAGTTTGTTTCTTAACTTTATTCTTGCATTTATTCCATGGTGATAAAATATATTTTGGAAACGAATGAAGTGCTTTTAAAAGACTTTTTTTTATGGCAAGTGAGGAATTGATTTGAGCCAATTTTTTTCATATTCAACTGTGAAATATAATCCAATATTATGGCAATGTCATTAGATCTCTCATCTGACTGTGAGTGTCCTAATTGTTTGGAGGGGCCTCAGAATGAGTCTGATTGGAATCCCTGTTCCAATGAGAGTGGTAATGGCTCTTTATATTCAAGATCAAGAAAGAAATCCATGCTTTATTGTAGCGTGCAGTGCTTTCCTTCTCAATGTTGTCCCATCAAGCCAGAGAGTGATAACAAAGAAGACTCAGCAGTTCTTCCCTCAGACGAGGAAAGCTATGTGGGGTCTTCTCAAAACAATCATCTAATTCTGAGCCTTGAGGATATTAAAAGAAAACTCAAGCCAGTGAGAGAGTGGACTATCCAAGAGTTACTGAGGGAGTTTGGGGATAGTGGGAAGTTCCAACCAAACTCCATGTCCCTGGGCTACTTTAGAGATCAGGTGGTTTTAAAGTTCAGAAGAGCTCTGTATTATTCTGGAATTTGGGTGACGCATGTTCAAGGCTACAAACCTCAACAGCACTTTACAGCTAATTATTTTAAAAGAAACCCTGGTTGTCTACACCGGCTGGTTCCCTGGCTGAAACGGGAACTAACAGCTGTTTACGGAGATTATGGCTACACAGTAAAGAATATCCTAACCACCATCCTCCATCACATGACAAAATATGACTTGGACAGTGAGTCTTTTATTCACTTCCTAGAGCCTTATCTTTTGCAATACACCCACCATTTCCTACATGAGTTTATTAGTTTTGTTCATTCACCTTACAACATGGAGACCTATGACCAGCGAGCCATCTATCAATGTTCTGCTGCTTCACCATGTGTAAAAAAGAAGCCCATTGCATCAGCTCCTATTTCACCTTTGCCTAAGGATCACACTCTACTGATATCTCAACATAATACAAAGCAGCCTAAAAAAACCCAGAGTCAATGGAATAAAGAGGAGAGGCCCCTGTCAGGCTCGAAACAGGTTCCAAATACTACCTCTTTCTTGAAGAAATCTGAAATCCCACCAGTCTATGATAAAACAGTAAGCAAAATCTATGGTGGAATCAAAGATGAAGCTGAATCAGGTGACCACAAAAGCATCGTTTCTACAAATAATATACTCCAGAAATGGGCTACTCCAAGGGAAAGGTACCCAGCCTTACTGAATTGCAAAAAAAAAGTTCAAGAGAAAATGACAGAAGGAATGAAGTTGTTTCCTGATCATGTCCATGATCTGGGAAAGAATGACACAACTGCACACCCCTTTGGTACCCCAGCAATTTCTAATCAGGTGCAACCACAGAAATATAGTTTAAGGGAAAGAAGGGGTTTGAGCTTTGGCCAGAAGATAAACTTTCAGAAAAAAGAAGAAAATAGCAAACACTCAGATTCTTCACCAAAGACCTTTCAAAGATTGTCCAGAGAAAGATCCTTGAAAAGTTGCAAATCCAGAGAGAGAGACCCCTCTTGGAGTAGCATTTCAGAAAATGCCTTTTCTCCTAAGAGAGATGGCAGGAAACTGAGTTCTTTGAGAAAAAAGAGATTGAAGTGTAGACAATTCTCCCAGTTTGTAGAAATTGGTTCACACTCCAGTAGAAGAATCCAAAGACGATCAAGGCCTAGCACTCACAGATCCAAATCCTGGTGTGTTGGATCTAGAAAGAGATCTGTAAGCAGAGAATCGAGTAATCTCTCTCTGAGAGGAGGTCACAGAAGTGAACACCTCCCCCAGAATATATGCTGCAAGCCCTCAAAAGAAAAACATGCACATGGCAATGAATTGAACTATGGGAGGCCATCTTCAACTACAATCCAATACCTGAAGCTTTCTTCAACTGCTGGAAAGAGACCCAAGTGTCCTTCTAAAAGTGAAGGTGCTTCCCAAGCAGGAAGACCCTGTAACAGTCCCACATGCCTACAGCTCCAGGAACACAGACCCCCAAGTAAACAGGAGATAAAGCAAGAAACTACATTTCCTAAAGCTAGAAGAACTAGAGTAGTTAGGCACAGAAAAACCAAATGCCATTATTCAGACATACACACCACAGAGGACGTCAGTGATGAACTGAGCAATGTGGATGATATAAGGCAAATGAGTGGACTTTCTGAATGTGCACTTTCCTGCAGGAGACAAATCCACAAAAACAGCATTTGAATCTTTAGAATATTCACTGGGTCAAGAAAGAATACAAAGGAGACATAGTATCAGAAACATAGGTGCAAATTGTTTTAAAAGGCAAATCAGTCTACTAAACTAGCCACTAATGTACTTTAGATTATATTCATACTTTTAAAGAGTATATCAGTCTACTAAACTAGCTACTAAGCTAGTTTTGATTATATTCATATTTTCAAAGAATATGAATATAATCAAAAAATATTACTGAAAAGATTTATCACATCACTTGGTAACTGAAAGTAAAAGCCTGGTTATTAAATTCAAAGTTCATTTTGGAGACAAATGCAAATCATTAAACTGGTCATATATGTAAACATTTCTGCCTGCTTTTTTCCTATGAACTAAATTATGAAAATATTTGACTTATTTTTTTGTTTCTAGATTTAACTGTAAAGATTGACTATTCAAAGTTCCAAACACCCTGAAGATTATGCTAACAATAGAAGTACGAGTTTCCTAACACAAGTTATGCATAAGTATGTTACTAAACATATGTGTTATTGTATTAGTTCATTCTCACATTGCTATAAAGAACTGCCTGAGACTGGATAATTTATAAAGGAACGCGGTTGAATTGATCACAATTCAGCACGGCTCAGGAGGCCTCAGGAAACTTACAATGATGGCGGAAGGTGAAGCAAACACATCCTTCTTCACATGGCAGCGGGAGAGAGAAGTGCAGAGCCAAGGTGGGGAATGCCCCTTATAAAACCATCAGATCTCATGAGAATTCACTCACTATCATGAGAACAGCATGTGGACACTGACCCCATGATCTAATCACCTCCCACAAGGTCCCTTCCCCAACATGTAGGAATTACAATTCAGATTACAATTCAAGATGAAATTTCGGTGGGGACACAGAGTCAGACCATATCAGTTATTTTTTAAATAATAATAATATATATTGAGGTCTGTTACATTTTAGACCTAATGCATTTTTAGTCCCTGGAAAATAAAGGCAGGGTCACTGTCTTAAGGTGTAGGCCTTGCCTTAAAGTATTTCACAGCCTAGTTACCAAAGCAGATGTAAGTAAATAGGTAAAAATTAGCATCTGTGGAATTTTTGGCACCCCTTTCACTATGACTCTCTCTCGAAAACTGTACCTCCACGTGCTCTGACAAGATATCTTCATTAGATGCTGCCTTTTTTTTTTTTTTTTTTTTTTTTTTTTTTTTAGATAACTCTGATTCTCCATCTATAGTACCATGGCTTAATGATGGTGGCTACCTAAGCCAAGCTAATCATGATATTTTGCCCCTCTGGCCATACAATATAATATTTCCCTGGTATTTTTCAAGCTGGTTCTGAGCAAAAGGGTCATTCTTTTTCCCTGTTAGCACATGGTAAGAAATTTAAAGTTTAGATATTAAGTTGTTGCAAAAGTAATTGCAGTTTTTGCCATTAAAATAATGACAAAAATGACTTTTGCATCAACCTAATATTATCAAAAGCTGGATTTCTCAATATGAGAAAATCAATTTGAGGTAAGATAGGACAAAGCTAACAGTAAAGTGAGACAAGTCAGGCCAATAGATTCTTGGAAGTAGGACTTGGATCTTCTCGAACCCAAGCTGTCTTTCTATCTTTTATGTGGTTGTATTATTTTAACCCTCCCTAAGTATTGTGTCAATGCATTTCCTGTTTGCCTCCTTTGTTAAATCAGGATTTTCATTCACTTTCAATCAAGCAAGTCACCAGGAATTGGCAGAATGGAAGTCTCCTGGAGAATAAACAGGGAGGAATAATTGTCTTGGGGAAGTTTCTGAAGACTTTTTGGAAGTCATATACAGGTATAGTCCCGAAGGGTGAATAGGAGTTTACCAGGTAAATTTATTGGCAAAGGCTATTAAGAAAAAGGAGAGAGTTGAAGAAAAGTAAGAAAAATGACATTTTCTAAAACTCCATTTCTAGTGTAGCTGGAAAATCCTGAGAGATCCATTAAATAGGGAGGCCGATGCCAAGCTGTAAACAGGCATGAAACGAGGCTGAGTCCACACCAGTCACAAAGCATCTAAAGTTAGCAGAGGACTCAAAATTCCAATTTGTTATTTTTAAACAGTATTTTGTTTACTTTCCTAACTCTTTTGAAAATGAATAAAGACATGCTCCTAAAGAAATCTTAGAAAACCCATGTAACAGATATATATGTGTTCCAGTAAATTTAGTTGTAAATATTGCCATATTTCCTTTTTTGTTGTTGTTGTTGTATGTATACTTTATCAAGTTGGGGAGCTTTCTACTATCAACCATTAGCTAACCCTTCCATGGTAGAGATTTATGGAAATATATGCAAAGTCCTGATATTAAAAACAGGAAATCAATTATAGTAGTTCAGAACACCACAATTTAGCAGCAGTTTATAAAAAAGAAAGTACAACTCTTATTGTGGTCAAAAGTATACTTATGAGCCAGAAATACTAGGTTGCATTCAAAGATGTAGAGAATTTCTCTTGGTAGAGAAAAGCAAAGTAGACATGACAAGGTCTTCAAATACACAAATGAATGTTCTCTACGAGGTGTATTTTTCTAAATAATTTGGAAAGCAAATCTGGCTTCTTTTAAGGGAAAAGTTTCAGGAAGGTGATTTCTGTTTAATCAAAGAAAGCCTTTTTTATTAGACTAGTCATATGGTTCCTTTAAGAGTGGGCAAGAGGCCAGTGGAGAAAAGAAATTCTCATCCTTAGAAGTGTTCATGCTTGGCTGGATTCCAATAATGTGAAAAATTTGACTGGATGCTTTCTAAATTCCAGTGTAACTCAAAGATTCCAAGAGTCATTAAAGAGTCAAATAAATTTTCTAATGAATCAAAACTATCGTACCCTTAAATATGGAAACAGCATTTCATGGATGGGAAAAATATATTTAATGATAACACAGTAACAATAACAAATATTGAAAGTTTACTATCTGTGATACACACACACACATACAAATTCAATGAGGTAGTACTTTAATTCACACTTTATCAATGAGGAAAGCTAGTAAATGTTGTGGTTTGAACTAAAACCTAGATGGCCCCAACTCGAGTAAATGATCTTAAACCCCAACCTGGTACTACCTACTTTTTAGTTGTTGTTGCCATTTTTATTTATGTATCTTTCACATCCTCTGGTAAATACATTCACAAACACTATGTCATTTTACTACTACAAAAGAGAGTAAGGTTGGTTTAATTACACTTATCCTTTCCACAAGGAAAATGAGTTTGAAAGAGATTGTATCATAAGAAGCAGCAGAGCTGAGAGTAAAACTGTAGTTCTAACTGCCCATGCTTTGCGTTTTTATAGCTTACTATCTGGTTGACTGAGCTTTTCAAATCTAACTCAGAAATACTTACAACCGTTGATCACCTGGTCCTCTATGCTACTGAGAGTACTTTGTCATTCAAAATCCAGAATACTGACATCATCATACAGGATGAGGTGCCAAGGAGGCACTTCTGTTTATTTATATGGATAAATTCCTCTTTCCCAAGTTCACCCTGAATTGTCATTCTGATGCCAGTGGGGTTCATCTCAGCCAGCTGGGAGGTGGCAGGTGACTGATTTTCGATATATATGCCTCAGTTCACACAATATCTTCTATGGCATGTGGGTCAGCTGAAACCTTGGAGGTCCAGGGCCAGTTTTTATCTCTGTCCTTGACTTCCTAGTGCTCTTTGGAGTGATAATCTTTAAGGTATATTTTATGTGTCTAATAAAAAGCAGGTAAGGAGAAATGAGATGTCTGAAGATACTTGAAAGTCATTGTCAGAAGTGAATATAAAAAAGAATGAATTATTAATACTTATAGCTTTCCATTGTGCACCTTTTAACTAATGAGAATTTATCAATCCCCACAGATACATCTTAGAAAAGGCCTTCCACCTGTGCACATTGGAATGCTCACAGTATCCTCCTAACTTCTTTCTCTGACTCTGGGCTCTCTTTCTCCAGGTAATTATCCACACTGCTACTGTCATTCTAATATTACACATTTCTTTATGTAATTTGCCTGCCTAAAATTCTTCATTGCTTCCCTGTTGCATAGACAACCCTTTAGCTTCAATCCACTCCTCTATCCATTTGTCCTGGTAGACAAACACGAAAACACAGACATGCATACATATATATGATGCATAAGAACACACCATTATCTGCACACATCATTTCTTATCAATAAAATAGGTTATAACTTCCTTGTCTTAGACAAAATACATTTCTGTCACAATGCTTACTCCAGTGTCTTCCATATTGTTCAATAAACATATTTCTCTAATTGGTTTGGTATTATTGAACTGTATGATATTGGATAACCTCACTTCTCTACAATTCAGTTATTGCCTCAGTTAAATGTAATTGGTTCGGTCCCTTTTTGAACCACAGATCTGATGTTCTGTAAAACAATGCCAGGCCTTGCATCTGAGCCTTCCTCACCCTTCTCTGAGCCAGTGGCTTTGACTAGGCTCAACTTTTACACTCATTTGGACCTTTTATCACATTATTGAGGTCTATAGTGGATTTTAAGTGGTTTACTGGCCTGTAATACAATTTGGAAACACTCTGCTAGAGGATCTCTAGATTTATTTCCATTTTGAATTTGCTATAAATCTTCGATTTTTGATTTAATTAAGTTAGTCACATCAAAGTGACTATTGAGCTGCTGGGAGCATTTTACAACTAAGAACTGACAAAAAATTTTGTCACATTATTAAGTGCTCCAAAGTGAAATTTTAGAACACTGTATGGAAATACTGTCACGTGCAGTTTCATCTAATGGGCATATAGTTTATTAATATAAAGTATCTGAATATAGATAGCTTCAACAGTTTCAGTTATGTCCAAAGTATAAATAAAGCTGCATAGTGGGTTGACAGGTATACTTTTATATTATGCTTCATAACAAATGTTATAAATATTATTTTGTGTATTAAATATTACATTAAAACATGTTTTGAAATATGAGTATTATGTATATATACTTATTATTTATATATACTTAAAACTCAGAAGAATAGGTACATAAATGCAGGGCAGTGATTAATCACTCTCATGCTTAACCCTTCAATACTTTCCCAGTCTCTACTACAGTAGATCCTTTGCTTTTTTTCCTTTTCAATTCCAAATTCAACCATACCAGTAGCAAGTCAGTTTCTGAATCAGGCCAGGCCATTGCCCATCTTCATGCTAACTTCTTAGCTTAGAAAGTTATTGCTCCACTGTTGTTTAGAGAACACTTTCAGAATCCATTTAGGGGACACCATCTTTCTGAAGCTTTCATATTTTCTCAACTGTCAAGCTGTTAGAAGTGAACAATCACTTTCTTTGTGCCCTTACACTTCTTTTTCTTTCTTTCTTTCTTTTTTAAATTGAGACACTGTCTCATTCTGTCATCCAGCCTGGAGTGTAGTGATGTGAGCACAGTTTACTGCAGCCTCGACCTCCTGGGCCTCAGTGATTTTCCTGCCTCAGCCTCCCAAGTAGCTGGAACTATAGGAACATGCCACAACATCTAGCTAATTTTTGTGTTTTTGGTTTTTTTCTTTTTTTTCTTTTTTTGCAGCGATGGGGTTTCACCATGTTGCCCAGGCTAGTCTTGAACTTCTGGGCTTAAATAATTTGTCTGCTTCGGCTTCCCAAAGTGCTAGGATTTCAGACATGTGTCACCACGTCCAGCCCGTGCCCTCGAGCTTCTATTGTAAAACCAAAAATACTATTTTGTCATTTTTATCTTACATGTCTGAGTTCACTCTCCTTATACCTCTCCCTTAAGAATGAGAACTTCAAGAAAAGGACCAGCCTAGCATGTAGTAAGTGCTTAGTTCAGGCTGACCAGAAAAATGGATGATGAAGGATACAGAACAAAATTTTGTATGTGAATTGAATAGGATCAGTGACTGTGGGAGGCATCATGAGGAAACAGTGACTCAAGAAGGACCCTTGATCCATTTCAATCACTCTTCTGTATTAGAACCTAAAAGTCAATCAACTGTGCCCAGGCAAAGTAAAGTCCAAGGAGATCCTAAGAATGCCAATAGATAGATGATCACTTATATGTTAACCTGAAAGCCTTTCTGTGCTGTATCAAAAGATACTTGTCACTTGATAGAAATTCAGAATCATGAGCCCCAACCCAAACCAGAAATTGAATTTTAATATTATCCCCTGGTGATTTATATGCAGAATATTTTGAGAAGCACTCCTTTAAAAGAAGAGTCTTAGGACTGAACGCCAGCCATAAATTATTATTCTACCAAAATTTTTGAATACAAATTTGTTATCATGTTGTAGCCAACAATGGTGACTAAAATAAATAAGATTTCAGCTCAAACAAAAATTTGAGGTTGACAGTAGTATAAATAGAATCTAATTAATGAATTTAAATAGTTGTTCCTTATTTATTATTCCTTGAATGAGTTTATTTTTAGAAGAAAACATACGTACACTATATAACTTTTACATTATATGTGTAAAAATGGATGAACTAGTCCATACGTAAAACACACATATGGTCTAAGGCAGCAATGCATTGGTAGAGTATGTTGATGAAGTCCCTTAAGATTTTGTAAAGTATTTAGGGAAGCAGAATAGCATAGTGGCTGAAAACGTAGACTCCAGTGATAAACTACCCGGAGTTAAATCCTTACTCTGTGCTTATTAACCGGATGAGCTCAGTCAAGTTTTGGAAACTCCATTGCTCAATTTCCTCACCTATAGAATGAAGATAACATTCCAAAGGGTGGTTATGAGGGTTCAATAAAAAGTAAAATTCTTAAAACACTGCCTGGCACATAGTGGTAGATTATATATATGTATATATATATATATATATATATATATATATATATATATTTATATGTGGGGGGAGGAGAGAGAGAAAGAGCATAAGCAAGCTATTATTACTATTGTCATTATTAAAGGTTTAGCATATGAGAAAACACAGGTTGATCTGAATACCAGAATCAGCTCACCACAAATTAAGTTTATTAATTGAGTGTATGAATCAGAATTCTCCAGATGAGAACAAAGAATAGGATATACATGGATATATATGAGGAAATTTATTATGGGAATTAGTTCATAGAATTTTGAAGGCTGACAAGTCCCACATTGTGCCATTTGCAAGTGGGAAACCCAGGAAAGTCAGTGGTATAGTTCAGTCCAACTTCAAAGGCCCGAGAACCAGATGATGGTATAACTCCCTGTCCCAAGCCAAAAGCCTGAGAATGGGGAAGTGGGTGCTGGTGTAAGTCTTAGAGTCCAAAGGCCCAAGAACCAGGATATCCCATGGCCAAGGGCAACGGATGATGGATGTCCCAGGCCAAGGAGGGGAGAGAATTTTCCCTTTCTCTGCCTTTTTGTTGTGTTCCAGCCTCAACAGATTGGATGATGCCTGCTCACACTGGTGAAGCGGGTCTTCTTTACTTAGTCTATCAAGTCAAATGTTCATCTCTTCTTTTGGCCCCTACCCAGCCCCCAGAAATCAGCCATCTGGGCATCCCTTAGACCATTCAAAGTGACACTACAATTTACCATCACAAAGAGTCAGAGAAAAGAGAAGGGCAAATGGGAAATTGTGAAGTAATGAGCATGACTGGAGCTCAGAGCATGAACAATCAGGAAATGAAAGACATTCAGGAGAGTCAGGCTACCTTAAAGGACACAGATGCAGAGAAGAGGAAGAAACCAGCAAATAGGAGCCTATACAATGTACCAGTAACAGTGACATCAGCCTTTAAATATATTAGCTGGTTTACTCTTCAACTCACTGATGAGATAGGTATTGTTTACTTCATATGTTAAATGTGAAAACTCAGATGCACAAAAACTAAATGAAATATCTAAGATACAAAATCAGTGGGCTGGGCACTGTGGCTCAGGCCTGTCCTTCTAGGACTTTGGGAGGCCAAGGTGGGTGGGTCACTGGAGTCCAGGAGTTCAAGACTAGCCTGGACAGCATAGGGAAACCCCACCTCTACAAAAAATTCAAAAACTAGCTGTGTGTGGTTGCACATACCTGTAAGTCTCAGCTACTATCGAGGCTGAGGTGGAAGGAGGATTGCTTGAGCTTGGGAGGTCAAGCCTGCAGTGAACCATGAGCATGCCACTGCACTCCAGCCGGGGTGACAGAGCAAGACCTTGACCCCCAAGTCCCCGACAATGAAAGGTGACAGAGCTTGACTTAAACATAGGACTGATTAGATTTTACACTCTTATACCTCACATCTATCTAAGTAAATCCTTTTTTGTAAAAAGCCAGTGGGTAATGGATTAATCCTTTCTGACATGACTAACCTCTTTTAGTAAAATGAAGGTGATGATGAGGAGGAAGATCATGGTGATAATGGTGAGCAACACTGCTGTAGTGCTTACTGTGTGCCCAGCACTATTCTGAACATATTGCTTGTGTTACCTCTTTTAATCCTACTAAAAACTCTGTAAGGTGGGTATACTATTATGATCATAATTCCTATTTTATAGATAAAAATATCAAGGCACAGAGGACTTAAGAAATGTGCCCTAGGTAACATGGGTAATAATGGAGGAAGAAAGAAAGAGGAGGAAACCAGCAATGAATGAGAATATACAATGTGCCAGGAACACCGACATCAGCCTTTAAATATATTAGCTGGTTTAATCTCCTGGGCTCTGGCCCCAAACAGTATACAGCCAGTTCCCTGCTCTTTACCATCACACTGTTCTGTTTCCTTGTAAAACAACAACAATAACAAAGTATTGGTGGAGAGGCCATGAATTAATGTTTTTGAGGATCTGCTGTGTATTAGAGCCCCCCATATTTAATTCTAATCACAAATAAGTGAAGTGAGAAGTTTTGATTAGAGACTTTAGATAACTGGGAAACAAAATGGGTCATATAAATGGGAGAAATAGAAAGCCCCGAAAATATCCATGTTTCAGTTGAATTTGAATTAAGAAAAAATGAAACCCTTTACCAGGAGTCAACAAAATGGTTCTGTAAAGGGCCAAATAATAAATATTTTAAGCTTTGGGAAAATGCACTTCTCTCACAACTTGCCACCTCTGCTGTTGTAGCATGAAAACGGCCAGAGATGATACATAACTGAAAGGGTTTAGCTTAATTCTAAAAAAAATTTATTTATAAAACAAGTAAATAGTTTTCAGACCCCTGTTCCTAATCTTCAGGTAATCAAAAGAACATGACACTTTTCTTTGATGGTTACCAGGCAGTAGGATTCATGAGAAAGGAAATATGGTGTTATTTAGGATTCTGTTTCTTAAGAGTTGAAGTCACACTGATGAAACCTGAAGAGTTGCTGAAATATGTAAGAGTAGAGCTACAAAGGGCTGACTCTGCCAGTGATCTATTTTTGGAAAGGCAAAATAGTTTAAGGGATGCAGATGCTTTGCTTTATGCCCGAAGTTACATGTAGAGCATGAATCATTCCACCAGCAATAAACCCTGGAGAAGATCTTAAAATTAGGAAAACAAGGCAAAGGTTATTTTCTTCAAAAATAGCTTCTAAAGTGAGGTGTCAGAATGAGATCACAAATTGTATCCTCCACTTTTTTCTTCTCTGCTTCTCATCCTATCACCAGGGATGTATGCTACCTCCATGATGAAAAATTATGGTCATTTTGTCTTGAAAGATATATTGCATCCACATGTGGGCCAAGTGATTTAATCTTGATTAGTGCTGTCTGAAGGCTTGTCAGATGGGTTAGCGATTGGTCATGTATTTCACAGCACTGCTATTAAATCTGCTGGGAATTAACATGTTAAATCCATAATCATGCTTTATTGCCTGTATAATCCTGGGTTAACTGAGAAAGAAGTTGATTCATTTTTCACATGTTCACCAAAGTGAAGTCATATTTTTCCCTTAACTAGTAATTAACCTTTATGGCTTTATTAACTGCTTTATTAAATTTAAATTAAATGTTTTTGTTTTAAATATGATCATGGTACTTAAATATTGTTCAATGCAGGTGAAAAATATAGCCATTAAATAACAGTAAGTAACTTAGAAAGAGTTCATGGGAAGTGTAAACCACAATGACACTGTGGCCCTGGTGATGTCCTGTTTCCTGGAACTTCTCTATTAAAATGTTCATATTACAAGTAGCCCATTTTTTAATCACAAGGTACCAGTGCTTGTAACTTAATAGGCAGTGTTGTGTAACAAAAACGGCAATGGCTTTGGAGTCAAACAGACCTGGATTCAAATTCATATCTAATTACTTATAAGCTCTGTGACCTTAGGCAAGTTACCTAATATCTCTGCACCTCAGTTTCCTTATGTGTAACTTAGGAACAATAATAGCTAATTCAGACCATTGGTAATAAAAGGTGAATGAATTAGTAGGGAAGATTAGAGAGGTGGTTAACTTACAAGAGGTAATTTTTATCAGTTTAGTTTTGGTTGAAACAAGGAGATTTTTGTATTGCACTCATATAGAAGAGAGAGAAAACTGGAGGCTGTAGAATAGTACCTGTTTCTAAAAGCTCCCCAACTTTCCTCAGCCCTGTGGGCTAGACGTGAACCCTATGCAGAGAGAATCTGTGATATAGACTGCTAATGTATTTCATTAAGAGCCTTCAGAATTGCCACTAGTCTAAACAGTTCCCTTGTACAAGTGAAACGAAGTTGCCCCTTGGGGCGGAGATAACTCTGTGGACACATGGCTTGAGGAGCAGATGAGGCTTTGTGTAAAAATGATGGACTGGGGCTCATACCTTGGTAAGCAGAGCATGGGTTTGGTATGACCTGCCCTAGGCTCTCAGCAGACTCTTATTTAGATCCCAAAACACATTTCCACATGGTACTCTGAACCCCAGAGTTTTAACTTAGCATTTGGTTGTCCAGTTGAGACAAATTGCCCACTCTCTGTCCCAATAGGTGTGGTTATGAGAATTAGTTACAGGTTGTGGGGTGTGTACAAAAGTGAAGTCTATAATAGCTTCCAGTTATCTCCTTAAGCAAAGTCTCCCTTTTTCTTCTGTCTGGGAAATGGTAACAAGGTAGCCATTTTGGATACAAAGATAAAAGTCATATTTTGGGGATGGCAGGAGCTCATTCATTAAACTGGGTGAGACAGAACAACTAACATCAGCCCCAGGCTTCTCACTTCTAGAAAATACATCGATGGAAATAAACTTTTATCATGCTGAAGCCACAATGTGTTGGAATCTTTTTGTTGTATCATTCTAGCTTGTAGTCTACCTAATATGGGGCTTTTAGACCTGAGTTGAAGGAGTATTTTTATGAGGGATTGATTTCCAGTGACACAAGTCATGTTGCTTTGGGTGCCAGGTGAAAAGGTATGGCAAAGCATAGAAGGGAGCATGTACAATGCTTTGGCACCAGTGGCAGTGCCTAGAAAAACTGCAGCAGAGCAGTGACTGTGAGTACAATACACGATAGGAGATGACCGATACCCAAGAAACTGGGCATTACAGTGACTCTGTCCAGCTGAATTGACACACAGGAGCTCTTCCTATGGACTCCCTATTATGCTCAGTGAGAGCAATGTCACAGGTGGCTAAGATCTGTACAGCAGACGATGGCAAAAAGCAGACATTTTGGGCCATTAGTGTAACTCTGACCCCACCTAGGCTCACAGGCTGACAGGACCTTGAGACAATCAGGGATCAATCAGGAAAGTAGAAATCACGTTATTTATTTCAAACAGATACTTCGATAGAAGATACTTGTTTCAAAAGTGTTTGAAGTGTTGAGGAAGATCAAGGAAAGGTGGAGTAACACAGTGATTGCAAACTAGAGAAAGTTCCCAGGATTGTAGGGACAAAACAGAGGAAATGATATTAACAAACCCAAGTGAGTACTCACTAGTGATGCACTAGAGGGAGAGGGAGAGGAGGAGGGGGAGGGGGAGGGGGAGGGGGAGGGGAGGGAGAGACCTTCAGAAACTAAGGTTGTTTGATTCTCTTGTATATTCTCAATACTAATTTTTTTTCAGACAAGTAGTTTGCAAATATTTTCTCCCATTCAACATGTCATCTCTTCACTCTGTTAATTGTTTCCTTTGCTTTCATGGCCTGTGATTTTGTATTCTTAGCCATAAAATCGTTGCTGGACCAAAATGCTCAAGCTGTTTCACTCAATTTTTTTTTTCTAGTAGTTTTACAGTTTGGGGTATTACATTTAAGTCTTCAATCTATTTTGAGTTGATTTTTGTATATGGTGAGAAATGGTGCCAACAACTCAAACAATTTAACAGCAAATATATATATTTATATCCCATTAAAAAGTAGGCAAAGGGGCCAGGTGTGGTGGTTCATGCCTGTAGTCCCAGCAGTTTGGGAGGCTGAGGCAGGCAGATCACCTAAGGTCAGGAGTTCGAGACCAGCATAACCAACATGGAGAAACCCCTGTCTTTAATAAAACCACAAAATTAGGTGGGCATAGTGGCACACGCCTGTAATCCCAGCTCCTTGGGAGTCTGAGGCAAGAGAATCTCTTGAACCCGGGAGGCAGAGGTTGTGGTAAGCTGAGATCGTATCGTTGCACTCCAGCCTGGGCAACAAGAACAAAACTCCCTCTCAAAAAAAAAAAAAAAATTAGGCAAATGATCCAAATAGACATTTCTTAAAAGAAGATGGAAGTAGCCAACAGGCATATTTTTTAAATGCTGAACATTGCTAATCATCTGGGAAATGCAAATAAAAACCACAGTGAGGTATTATTTTGCCCCAGTTAGAATGGCTATAATCACAAAGACAAAAAATAACAAATGCTGGTGAAGATGCAGAGAGAAGGGAACTCTTATACACTGTTCATGAGAATGTAAATTAGTTTAGCCATTATGGAAAACAGTGTGGGAGCTCTCAAAAAACTAACACTATAACTACTCTATGATCTGGCAGTCCCACTACTGAATATTTATTCAAAGGAAAAGAAATCAGTTATCGAAGGAATGCCTGCACCCCGTGTTTATTATGGCACTATTCACAATAGCCAAAATATCAAATCAACCTAAGTGTCCATCAACAAATGAATGTATAAAGAAAATGTGGTATATATGTACAATGGAATAATATTAAGGCATACAAGTAAGGTATTCTGTTATTTGCAGTAACATGGATGAAACTGGAGGCCATATGTTAAGTGAAATGATCCAGGCACAGAAAGATAAATATTGCATGTTCTCACTCATATATGCAAGCCAAAGAGGTTGATCTCATAAAGGGAGAGAGTAGAATGATGGTTCCCAAAGGCTGGAAGGGTAGAAGAGGGTGGAGGAGGAGAGGTTGGTTAATGCATAAAAACATACAGTTAGAAGGAATAAATTCTAGTGTTGAACAGCACAGCAGAGTGACCGTAGTTTAACAAAAATTTATTGTATATTTCAAAATAACCAGAAGAGAATGGTTGAAATGTTCCTAACACAATGAAATAATCAATATTTGAGATGATGAATATCTAAATACCCTGGGCTGATGGTTGCATGCATGCAGCAAAATATCACCTGTACTCCATAAATATGTAAAATTATGTATTGCTAAAAATAAAGCTAAGGTTGGAATATGTATTCATTTTATAAAGGGAATTCTCACATTAATGGGAAGAAATTAGAGGTCAGAGAGGCCAGAAGCAGGGAAACCAGATTGGAGGTTGTGCTGTCCCAGAAGTGTCTAAAATAATGCAGGGCAGGTGATGAAACTCCAATTTGTATATGGTGATCAGGAAATTAAATATAAACCTTTCTGTTTCTTTAGCATCTAAGATTAAGTTCTATCTTCCTTTTAAATATACAAGAGTAAGTTCATGGCACATAAACAATTCTTCAAGCAGAGAATAATATCATACTGTACCTGACATACACTCCCACATATACTCCCATTGCTTCACATTTTATAAATTTTTTATAGCATGAAGTTTATTTCATAGCAAATTATGAAACACTGAATTAAACATAAACCTGAATGCTGAAGGAATAACAGCAGCATGTCAAAATTTCCTCTGCCCTTGGTTAAATTTTAATAAAATTTGCTGGCCTTCAGACATGGGCACTTAAGGCTCAACACTGAATAATTCTAATAAATGAATGATATGCATATTTAAAGAAATATTTTAAATGTACTAATTTTGTGGGAATATTGATGCCCATTTACTATACTTTGCAATTTCTTATGTTTTTTTTTTTTTTCTCTCAAATGATCATTCTATCTCAGGTTTTGATACTTTCGGTACACAAATTTTATCTCCATTCTTTCCATGGACTGGTACCTTTAATGCCTAGCTCATATGAAGAGTAAGGAACCCTGTCTATTGGCATTGTAATGACTATTTAACTATGTCAGAGCAGGCCCATAAGATCTGACCCTATTTCTATCTGCTCATACAAATGACGGAGCTTCATTTATCACATCATTTCAAAATGATGCCTTTTACACCTGACTGGTTTTCCTTGGGTCAATATTACTGACAAATGACTATCTCCTTCAATACGAACTGGTGATAACTCTTAATGTGTCTCATACTTGCTAAAGATTAATTTAAACTCCCAGTGTACTTGAAAGCCAGGAGAAGTCACACCAAAGAGTATTTCTAAGGTTCTTGAATGCCCAACACTGTGCTACATATGGAGCATACAAACGACGTAAGATAATAATTACCACTCTTTGACTGTCTGACAATCGGCTGAGTATTTTTCCCACATTATTCCAGTTAGTCCTCCCAATCATGCTGAGAGGTGAGGTAGTATTTTCATGCCTGTTTTATAAAGGAGGAGACAGAAAGTTGGTGGCTGTAAGAAATTGTCCAGTGATTAGAGACATAGTGAACAGTAGAGCTGGGATTCAAACTTAGATTGGACTAAACCCAACACACATGTTACTTACCACCTGGCATCATCTCAGACAATATCACAGTCTTTTAGGGTTAATCATCTCCTTTAGGGCATTAAAAAACAGACCCACATGGCCATTTTATTCCTGAAATCTTCTCATCTGCCTCTATCTACACACACAAATTTTCATGGACATACCTTGCCCAAGCAAATACACCATCAGCAAAGCACTGGGCTTTATCTGCACTGATGGTCTGCCATTTGCAGTATTTCCATGTCTGTCTATCTTATCCAAGGCTTTTTCCTTATATGTGTGAGTGTCCTCTAGACCCTTCCCCTGCATATCTTGTGACATTAGATCATCCTTCACTGCAACAGGGGACCAGGCAGTGGGGCTCCAAGGCTCCTTGAGCCTTCTCTGTCCCAGGTTGGTACCTTGAGCCCCTTGTTTTCCTTACTCTACAAATCCCAAGATTCTCAGATTTCCTTCTTTTTGTCTAGTATGCTTCTAGGACGGCTGTACCCAACACAGTATGAATCAGTCTGCCAAGCCACCCTCTTTTCACACTACCCGCAAGCATAAACCACCAGGCCTTTGGTGTGTGTGTGTTTCAGAGCTTTTAACCCTTATTAAAAACAGATAGGGAAAGATAAAAATAAACAAGGAAAAGAGACAGAAGTGCAAAAGCATATTATTGCTTCTGACTTTATTAAGTTGGGAAGCGTTCATCTAAAAACCCCTGATTATGCTCTGCCCTACCTAAATAACTGGTGACTCTTCCACGTCAACATGAGAAACTTCAAACTCCTTATTAGGGTTTTTAAGGCCTCGTACAATCTGTTCCCTGCTGTGCTGTCCAGTACCAACTCTTATGACCCTTACCTGTTTATCTCACACGCCAGACCTGGAACACTGCAGCCCATGCTCCTTTACCCTTACCTCCTGTACACCTGCTATTGCCCCTGCCAGAGTGACTTCTTCCCCACCCAGACCAAGAAAATGCCATTGTCCTGCAAATATCAGCTCCTATTTACTTTCCCCATGAAACCTTCCCTGATTCCCTCAGGCATCATGAATGGCACTTTCCATTCTGTTCACCTGACAGTATTTTGTGTCTGACTCTCTTTCAGGCCCTTGCCTCACTGCATTATAATCATGGTTATATGCCTGTGTCTCCCGCTTGAATGAGATTTTATTAATGGCAGAGACTATGTTTTGTTGACCCCTGAGTCCCTTAGCACTTCCTGAAGTGCCTGAATTTTGCCCCCCACATTTTCTGAATACATAAATAAGTATATGGATAAATGAATCAATATGCTTGAGACAAAGGCAAGCGATTATCATAACCATGTGCCACACGTCCCAAGGCTAGCAAGGTGAATGACAGTTACAAAAACGCCTGTATTTATAATGTCCTTATTCACATCATATTGCTACTGGAGTTTAGCATTTTATACCAGTTTTTTCTACCTAAGAATGTGGAAGAATTGCTCTTTCCCATCAAGGAGAGGCAGTGTGTCAGTCTGATGTGTGTCCTGTGGCCGAGCAGTATCCTCCACGAAATGATTGCATGTCAGCTGGTGACATATTATGGCAGGCGTCACAGCAAGCAGCTCCCTTTGGCAAAGGGGAGAGTTAATGAAGGGATAGGAGAACACCTTGAAAGATTCAGGCAGCTTGGTGGGAAACAGGTCTCCCTCTCAAGCACATGGAACGGGGTCCATTTGTGGTCTTGGAGGGGAGCAAGGTTATCAGAGAAGCCCTTGTGTCGCCACCTTCTCAAGTGGCTATAGGCACTTCTATTTTTCCTGAGAAAATGTTCTCTCTCCTTCTACTTTCTAATTTTCAGGTAATATAATACCTCGTATGTGGAAAGTAAAGGCGCTCCACTGATGAAAACATTTATATCTGTATTTAGTATTATTCAAGATTAAGATATGGGTCCAGCTCTCAAGAAGAAACAGGGAGAAACATGAGCTAATCAATGATGACTCCATGACAAGCGTGCTTTACAGAACACAAAGGAACAGGCCACTATAAGGACAGGCTAGGGGACTTCAAATCATACTTTTCATGGTTAAATAAAAGCATCAAGTGGGAGGCAGGACCTGAGCTATGAAAAATCATCAGGAGTTTAATAGATTGAAAAGAGTAAACAAGGCTTTCAGGGCAAGTGAGCAACATAGGTGAAGGTAGGGAGCAGCGTGTCTCTTTTGGGAATTATAACCTGACAAGACTAACATACACATTGGGAAGTGGAGAATGGAAAAAAATGATGCAGGAGAGTTTGGTTCAGGCAAGGGTGTGATAGGCTTTCTGAGCAATGTTGAAAAGCTGAGATTTTATAGTAAGGTATCAGGGGAGCAGCTGAGGGCCACATTCCAAGAGTCCAAATCAATTAAGAAGATGTGGCCATAAAGTACCTAGTAGACAGAGCTGTTTTTTTCATCCTACCCCCAGGGTGGAATGCAAGGGGTTGGGTTTCCTTGGGCTCTGACAGCAGAAATCAGCAGCCTACGCACTATGAGAACAGGAGCCTCAAGTAACCAGATGTAAAGCTACTAGGGGTTTGGACAGGATATAGCTAATTGCTTATGTTTTTCTTTTTCTTTCTTTTTTTTTTTTTGTTTTGAGACAGAGTCTTACTCTGTCACCTAGGCTGGAGTGCAGTGGCGTGATCTCAGCTCAGTGTAACCTCCACCTCCCAGGTTCAAGTGATCCTCCTGCCTCAGCCTCCTGAGTAGCTGGGATTATAGGCACATGCCATCATGCCCAGCTAATTTTTGTATTTTCAGTAGAGACAGGGTTTCACCATGTTGGTCAGGCTGGTCTCGAACTCCTGACCTTGTGATCTGCCTGCCTCAGCCTCCCAAAGTGTTGGGATTACATGTGTGAGCCACCACGCCCAGCCTTTCTTATGCTTTTAATCAAATCGCTTCATTCCTATGAGCCACCACTTTTCTTTTTTTTTAAACCTGCAACGTGGATATAACAATGTCGTTTCCACAGCCTTTTTTGAGTATTAAGTAAAATAACACATCATAACAGCAAAAAGTGCCTAACAGAACACCTAACACATACTTTGTGCCCAACAAATTGGTTAAGCTTACATTGTGACATATTTAGAACTTTACACCAACAATCACCAACACAACTTTCTGTGGTGATGGATATATTTTATATTTGTGCTGTATTGTAGTATTGTATTGCATTGTAGCCACTAGCAACATGTGACTATCAAGCACTTGAAATGTGGCTACTGCAACTACAGAACTGAATTATTAATTTTATTTCATTTTAATTAGTTTAAATTTAAATAACTACATGTGACAAAGTGCCAGCATACTGGACAACGCAGCTTTACTTTCTACAAATTCTTTACATAAATAAAATATTTTGTTCTAAAAATATTTTTAAAGCCCATAAGTTTAGTGATTTCCAATTTTGATAACCTAAAAATATTATGTCTGTACTTAGTATTCTACTCTATTTACCAGGCTGAATTTTGAAATACCTTTGATAAATCTTTTTAAATCAGGAGAATAATTTTGATTTTGACATATCTACATACATATTATAAAGTAGATGAATACTAGCTGGACATGATGGCTCATGCCTGTAATCCCAGCACTTTGGGAGTCTCAGGCAGGCAGATCATCTGAGGTTAGGAGTTCAAGATCAGCCTGGTTAACATGGCGAAACCTTGTCTCTACTAAAAATACAAAAATTAGCCAGGCATGGTGGTGAGTGCCTGTAATCCCAGGCCCTTGGGAGGCTGAGGCAGGTGCTTGAACCCAAGAGGTGGAGGTTGCAGTGGGCTGAGATTGCGCCATTGCATTCCAGCCTGGGCAACAAGAGTGAAACTTTGTCTCAAAAAATAAAATAAAATAAATAAAAAATAAAAATAGATGAACACCATAATTAATTTTAAAAAGATTATATAACAGCATATATAAAGTGATGCTATTTATTTTTTAAAACACATGAAAATTATAACACTTTATCACAGAAATGCAATATTATATGTAATTTTTTTAAAATTTCCTCTCTGTTTTGCATTTCTTGAATCATTTTCAATGAATAGAAGTTAATTTTATAATTTGATCCTTTTTGCTTTTGTTTCAAAACTAAAAATGCATTAACTAAAAAGATTCTGGAAAATAGAATAAAACTGTATTCACAGAATGTTATGTCTCTATATAAGGCACTTAATCTTGTCTTTCTATCATAAGTAAAGGATTAGTCTGTTTTGATTAAAGTTAAGGAAAAGGGAGTTGAAGCAGCTTGTCTAAGATTCATTGACTTCCTTTATCAAGAACATGCTACTAAGAGAAAGCAAATAGTTCAGGTCACCTGTCCAACTTTGTTAACATGATAATTAGACCTCTTGCCAAATAATCTAATAATATTTGCCGAGATAAGTGTCTAACTATTGGGCATTCTTAATAAGATGCCTCTGGTTATATACTACAGAAATTAAACCCAGAATTTCTGGGTTAATGAGTATCACCCCCACCTCTTGGAAAATGGTATGTAAGCTGGGGTAAATAAAATATGAGGAAACTTTAAAAAGTTCATGGCAAAAATGAAATTAAGAGCTAAAAATATATAAACTTCATTCCTCAACATAAGCTCCATCAATAGTTTTGTAAGCAATGAAACCAGCCACTTACCACATTCCTAAAGGATTGAGGGTCCTGTGAACATAACCAAGTCAATGCAGTCTTCTTTACATTATTAACTAAAGAAAACCAAGTGCCTCATAAAGATTTTTTAAGGTCAGGAAACTAAAAGCCAGAGGACCCAAATCAAGCCTGTAAGATGGATGCCTAATGATTTCCCATTGAAACTCTTACAAAATTGTCCTTGTTTGATGAAAGGAATAAGCAGGAACATTGTCTTAGTGGAGAGCGACTCTCTGTTGAATCTTTCTCTGGGGTTTCCTGCTAAAAGCTTTGACCAACTTTCTCAGAATCCTCTCATCATAAGCAGATGGTATTGCTCTTTTGCCCTCCAGAAGGTCAACAAGCAAATGCCTTAAGCCACCCAAAAAAACTGTTGCCATGACTTTTTGACCAGTTGCTTTTGCTTTGACTGGATCACTTCCATCACCTCTTAGTAGCCATTGCTTTAATTGTGCTTTGTCTGCAGGATTGTACTAAGAAAGCCATGTTTCATCTCCTGGTACAATTATTTGAAGAAATCCTTCATGATCTCGATCTCCCTGTTTAAAATTTCCCTTGAAAGGAGCTGGAGGTCATTATTCTAAATGAAGTAACTCAGAAATGGAAAATCAAATATTACATAGTCTCACTTGTAAGTGATAGCTAAGCTATGGGTATGCAAGGTCATACAGAATGACAGAATAATGAATTACGAATACTCAGGGAATGATTGGGATAGAGGGAGAAAAAACCTACATATTGGGTACAATGTATACTACTTGGGTGACAGGGACACTGAAATCTCAAACTTCATGTAATTTAGTTATGATTCATTGAGGTAACCAAAAACTATTTTCTCTAAAAGCTATTGAAA
>NW_016107366.1:1920106-1924434 GCF_001604975.1 Cebus imitator | reverse complement strand
TTTTAAAGAACGCTCTGCTCTCATCTGCAGCTCATCTGGACACAACGGTTTCGGGACTCGTGTATTGGAAAGTTGGTCAACTTTAATTTCTCAGTCAGAATTTGGTAAGCTGAACCATTTAGATGTCTATGGTGTTGACTTTTCCTTCGCTGTTAATTCTGGATCTTCTTCAGTTAGGCCATGAACACAATGAATCTTTTTCTTAAAAATTGATGTGGATGGTCAGGTCAACAGATAAGAAACCTGCTTCAGGTTTCATCTTTGACATTATCTCATCTCTTCTTAAAATGAATTATCCTCTTGTAAACTGCTGATTCCTTTAGGGCATTGTCCCCATAAACCCATCATAAAGGATTCATGATTTCACCATTCTTCCACCCAAGCTTCACCATAATTTCAGTGTTCATTCTTCCTTCAATTTTAGCTCTGATAGAGTTTCTTTCCAGACTGATGTCTCATTTTCCTCAGTGCCTCAAACTAGATCTTGTTCAGACATGTCATAAGAAGTTAATACTAATTTATTATGGTACAAAAAAATTTTAGAAATCAACACATAGGCTTTTCATAATACACATTTCCCAAGAATTTTTTGGAGACACTTCATAGAATGTTTTGTAAACAATTAATAACGGCTTCCCACTGTGAGATTCAATAACCTATGTATCTTACTCACAGACCTTCTCTACTCTGAGCCAGAGACTGTGTCCAGTTCCGGAGGAAGACCTGGGCATAGCCCACAGAGTCCCAGACCTCTCTCAGTTTTATCTTAGCTTCTTGAATGCCCATATTCTTAAAATTATTAGTAATGTTTGATACCCTGAAAATCTCTGATTTATGTGAGTCTGACAATCAGATTCTTTGCATTGACTCACAGCTTATACAAACCTCATTTATTGTCAGCTCCAGTGAATTCTATTTCCTGCATGGAAGAGAGACATATGCAAAAAGAGCAAAGATCTCCACTTTTTTCACAAGTTCTTCTCTTCCTTTTTTGTAGCCTTCCTGGGGCACAGGCAAGTATTTGTTATAGTAACAACAAGAGCTATAAAACAATAAATTCTTTTGTTCATACTCTGACTTAACAAAAAGAATTTGAGATGCCTACCTTAACTGTGTACATTCCACATTTAATTAATTAATTAATATGTGGTTTTCTTATCACAGTACGAGTTCCTCAAGGCCAAGGGAGTATGCTCATTTTACATCCTCAGCAGGTATGCAAAACAAACCTTTTTGTTTGCCAGTGTGTTTGTCTCTCTTTATTAAACTTAACCAGGTATATCCAACCATTTCCAGATTTTCTTAGATTTTTTGAGTAAATATAGAATTTTAACCCAATACGTTTAGAATTTGAGTTCAGATAATTCAATGTTTATGCTCCACCTCTCTCTTTCTGGGTGCCAACCCCAATGCAGTGGGTTTACATGTATCAATGAAAAGGGAAAAGGAGGTAGTCTATTGCCATTCTGTGTCCTTTACATCTTAAACTGAGGTGTCTTCCCTAATCTCTATGTATTGCTCCTGCACCTCCCATGTTGGTGTCTGCTAAATAATTTTGGATTTTCCTTACATTTATTCACTGAGTCTAACGCATCCTCACCCCAGCCCTAGGAATACTTGCTAAATACTTGCCCCCTCTTTCAGACATTTCTGTTCCCCTCTGAGAAGTACAGAAAACTTTTGAATGTTTGCCCAATTGCCATACCCAGATGTTTAATATTCCTTGAAACTGCCCTCAGACCTATACATTTAAGTAGCTGACTCAGTTGATATTCCATCTTTCAGCACCTCATGAAGCTTCTCCATGAGGGCAGAATTTTGCCCCCATTTGAAAGGTGAAACACACGCTTGGGCGTCTTTTCTCAGGTTTCTAATTCTCTCATTCATGCTAGATGCAGGAATTATGTTAAAATATAGGACTTCGCTTCTCATAGAACCATACCAGCATCTACTTGTATTGCTTTTCTTTGTCAGTCTCCTCAAACATAATATCTCCTTAGTTAATCTTCACCTCCTTCCATGTGACGGAAATAGCTTTTACATTACAAAGTATAGTAGCAGCAAGTCATCTCGTCTTTTATCATCGAAATTCCAAGCCAAGTTTTTGAAACGCATCTCAAGAAAGCCTATAATCTCACAAAAAGCCAAGGTCCTATAATTCAGTTATGTCAGACTTCAAGTCCGTATATTGGCCCTGACTTTAAAAAAACAAATCACACCTTAACAATAAACCTAAATATATATATATATTGCTTTCTCTGGGATTTTGACTTTCCTTTTCTAAGGTGAAATAAAGAACAAAGGAATGAGACAATAAGGATCATGGAGTGAATGGAATAAATGGGTATACTATTTTTGCAGCAACAACAAAAAAATTCCCTTCACATTGCCAAGCTGTATCTCATCTTACATCTTTTTCGGTTTGATTTATAGAAGATAAACAGTAAATATTTGCAAGACCATTTAATATCTAAAACAATCGTTTTGAGTTAGCCAAGGAAGAGAACATCATGACTCTTACTTTACAGGTGTATAGCTAGAAGCTGGAAGTCACTGGCAGAACCGAAATTGAAGCATAGATATTTACACCAAGTCCAGTACTCATTCCTTCATACCATAGCCGCTCTTGAGCCCTTTCATTTCAAATATTCCATCTCCTTTATAATGTTGACATACAAAGTTTTTACTATGACTCTTACTAACAAATACATTTTACATTGTAATAAAGTACCCACATACTTGTATGTATGTAAGCACATATAACTGAGACTAGTTTTATGAAACAATAATTATTCTTACTAACTGCCATGAACTTCTATATTCTCTATTTTTGTCTCTCCTGTTCTGTTTTACTTCATTTAAAACAATACTGGTCATGACGTAGCAAAATGACTTCACGATCAATGGAAGGTGGAAAACGTACTAAAACAATGGAAGGTGGAAAACACTGCACTAAAACATTGCCTTTTCCCTGTCTCCCATCCCCCACAAAAAGAGCTCCAAGGCCAATTTTACTACAGAAAAATACCAAAAACCCAGGCTGAGACTTGATTTATGTATTTTATCTCAATACCCAAGATTTTATAATCCCAAACAAAATTTCATGAAAAATCCTGTAACACCGTGTTCTGAGGCTTGAATCATGGAAAGGGAATTTCTGGAGTTTATCTTGGAATTTAGTATTGTGATCCCAGTGGACATGACTATACCTCGCTCTCTGCTGGGAGTCATACTGAAGATGAGATGATCACACTAAATTAAAGGTTCTCAACCTTGCCTGAGTATTAAAATCACCTAGAGAGCCTTTAAAAAAAAAAAACAAACAACAACAACAACAACAAATCTGGGCTCTATGCCAGATCAGTTAAATCAGAATGTCTGGGAGGTAAGAACCAGGAATGGGTTCTATTGCAAAAACCCCAGGTAATTTTTAAGTGCTGTCAAGGTGGCCACCTCATGCCCTATGAGAATCAAATATTGTGGTTTCTGTGGTACAATCTCACATTTTTACAACTATCACGAGGTAGGAAATTATTCTAAAAACAATCCCTGCAGGATCTATTCTGACATTAGCTTGGGTATGGTGATACTGTGTTTAAATTTTTCCAAGAAACTATTTTGAATATTTCATTCCATTGTTTCTCGAAGTATATTTATGCCTATCTACTATATGGCTTTAGGAAACTCTGGTTCAGACACTACTATGTTCTCTATTCATGGTTTTATTATATTATATATAAAACTTAACCTGGAAAACTCATGAAAACACAGCTTCCCACACTACCTCCTGTGGCCCTGATCTAGTACACCTAAAGAAGGGTTTTTAAATTTGAATTTTGAACACACTGTCAGAGATGCTTATGTGAACGCTGGTTTGGCCATTACACTGTGTGGCACTATCCCCCTGTCCTACTCTAAGCTTTGGGTTCTGCAAGACCAAATTTTAAACACATGTAGCACCTCATATCTAGGGCTACATGATTAGGCCCTGAATAAAATCTATGTGGAGGTACCACAACTGCTTTATGAGTTATTATGATTTTAATATATGAACAACTGTGAAGGTGATATGTGAGTTATCTGTGGACTAACTAGCTTGTATATTTCAAGTACATAATAACCTGCCTGAAAACACGTAGGTCACAGAACAGGGTCCTGGAAACAGGCATCTTCCAGTCCAGGGACACTGAAAAAACAGCCCCTAATTCAGCAAGAAAGTGGCCCTTCCATAACATCATTCATTAGCAAGTCAGTTGTGTTACCAGGTTCTACCAGGCACTATCCTTTATAACGATTACTCAGAGGTCAAGACACCATCTCCATCCTCA
>NW_016107366.1:1897460-1919926 GCF_001604975.1 Cebus imitator | reverse complement strand
GACGGGGTTTCACCATGTTGACCAGGATGGTCTCGATCTCTTGACCTCGTGATCCACCCGCCTCGGCCTCCCAAAGTGCTGGGATTACAGGCGTGAGCCACCGCGCCCGGCCGCTCACACTTCTTACAATCTAAAATGGCTCACACAAATAAGTAATGCAGTGTTACCAATGCTAAGATATAGATCAACGCAGGTGCTGTATTAGTACAGACAGGAAAGAATTACAGAAGGTCTCTTCGAAGCGGTAGCGTCTTGAACTTTGCTTGGCAAATGGATGCTCAGCGTTCTGGGGAGCTCTGAAAAGACCAATAAGCCTGTTGAATCAGAAACTATATTTTATCAAGATTTCTGTGATTCCAATGCTCTTTAAAGTTTGAGAGCATTGATTTAAATAAATTCCAATTTTCCCAACTATAAAAGTGAGATTTAATACTGACCACATAGATTTTTGTAATGAACAATTTATAAAGTGAAAGTAACATTGATAGGGTTTGGATCAGTGTCCCCAGCTAAATCTCATGTTCAATTGTAATCCCCAGTGTTAGAGATGACGCTTGATGGAAGGAGATTGGATCATGGGAGTGGTTTCTCATGAATGGTTTAGCACCGTCCCCCTATTGCTGTTCCCCTGACAGAATTCTCACAAGATCTGGTTGTTAAAAAGTGTGTAGTACCTATCCTACCCCTCTTCCTCCAGCTGCAGCCATGTAAGACATGCCTGCTTCCCCTTTGCCTGCTTCCCCTTCTGCCATGATTGCAAGTTTCCTGAGGCCTCCCCAGAAGCTGAGCAGGAAGCATCATGCTTCCTGTAAAGACTGCAGAACCGTGAGCCAATTAAACCTCTTTTCTTTATCAATTTCCCAGTCTCAGGTATTTATTTACAGCAGCACAAGAATGAACTAATACGAATACCAATGTGTATTATTGCTTGAGCCTATTGTTCAATGCCATAGAGTTGAAGGAATATAAAAAAGAAAAGGAAATACCACTTCTTGCGTTAATTCTTTCTCAAATCTTGAATTTTACGTGGTGAAACTGTTTCAAGAATAGACAAGAGGAGGGCGGTGCCAAGATGACCAACTAGAAGCCACCATGTTTGGTGACTCCCATCAGAAAAAACCATAACAACCTTGTGAATCCTTCATCGGCAACCAAGGCATCCAGGTTCTCACAGCAAAATTGACTAGAAGACTGGCATAACCTACAGAGAGAAGAAAGAGCAGTGTGGTGCAGTGGCCCACCTGAGAGCCACACAGGGATGGGGAAACTCCTACCCGCAGCCAAGGGAGGCAGTGAGTGACCACACTACCTGGCCGAGGAAACTGTGCTTTTTCCACAGAACTGTGCGACCCATGGATCAGAAGATCCCACTCACGAACCCATGCCGCCAGGGCCTAGCATAGCAACTCTGGTACACGCAGATTCTTATAGCTTCTCAGGTGGAATCTGCTTAAGCCTACCAAACTCATGTGGGTGCGGGGGTAGGGGGCAGCCACACACCATACTGTCTATGGCTGCCTGCTGCCTAAGCCTTTTGAGCTCCTGCAGAGAGAGGCAGCAGCCAGCACTAGGATTCTAAATGACCTGTTCAGCATCCTGGGCAGGGGAAGGGAGGCACCGATTTCTATAGTTCCAGGCTGTGCTTTTCCCCTGCTGGGAACCAGGGAGGCTGGATGGCCTGGTCCCAGGACTTGTCCCCACAGTCCAATAATAGCTGTAGCCAGAGTGCCTCCTCAGACTTAACCTCAACCCATCCTTCCTCAGTGGGGGGGTTCCCTGCAGGATCTCTAATAACCCCAGTGAGAGCCTCAGGGACAGAATTTGGATCTCCCTGGGCCCGAGCCCCTAGTGGGAGGGGTGGCCTCAGTCTCTGTGGACCAGCAAACTTATCCTCTCCTCCTGGTAGTTCTGAGGAATCCAGGCAGCCCAGACAAGTGGGTTTCCCCCCAGTGAAACACACCCTCTCCACCAAGGGACAAAAGTGCTTCATTAAACAAGTCCTGCTGCCCGTGCCACCCAACTGGGTGAGACCCTCCAAAGGGGCTGTCAGACACCCTATACAAGAGCAATCTTAGTGACGTCAGGTTGGTGCCCCTTGAGGTCAGAGGTCCCAGAAGAAGGATCAGGCATCCATCTTTGCTGCTCTCCAGCCTCCTTGAAAGACATCTCCAGGCATGGGAGTGAATCAGATGAAAAAGGCCTGATGTGAGCCCCCAGCAAACTGCAACAGCCCTACAGAAGAGGGACTGGACGATTGAAAGAAAAACAAACAAGCAGAAAGTAACAACAAGAACAAAAAGGCCCTCAAAGGGTCAGCAGCCTCAAAGGCCAAACTAGACAAACTCACAAGATGAGAAAGAATCAACAACAAAAATGTTGAAAATCCAAAAGGCCAGAATGCCTCTTCTCCTCTAAATGATCATAGCATCTCTATCAAGGGCACAGAACTGGATGGATTGAGAATCAGATGGATGGATTGACAGAAGTAGGCTTCAGAAGACTGGTAATAAAAAAAAAAAAAAAAANAAAAAAAAAAAAAAAAACTATGATGAGCTAAAGGAGCATGTTCTAACCAATGCAAAGAAGCTAAGAACTTTTATAAAAGGTTACAGCAATTGCTAATAGAATAACCAATTTAGAGAGGACATAAACAACTCAATGTAGCTGAAAAACAGCACAAGAGCTTCATGAACCATACACAAGTATCAAGAGCCGAATTGACCAAGAAGAAGCCCTGATATCTGAAAGGATATCGGAGTTTGAAGACCACCTTACTCATATAAGACATGTAGACAAGAATAGAGGAAAAAGAAAGAAACAGAATGAACAAAGCCTCCAAGAAATATGGGCCTTCATCAAAAGACTGAACCTATAATTGGATGGAGTACCAGAAGAAGATGGGGAGAATGGAAACAAGCTGGAAAACACACTTCAGGATATCATTCAGGAGAACTTCCCCAAGCTACCAAGACAGGCCAACATGCAAATTCAGGAAATACAGAGAACACCATTAAGATACTCCATGAGAAGATCAATCCCAAGACATATAATAATCAGATTCTCCAAGCTTGAAATGAAGGAAAAATTGCTAAGGGCAACCAGAGAAAAGGCTAGGTCACCAACAAAGGGAAGCCCATTAGCTAACAGCAGAACTCTCAGTAGAAACTCTACAAGCCAGAAGATATTAGGGGCCAATATTCAAAATTCTTAAAGAAAAGAATTTTCAACCCAGAATTTCATATCCAGCCAAACTAAGCTTCATAAGTGAAGGAGAAATAAAATCTTTTCCAGAGAAGCAAATGCTGAGGGATTTCATTACCACTAGGCCTGCTCTGCAAGAGCTCCTGAAAGAAGCACTACATATAGAAAGGAAAAACTGGTACCAGCCACTGCAAAAAAAAAAATATATATATAAAGACCAAGGACACTATGAGGAAACTGCATCAACTAGTGTGCAGAAGAACCAAATGGTATCATGATGACAGGATCAAATTCACACATAACAATACTAACCTTAAATGTAAATGGGCTAAATGTCCAATTAAAAGACACAGAGTGGAAAATTGGATAAGAAGTCAAGACCCATCAGTGTGCTGTATTCAGGAGGCCCATCTTACATGCAAAGACAAACACTGGCTCAAAGTAAAGGGATGAAGGAAAGTTTACCAAGGAAGTAGAAAGCAAAAAAAAAAAAAAAAAAAACAGGTGTTGCAATCCTAGTCTCTGACAAAATAGACTTTAAACCAACAAAAATCAAAAAAGACAAAGAAGGACATTATATAATAGAAAGGGAACTATTCAACAAGAAGAGCTAACTATTCTAAATATAGATGCACCCATTACAGGAGCATCCAGATTCATAAAACAAGTTCTCAGAGACCTACAAAGAGACTTAGACTACCACACAATAATCGTGGGAGAGTTTAACCTCCAACTTAGGCAGATCAACAAGACAGAAAATTAACAAGGATATTCAGGACTTGAACTCAGCTGTGGATCAAGTGGACCTAGTAGATGTCTACAGAACTCTCTACTTCAAATCAGCAGAATGTACATCCTTCTCAGTGCCACATGGCACTTATACTAAAATCAACCACATAATGGGAAGTAAAATACTCTTCAGCAAATGCAAAAGAACTGAAATTATAACAAATGGTCTCTCAAATCACAGTGCAATCAAATTAGAACTAAGTATTAAGAAACTCACTCAAAACCACACAATTTCATGGAAGTTGAACAACAACCTGCTCCTGAATTCCTTCTGGACAAATAATAAAATTAAGACCAAAATCAAGAAGTTCTTTGAAACCAAGAGAACAAAGAGACAATGTACCAGAATTTCTGGAACACAGTGAAAGCAGTGTTAAGGGGGAAATTTATAGCACTAAATGCCCACATCAGAAAGGTAGAAAGATCTTAAATCAACACTTTTAGCATCACAATTAAAAGACCTAGAGAGGCAAGAGCAAACTCATCCAAAAGCCAGCAGAAGACAAGAAATAACTAAGGTCAGAGGACAATTGAAGGAGACAGAGACACAAAAAACCCATCCAAAAATCAGCAAATCCAGGAGCTGGTTTTTTGAAAAACTTGACAAAATAGATAGACTACTACCTAGACTAATAAAGAAGAAGAAGAGAGAAAAATCAAATAGATACAATAAAAAATGATAAAGGGGATATTATCACTGACCCCACAGAAATACAAACTACCATCAGAAAATACTATAAACACCTCTATGCAAATCTAGAAAATCTAGAAGAAACGGATAAATTTCTGGACGTATATGCCCTCCTAATACTAAACAAGGAAGAAGTCAAATCCTTGAATAGAACAATAACAGGCTCTGAAATTGAGCCAGTAATTAATAACCTACCAACCAAAAAAAGCCGAGGACCAAATGTATTCACAGCTTTATTATACCCAAAATACAAAAAGGTGCTACCATTCCTTCTGAGACTATTCCAAACAATTGAAAAGGAGGGACTCCTCCCTAATTCATTTTATGAGGCCAGAATCATCCTGATATCAAAAATGGAAAGAGACACAACAAAAAAAGAAAAATTTCAGGCCAATATCCCTGATGAATATAAATGCAAAAATCCTCAATAAAATACTGGCTAATCGAATCCAGTAGCACATCAAAAAGTTTATCCACCATAATCATATTGACTTCATCCCTGGGAAGCAAGGCTGTTTCAACATATACAAATCAATAAATATAATCCATCATATAAACAGAATGATGAATTATAAAAGACAAAACCAAATGATTATCTCAATAGATATAGAAAAGGCCTTTGATGAAATTCAATATCCCTTTCTGTTAAAAACTTTAAATACACTAGGTATTGATAAAACATATCTCAAAATAATAAGAGTTATTTAAGACAAACCCACAGCCAATGTCATAATGAATGGGCAAAAGCTGGAAGCATTCCCTTTGAAAACCAGTATAAGACAAGTATGCCCTCTCTCACCAGTTTTATTCAACATAGTATTAGAAGTTCTGGCCAGGGCAATCAGGCAAGAGAAAGCAATAAAGGGTATTCAAATAGGAAGAGAGAAAGTCAAGTTGTCTCTGTTTGCAGATGACATGATTTTATATTTAGAAAACCCCATCATCTCAGCCCAAAACCTTCTTGAGTTGATAAGCAACTTCAGCAAAGTCTCAGGATACAAAATCAATGTGCAAAAATCACAAACATTCCTTTATGCCAACAATAGTCAAGGAGAGAGCCAAATCATGAATAAACTCCCATTCACAATTGGTATGAAGAGAATAAAAGACCTAGGAACACAGCTAACAAGGGATGTGAAGGACCTCTTCAAGGAGAACTACAAACCACTGCTCAAGGAAATAAAAAAGGATACAAACAAATGGAAAAAAAAATCCACGCTTATAGATAGGAAGAATTAATGTTGTGAAAATGGCCTACTGCCCAAAGTAATTTATAGATTCAATACTATTCCCATCAAAAAACCATTGACATTTTTCACAGAATTAAAAAAAAAAAACTATTTTAAATTTCACATGGAATCAAAGAAGACCCTGTACAGCCAAGACAATCCTAAGCAAAAAGAACAAAGCTGGAGGCATCACGCTACCTGATATCAAACTATTCCACAAGGATACAGTAACCAAAACAGCATGGTACTGGTAGGAAAACAGACATTTAGACCAATGGAACAGAACAGAGACCTCAGAAATAACACCACACATCTAGAACCATTTGATCTTCAACAAACCTACAAAACAAGCAATTGGGAAAGGAGCTCCTATTTAGTAAAATTTGCTGGGAAAACTGACTAGCCATGTGCAGAAAACTGGAACTGGAACTTTTCCTTACATCTTATACAAAAATTAAATCAAGATAGATTGAAGACTTAAGTGTAAATCCAAAACCACAAAAACCATAGAAGAAAACCAAGGCAATACCATTCAGGACACAGGCATGCGCAAATACTTCATGATAAAAACGTCAAAAGCAACTGCAACAAAAGCCAAAATTGACAAATGGGATCTAATCAAACTAAAGAGCTTCTGCAGAGCAAAAGTAACTATCATAAGAGTGAACAGGCAACCTACAGAATGAAAGAAAATTTTTGCAATCTGCCCATCTGACAGAGTCCTAATACACAAAATTTACAAGGAACTTAAACATATTTATAAGAAAAAAGCAACCTCATCAAAATGTGGGCAAAGGATATGAACAGACACTTCTCAAAAGAAGACATTTATGCAGCCAACAAACATATGAAAAAAAGCTCAACATAACTGATCATTAGAAACATGGAAATAAAAACCACAATTAGATACCATTTCATGCAAGTCAGAATGGTGATTATTAAAAAGTTAAAGAACAACAGATGCTGGCGAGGCTGTGGAGAAATAGGAACGCTTTTACACCGTTAGTGGGAATGTAAATTAGTTCAACCATTGTGGAAGACAGTATGGCAATTCCTCAAAATGGATCTAGAACCAGAAAAACCCTTTGATCCAGTAACCTCATTACTGGGTATCCATCCAAAGGACTATAAATCATTCTGCTATAAAGAAACATGCACACATATGTTTATTGCTGCACTATTTACAATAGCAAAGACATGGAACCAACCCAAATGCCCATCAAAAACAGACTGGATAAAGAAAATATGCTACATATATACCATGGAATACTAGGTTGCCATAAAAAGGAATGAGATCATGTCCTTTACAGGGACATGGATAAAGCTGGAAGACATTATCAGGGACATGGATAAAGCTGGAAGACATTATCCTCAGCAAACTAACACAGGAACAGAAAACCAAACGCTATATGTTCTCACTCAGAAGTGGGAGATGAATGTTGAGAACACACAGACAAAGAAAGGAGAACAACACACACCATGGCCTGCTGGGGAGTGGGGGTAAGTAGAGGGAACTTAGAGGATCGGTCAGCAAACCACCACTGCACACATATACCTATGTAACAACCTGCACATTCTGCACATCCATCCTGGATTTTTTTGTTTTGTTTTGTTTTAGAAGAAATAAAATTTAAAAAAGGAAATAGACAATGAATGCGTTCCGCTTTTTGGTGCCATCTGTCAATATTCCCCAAGTGATCTGAATCAATTGTCTCAGGTTCCAGAAGAAAACACGTGAACCATTTGAGAAACTCCAGGGTGAAGCCTGTGGTATATGTGAGTAAACCTAGTAAACGTATGTACATGGATGGAATGACAACTACTCATTAGGTATAGAAAATTGTTCCTTGCTGCCTTATAACTGATGATATTTCTGATGACTCACAAACTAATACATCCATGTGTGTGCCTACCCAGCCTTGTGTGTTAGAGTTCATTATTCATCCATTTCAGATTCATCCAAATCTTATTTCTTCAGTAGCTACTCTATGCCTGGCATTGTGCTAGGCTACAAGTACAACGATGCGATATCTTGACACGGTCCTCAACACTCAGTCATGTAACTGCTGACACCTGTAGCAAACTTCACTGACCAATGTAATTTTTCCCCTTACAGACTACAATCTACAATTGATCAAACACTTCCAATGCCAATTCAGTATTACTTATTTAATTCACTCATTCATTAATTCATCATTTGCTCAAATATGCTGAACAAAACTATTTGTTAAGCACCATTTAGAAGCAAGGCTGTAGACTATAATTTGACAAACTTAGAACTAAAAAATTCGACAATTTCTACTTATACCAATCTTCCATTATGATTTGTTTTAAAGATAAATTCCCTGAGGAGTGGCATACTTAAGGTTACCTTAATCACAATAGTGTGAATAATATTTTGCTCAGTAATTGAATGAAGAGTTTTTATTTGAAGCCTTTGTAGTTTTCCTAGAATTATCCTGTTTGAATTTCCAAGTTCTTGCCATTTTTCCTTTTCTACTTTGATTTCTTCACAAGGTTATATGCCAGTGAGGTGGCTATAAATGTTCACTTGTACTTTCAATTAAAAGTGCAAGTTTATCCCAGACTTAAATAGTATTAGGTATCTGTGGAATATAGAGATCTAAAATCCCTTTATGTTATTGTTCTCATAAATTATACTAATATGTTGATGAGAGACCAATTCAGCCAAGTTAAAATATCAATTATTTATCATTACTTTTATTTTATGAAAAAAATCGGGAGTGAGTTTCAACTCAACTGAGGCCACATAGTACCCAAAGACAGAAGCCTGACAGATGCAGAATAATGTGAAAATCCCAGGCTCAGAAGGGAGGGAAGGAAGGAATAAAGAACCTTGGAAAATAGTGACAAAAGTATTGAAAATAGAAAGAACGTAGCTTCTGAATCCTCCTTAGCAAATCCAAAAAGGGCAGATAATTTCTGCATGTGAAATAGAAAAGTGTAATAAAGCTTGTAAATATTAGAATTGGATTCTTTTGTAATACTGCAATATGACAAGTGGTTTAAATAATTTTACCTTGCAGATATAATGTTATATGGTTAGGAAAAAGGCTTTAAAGAACTATTCCACAATGTTATCTTTGTAACTAATCCAAGAAAATGAGATCACTAGATAGTCTCCCTTTCTGAGTAGTTCTGTATTGTCCACAATGCGAATGTTTTGATCTAATAAAAAAAAAAAAATCGATACTCATTTTAAAATGAAATGGTCTCTCCTTTTCCTGTCTTCAGAAATAATCACCTTCCAGTTTTGAGTGGGACTAAGTTTATTGCAAAGGAACATTTTTTAGTGTTAAGTGAGCTTGTAACTGAAATCATGTCTTCCATTTTCTCTCCTAAAAATGAAATGTGGAGATGTTTGATTTGGAACATGTATTTGTAAGCTATTCTCAAGACTAAGCACTTTCTGGTGCCCCTCCCTTTTTAACTACAAAATAATATTAACGCTTCCCTACAGTCTGTTCTTATCAGGGGTTAATTGGCTTTCCCTCTGCTACTACCAGTTCCCAGTAAACAGAAAAGGAAGCAAATAAATAAATATAGCAATAATTTCCCAGTAAACAGAAAAAGAAGTAAATAAATAAAAACAGCAATAATTCAGATAGGTAAATGCCGTCCACCTCCACTACAGGATGTGCTGTGGGTGACAGGATGATTTTGCAACCTGTAAAAATGCAGAGGATATAGCTAAGAAAGTATTTCACGTAAAAAACATTGAAAAGGTACAATGATCTCAATGGACTAGAGCACTGTTACCCAGGCCGTGGCAGCCTGATCCCTAAATCTCTTCATACTAAGACCACCATACAAAAACCTCTGGAGATAAGCACATTAGCCTGCATTAAGTTGCTTGCCAGGTCCCACGGGAAGGATCCTACTCAGTCTTCAGCATCATGACCATGGGTGCTGATCCTCTTGACAACCTGCCCTGACTCTGCTGTCAATTACCGTCCCTGCTGTATTACTTCTGTGCCTTATCCAAGCTTCTGTTGCTGGTTTTACTCATAATCATTTCTTTATGTGACAATCTCTCTATCCAGCTGTAAGCATCCCACATTGGAGAAAATATATTTCCTGTGTCTCTGTCCTTAGGGACCAGCTCTGGAACTGCGACCTAATGATAATCAGTACACGTTCATACAATTGAGCTAAAATTCCTGAGGACGACTTCTGGCCTTCAGGCCTGCAGGCCTACAGGCTACCACTTATGTAATAAGCTGGTGTACTGAACAGATGGATTTCAAACCCCAGAAATCCAATTCTAGAGTATTCACTTTTAACTACTAGGCTAGCCCACCTCAAGATTTCCCTTCTTAGGAAAAGTAAGTAGTAGGCTTTGAAACATAACCTTTTAAGCTACACACCTAGGATTCCTTAGGTCATGTTCTCTCACTTGAGATATCTTTATATTTTGAAGGATTCATCCAATCCATGCTGATATTGATATCACTGAATTGTAATTACTAATGTCTGCATTTCAAATCTTGGCTGTTATCTCACCTTCCTATGAACCCTCTATAAGCCACTCATTCTGTGAGCCCCTGCCTTGTAGTCTCACAACACGAATCCTTAGCAATCCTTGTAAGTACTATACTGACAACAAAACTGCAACAGTCCAGTCACTGTAATATTCACACAGTAGGAATCTCAGAACATAGCCATAAACGGCTGACTGCTTAATACTTTATCAAAGTGATGGCTCACTCAGGACTGTCCAATATGATCTTTACTGCCTCATATTCCAGCCACAGCTGAAGACTTTAAGGTGGTGCATGATAGGATCCAAAATCCTATTAAAATGTTAGTAAATAGAGTATAATCCATATATAGCCCCAATCTGAGAATGGGGCTGGCTATATATGGATTATTATAGCCCCAGAGATCAGAGTGATCGGAGATATTAAGGAATTTTTATAATATGAAAAGAAGTACAGATTATTTTACTTGATAAAACCAGAACAGAGAAAGCCAAAAGCCCAGAACACGTAAAGGAATCCATAGTTGAAGAGGAAGCTGTGGACAAAGACTCCCACATCAGTCATGATGCCGAAGTCTAAGTAATTAAAGAACTGTTCAGAACAGCCAGGCGAGTTATCCCTCTACTACCCACTCCACCACACACACACACACACACACACACACGACAAGTCAGGCAGATTACACACACACACACACACACACACACACAATGAGGCAGGCAGATTACACACACACACATACACACCAAGGCAGGCTGCAATCTGCCTTCTCAAACAAAGGCATTCTGCCAAGGCAAAGGTAAAATCTCTAGTAACAGTGTTTCAGCCCCAGCGTTAAAGCTCTCTTTAAGGTATCCGGCCTGTGTTTTCCCATTCATACAAATCGGGACAGGTTGACAACCATGCCCATGAACAAAGAGCTCAAGTCATTACCCTGAGATTCTCACCTGGGAACATTTACGTTTGATGTTGCCTCGGCTTGGGATGTTCTTCACCTGATTTGCACACGGCTTTCCTCTTTCTTCCTTTGGGCCTCTGCTCAAGCTGCCATCATACTCATAAAGCTTTCTGTGACCAACCTATATAAAACAGTCACAAGTCTTTCTCCATTCACAGCAGTATCTAGCCTCCTTACTCAGCTTTATTTTTACTGTCTGAATTATTATTTTTATTTATTTGTTTACTTGGTATCTCCCTCTACTGAAACATAAGCTTCATGAGGGTAGGGAGTTGGTTTGTTCACTGCTGATTTTCTGGTGTTTATGACAGTATCTGGCATTCAGTAGGTATTCAACAAATAATGATGGACTATATGAATGAATGAACCCAAGAATATGACAAGAAAGCTCAAGATGCCAGCTGTTTTGTGGGTAAAGCAAAAGGTCTAAAAATTCACAGCCTCTGAGAATAATGTCTTCATGAAAAGTGGATTCTATTAAACCTAGAACAACCAGAAACTCTTAATATTATGAAGGTATACTGTTGTTATGCCCACCAAGAAAAACAAAAGCATTTAGAATCCCCAGAAATAGAGATACATGCAAGAACATCACAGTCCAGATATAAACTAAAATGCTAAATGCATTTTAGCGAAAAATGCATCATGACTGAGCAATAAAGACAGTGAAATGAAAGAGACTGTTTGACTTTTATGCTTAGAATATTCAGCCTCCAGTAGCACAGGTTTAGTGTCACAGAACTGTTGATTCTTATTTTCTCCTATGTATCCCAGCCCACCAAGGTGCGAAGAACCTTCTAAGTAATAGCTGAGCAGATTGTTTCATTCTCAGACCTGACTAGAGAGTTCCCAGTGGTGCAATCTTTATCTTTCCTAGTCCATGGCTTCTGCAGGAACTGCATTACCAGTATGTACGCACTAGCCATGTGTGGCTATTTAATATTAGTGGAGTTAAAATTTGATAATGTTAATTCCCTTTCTAGTCACAATGGAGTGCAGTGATGCAATCTTGGCTCACTGCAACCTCCACCTCCTAGGTTCAAGCGATTCTTGTGCCTCAACTTCCCAAGTAGCTGGGATTACAGGTGTGTGCCACCATGCCTGACTCATTTTTTTTTTTTTTTGCATTTTTAGTAGAGATGGGGTTTCACCATGTTGGCCAGGCTGGTCTCAAACTCCTGACCTCAAATGATCCACCTGCCTCGGGCTCTCAAAGTGCTGGGATTACAGGTATGAGCCACTGTGCCCAGCCACTAGCCACATTTTGAGTACCGAATAGCCGCAAGTGGCTCATGACTACCATTGAATAGACAGATGATAGACAGATACATAGATACATAGATACATACATACATACATAAAACTGAACAGTGAAGAAATAGAACATTTCCATCATTGAAGAAATTTCTATTATTCCAACAAATGATGGAAAGCAGTAGAAAAAATGAGTCAAAAAAGATATGCAACAATGCATCCTAGTATTTACACATAATTGGATAAGTAACATGTCTGCAGTTGCCAATATCTTCTTAGGCAGGGAAGCCTGGATTTTACATGTTTATACAAAATCACAAGCCCATCTCCCCTTTGTTTCACACCACTGAAGTTCTTGCTTAGAATCTAGGTCCATATTTATGGTACTTTGTGAGGCATTATAATATTGATGAGAAATAATCTCTTGTTTCTCTTCTGTTTTGGGTAGTAACCCTTAATAATGCTAAGGCAGCAGAATGGCCTTCCAAGTGTTTTGCAAAACAGGTTTCTGTGATCAAAACTATGTAAAAGTAGTGTTTATTTTCTATCTGTTGCTCCTGTTACATTGTATTATCTTTTGAATTTTGGAAGAAGCATATTCTCCTTCAGATTGATAGATTTAATTATTTCTAAAATACAATAGGAACTTGAAAATTAAAGTTTAACATTTCTTTCTTTATTAGGAATCACAATATTTGGTTCCCTACTGAATAACATTTGCATAATAATAATTTTGTAAATGCAGCTTATTAATCTTTTAAAAGCTAAACCATAGAAAAAACATTGAAAGTAATTTTAATTATAGAAGGGAATTCAAAGTCAGGTTGGTAGCTTAAAATCAAGCACAGAACTAGTAAAATGCTATACATCAGCCCTCTGCTTTCTCCACCACTGACTCAGTTTATCATCAAACCACTGGGCATGAAGCTCTGCATGTTTGTCATTTTATGATATAAATAGTAAATATCGAAGAATACCCTCTATCATGACAAAGATAGAAACAGAGATTTACATATATATTACTTTGAATAAGAAATGAAACCAATAGAAGAATTAAGTAATAATAGAAACAACAAAAGTAGGAGGGAAGTAGTAACATAAGTCAACTAAATTCCGCACCTTTCATAGGCAAAGTTTATAGTTACCATGTAAAACAGATAAATTGGGAAAAGTAGATTTCAGCGTATCGTTTAGAATAATTGTGTTAACAGCAGGTTTGGGGAAAGAAAGACAGAAGTATATTTCTTTTCATTTAATATTTTTGCACATTGAACTTTTATTACATGCATATGTTATTTTAACAAATGTAAAATTTTCAAAATAAGACACATAGTAATTACCATATCGACCTCATTTCACCAAACTTTCCATATGAATACATAAGTTTTGATTGATCTTAAACTGTTAAAGGCAAATAAAGGAACAAAAAACCTTTATTAGGTATACGCCATGTGTGCTGTTCTAGTAGTTTCTGTATTCATTAATTCTCAACTGTTAAACCCACTAATGTCCCTGTGAGGCGTTTATTATGGAAGAGCACTCTTGAAATTTGGCAACCTGCAAAGAGAAGGGGTATATTTGGGGCAGATTTTTATAAAGTCCCTACAATAATGGGGACAGTCGGTGATGTTAGATGTGGAACTACATTTCCCATTGAAAAGTCCTTCATTCTTGTTAAAGAATAAAGACTGAGATGTGACTAGAAGGAGAAAGTATATTACTGCTTGATCACACTTGCTTGGCCACAGGTGGGCAAGCAGATTGACCTGTCCATCCAAGCTGAGTAATTCTTCACTGCTTAACTTTTTGTTTATGACTTCATTTCTTCATCCTTGGCAAGAGCAGAAAGTAAATCATGGTATTCCTTGGCTGAAAGGCAGTGAAACAGCTGTGACCCTTGAGATATTGTTTACTTTACTGCCTCCCGATACACATTCAGTCACTTTTGTTGGACATGCTTGATGGCTTTCGTTCATACAGTTGGCTGTTCCGTCTGCTCCACCAATTGATGGCGAGGCAGAGAGTGGCTGCATTAAGCTACATTCATTAGTTCATTTATTAAAAATTTATGAGCACCTATCGTCTGCCAGATACTGAGGCAGTTACAAATAGGAACAAATCAGGAACTTTACTCTTAAGTACCTAACAGTCTAGTAAGGGAAAACAGACAAGTAAATACTAATCATTACTCAGTGAGAATGAGCATGAAAACATGTACGCATAACAAAAAAAAAAACAACAGAGAAAAAAATAAGTTGTATGGGAGAAAAGTGGAGAGAGGCAAGATACAGGAAGGTTTTACAAACACAGTGACATTTAACGTATACCTTTGGGATAAGCAAGGGTCAGTCCTAATGGCTTCATGAAACAGTAAAAAGTAATGCCCCCAAATCAGTAACTATGGCACAGTCATGGGCCATAAAAGCTAGTAGGTTGAGTGGACGTGCTGATGTGTCACCTAGATCACTACTTTAGAAAGAAAGCATTAATGCCAACTGCCAGTGGTGTGACCAGATGAAGACTCAAAGCTGAATCTTTTCCCTGGAAATTGCATTCTTCCAAAGCCCCCTCAGCCAAGAATATGCTCCCATCCTCAGAGGTAACATAATTCATCTGATTTATCAGTTTAGGGATGCAAAAGCTTAACTTTCTTTCCTCAGTTGGGACATAATTATGACAGGCCATCTGATTTCCAGATTTCCAGAGCTACATATATGGGAAGCTGAAAAAATCACCCCCTAAAGATATTACATCCTAATCCCTGTAACATGTAAATGTTATTTTATATGGAAACCGGATCTTCACAGATACAGTTAAATTAAGGGTTTTGAGATTGGGAAATTATCTGGATTCTCAGTATGGTACCTAACTGCAGTCCCATAAGGAGAAGTTGATTTGAGAAATAAAACAGAGATGAGAGTGATACAGCCACAAGCCAAAGAATGCCAACCACCACCAGAAGAGGAAAGGAATGGTTTATCCCCCAGAGCTCTTACAGGGAGGAAAGCCCTAGTGATACCTCAATTGTGATTCAGTGATACTGATTTCAGGCTTCTGGCCTCTAGAACTTTGAGGACAAAAAGTGTGTTGTTTGAAGTCACCCAGTTTGCAAGAATTTGTTACAACGGCCACAGGAAATGAAATACCCTGGGATCAGCTGAGGCTTCCTTACAGTTGCATTTCAGTTCAACTTCTCTTTCTGCCAATTCTGTGAATCAAACTAAGCCAAGTCTAAGTTGTCATTCTCTTTGGCTCTCCATCCCAGACCAGGTTTTTGTGGCTTAGGTCAAAACATTGGATATATAAGAATTTGTCAGGAAGAGGGATATGATAGGTAAATATGTATCAATTTGTGTGGGCTAAAAAGGGATACTTGGATAGCTAGTCAACAAAAATTATTTCTAGGTGAGTCAGTGAGGGTGCTTCTAGAAGAGATTAGCATTTTAATCTGTAGACTGAAAAAGATTGCCATCACCAAAACCAGCGGGTATTATTCGGTCTGTTGAGGGCCCAAATGGAACAAAAAGGTAGAGGAAGAGCAAATTTTCTCTCTTTGCTTGAGCTGGGACATCCGTATTCTTCTGCCCCCAGACATCAGCATTCCTGAGTCTTAGGTCTTCAATGCATACTGAGACACCATCATCTCCTCTGACTCTCAGGCCTTCAGTCTTGGACTGGAACGACACTACTGGCTTTCCTGGTTTTCCAGCTTACAGATGGCAGATCTTGAGAATTCTTAGCTGCCATAATCAGGTGAGCCAACTCCTTATAATAAATATTTTTCTATATACAATACCTATATATGTTCTATTGGTTCTGTTTCTTAGGCGAATCCTAGAGAAAGGGGCAATGGTCAGGGAGGGAACAGTGTGTAAAAGCAAGAGACAACCCAGCGAATTTGAAGAAGCTCTGGGTCATTTAGGGCACAGATGTTATGGTAAGCCTCACATGTTGAAGCTGCACTCAGGATATCCTTATGGCTTAATGCCCTACTTTGTTTTTGACTCCTGTCAAGCCGAAACCTGACACTAGAACTATGGGCCCACCTCACGCAAGTCTTTTCATTTTATGTTTGGATATTATTCCAAAAGCAGTGGGGTTAATATGGAGCAACTGTTTTGCTGGAAGGTAGCAAGATCGGATTGTGTGTTTTCAGATCATTCATCTGCAGTGTGTAAATAGGAATGAAGGAAAGCAGAGCAGAGGTAACAAGAGCACGATGAACAACAAGTGCAAAGGGGAACAAGGACACGTGAATTTAGTATGTGCTTCATGGACTTTGAAAGGAAACAAGGAAATAACTTCAGAAAACACCTATGATCAGTTACAGCTGACCTGGAACCCCATAACTAATGTTTAGAGGCTAAAAATGTGAGAAGGAAACAGTAGTTCTGAGGATAATGTACCTTTGCTTATGGCTGGCAGAAAGTTGTAGGGATCTGGATCATTTGTCTGGCTTTGAATAAGATCTTCCACTTATTCATAAAATATGGTTAAGCAAGTGTTATAAACTATGCCTGCATTTTTCTTATCTACATCATAAAGATAGTGATGATATTTATAGTGGTTATCGTGGGAATTAAATGGATTAACATATGTAAAGCACTGAGAATACCTCACACATAGAAAATGCTTAATATTATTAGGTATTATATTTCCAGTAGTTGCCTCAAATGTTTTATAGCAAGGAGAGCTGCTTTCCATTTGTCAGAGCCCCAAAATTTCAGGAAATAGCAAGGAGAAAAGAACATGTTTAGTAAAATTGCTGATTAAAATTGGAAGAGATACATTGATACTAGAAACTTCACCTCTTGCCCAGCCCCCATTCTAACTTCCCTCTCCTGCTTCCCCACTGAGGATGGTAAGAGAGGCAAGGAAATGTTATATGCTTAGAAGTAAATGGAGTATCCATTGTCATCTTGGCAAATCACCCATCCAAGGCCGAGTTCACACTACAGCCTGTCTCATCCTTTGGGTCCAACATTGGACTTGAACACCTCCAGTAGTCAGAAATACAAACAGTCCTCATCCTCATAAATTCAAAGTCTAGTAGAGGGCAGAGCCCAAAATGAACAATTATGTAGTTATATAACAGCATAATAAATGGCATAATAGAAGCTGACTTGAGAGTGAAGAGGAAAAAAGAATTAATTCACCTTGGGGAGGCCAGCCAGGTTTCACCCACACAATTTATCTGTGATGAATCTTACAAGATAAAGCTTTTCTTGCCAGGCGGAGAGGTTGGGATGGGCATATTTGATCAAAAAAGGAACAGCCAGCAGAGTCACAGAGGCTGGAAGGAGCCCAGCTCGTTTGGAAAATGTTGGTAACTGGAACATAGCTTGAGCAGTGCAAGGAAAGGTGGCAGCTTGGCAAAGAAAGTAGGCTGTAGATCCTACAAAGCAATGCCAAGGTCTTCCCAACTATCCTCAAGTTAAAGAGAGAGTTATGAAGATTCCTAAAAGAAGAGAATCATAATCAGACTGGGGTTAGTAAATTTCTGTGCTGGTACTATATGGATGGAAAAGAGCAAAACTATTTGCCAAGCCTCCTGAACAGAATTAGGAAGTAGTCTCTTTGAGACGTGAAATTTAAAACCACAGCGATAGAGCCAATATTATCTTAATATTTAAAATGCAAAACCCCCCAAAAAAGGTAACTAAATGCTCTCCTTAGGATTCTGAATATAACTAGGGAATTTTTCAGTTATCCAAGGATTTTCTATTTATTCATATTTTCTTTATGTTTATTTCACTCTGAAGTACCATTTTATAGACATGCAAGTTCAGAAGCCAGGCTTGCCTTTTAGTCCAAAACAAATAGAGAAGTGAAAAGATCAAACCAAGAAAACTTGTCTTGTTTTGTTTTTAGTGTGAATGGCTAGAAAGGCAAAGTGTATATTGTCTGAAAAGAATTGCACTATCAATCTTTACAAATGTTTCCGTTCTCGTGAAAAATCAGTGCACATTTCTCAACATATGTGCCCATCAATCTCTACCAGCTTGAGCTAAGGGTAAGTCTGATAAAATTTCCCAGAAGAATAATATATGCTAAAATGTCACTTCCTAAAACTGAGGATTTTAATTCACAAAGGTGAATTTAAAGCACAAATTTGGAATTAAAACAAAAACATAGTCAGTATGCAATATATTTTTGAAGTAAGCTGTATTAACAGTGTTTCATAGATTTTTCTTTTCCTGAAGTTACTAGGTATTCAAATAATGTTTAGTGCTTTTTTTGTTATAAGTGGATTGCATGATTATAGTACAACACTCACAATTAAAGTATAAAGGAGAAAATAAAAACCTATTCATAAAGGCCAGACCCAGAAATATCCACCATAAATATTTTATATAATCCTTCCATTCACACACATATATTAGATATTTATCACTTATTTCTATTCATTTAAATTATGCCATGAGCATTTTCCTATAATATTCAATATTCTCTGAAAACATACTTTAATAGCCTTATAATATTATGCCATATTTTTAGTCCATAAATTATGTAACTGTTGACTTACAATTGAGCATTTTGGTTGCTTCCAATTTTCTATATTTTAAGAATTCTGCAATGTTCAATCTTGAACATAAATCATTCCTCACATCTCTACATCTCTTGTGATTTCCTGAGGGCAAAATCTTAGACTTGGAGTTATTGGGTCAAAGTATAAGTTACATTTTTAAAACTTTTGCCACTTACTGCCAAATTACTTCAGGGGCAGCCTTTGCTACTTTTTAGTTGCACCAGGAGTGCATAGCGTGACAGTCAAAACAGGGTATATGATTAACTTTACTTTCCCTTATTAAATGTAAAGGGGGATGTTTTCATAATATTGACTGGACAATTACATTCTGTGAATTGTTTCCCCATGTCCTATTACAAGTTTCTTATTGGGATGTTTGTCTTCTTCGTCTTGTTCCTCTTTCAAATTAAGGGAGGAGGGGAGTTTTCTTATAGATACCTTGGGGTGTTCAGGAGTGCCCCTTAAGTTGGATATTTGGGCTTTCCTTTATCTTTGCATGCTGGTTAGGGTGTCTGGTTTAGACTCTAGATCATGTTGCCTGGGGGAACCTATTAAGGACACCTTGGTTAAGATCAAGGCCACCAAGCACATGATAACCATATTATGTCCATATTTTAGTCTCCTTGTCATATTTGTTTGCAATATTTTCCTCATATTTTGTTTGCCTCATTTTATCTTCCTTGAAATAAAAATATACTTTATATTCCAGTATAATAAAATTAATATTTCATTTAGAATATATGCCTAATGTTTTTGTTTTCTTGCACAAATTATAGCTATATGCATTAAATATGTAGATCTCATCTTAAGTAAATGAAATAATCACAAATTCACTAATGTTTCTAGTATAATTGTTTTAGCTTTACTTTTTGTTTTACTTTGTAGTGTTTGCTGTATTTAAATAGTATTTATATTTGGAGTTCACTTTGGTTAACTGTATAAATGCCTTTTCTTAAAAATACTTAAACATCTTTTTCATCACCAAGCTTCACTGATTATACTTACTACCTATTTAAGATCTTTGCTGATGGTTTTTGGAAATAGTCCTAAACCTAAAAGGAAAGTGGTAGTGTTGGTAAAGATATAATCAGGGAGTGGGATTCTTTCCCTCCTCACTGTGGCTAGTTTTCCCCTTGAGTATGGAAAATTTAAAAGATCACACAAATTTTGACACTTCAAAGATTATATTCATTCTGAGGACCTCTCCTATTTATTTTAAAATTCATATTACTCTTACTAACATTTCTTATCAACTGGTATCTAAGCTAAATTATGCTGAAAGAGTTTTGCTTAATCCATGTTTGTGGTTGTTTTACTAGACATCCTATATTAACTTGAAAATAAATTTCACCTAGTATTAGTTGCTTCTCTCTGAAGAATTAGCGTAAGAGTGTGTTCATTTTGGCCAGGCGCGATGGTTCTCACCTGTAGTCCCAGCACTTTGGAATGCCAAGCGGGGGTGGATCACCTGAAGTAGGGAGTTTGAGATCAGCCTGACCAATGTGGAGAAACCCTGTCTCTACTAAGTACAAAAAAGTAGCCAGGAGTGGTGGCACATGCCTGTAATACCAGCCACTTGGGAGGTTGAGGCAGGAGAATCGCTTGAATCGGAAAGCAGAGGCTGCAGGGAGCTGAGATCACGCCATTGCACTCTAGCCTGGACAACAAGAGCAAAACTCCATTTCAAAACAATTAAATTTAAAAAAAAAAAGAGTGTGTTCATTCTGGGAGCAGAACATTCTCAATTTACCCCCTACCTTATACTTAAATTATGCCTTTCCAGGGTTATTCCTTTTAGTTCTATTGATTAACCTAACCACTTTTGAAAAATACTTTAAATAGCTATTGAGCTAAATACCCCTTCATTTTTAAAATTGTCTATTTCTTTCAATTTACTCTTAAAATCTGTAATTTTGAAAAGTCAATAAAATCCCTAAGGGGTATTTATTGCAATATATAAATTAATTTACAAAAAACAACAAAAACCTCTTTACATTATGGAGTCTTCTTATGTAGGAATATATATTCAAATATTTCCTGGATAAATTTTGACAGATGTTTACATTGGTCTTATATTTTTTTCAACAGCAAAATTGGTCACTTTTATTTAAAATAAGTGTTATAAATGATTGTGAAAAAATAAATTTCATGACTAAGTATACAGAAAAGTAACACATATACTTTATACGGAAATCCACATACAAATTAAGTTGATTAGATGCTAATAACAGAACTGGCAAAACTGAGAACTTGGTGTTATGCATATTTTAAATGTTTACAACCTGAAATCAGAAACACAAAACTCAGTCCCTTTAATGCGAATTTAAGAAAATTAAATATATACCTGAAATAGTACAATAAAGAGCTTATAAACCATTCTAGTTGCCAAATATTTTTAAAAATGCTATATGCCCGCCAGGCATGGTGGTTCATGCCTATAATCCCAACACTTTGGGAGGCCGAAGTGGGCGGATCACAAGATCAGGAGATCGAGACCATCCTGGCCCACATGGTGAAATCCCATCTCTACTAAAAATACAAAAAATTAGCTGGGTATGGTGGTGCACGCCTGTAGTCCCAGCTACTCGAGAGGCTGAGGCAGGGGAATTGTTTCAACCGGGGAAGTGGGGGTTGCAGTGAGCCGAGATCACGCCCACTGCACTCCAGCCTAGTGACAAAGCAAGACTCCATACCCCCCCAACTAAAAAAAATAAGCTATGCGCCTTTTATTTGCAAAAATGCTAATGTGTGGCTATTTTTAATAAACGGTGGAAAGAGGAAACTATGGTGAGAATTGAAGTGGATATGAGAGACTAAAGCATTATATTAACTGTTATACTAAAAGACATTGCCAGAGGACACCTTGGGTATCACTTGTTGAGAGAGATTTTGAATGTTTCTCTTCCTATACTCTTAAATAACATTTTCTCCCATGACTAATGTTTAAAGTCTATGCATAACTTTGTTCCCTACACATAAACAAGAAATTGAGTTTTCACTCAGAATTAAAGCAGATTTTCCTCATTCTTGAAACCCAGTCATACCCCTTGTGAAGGCTGGCCACTCCCGTTATTGACATCCCAAAGGCCTCTGCTCACGTGGTGGGTCTGGCAGAAGCGTTTAACCAGAGTAACTTTGAGTAGGATAGGTAAAATAAGGTTGAGGCCTAATGGGCTGCATTTCCAGATAGTTAAGGCATTCTAAGTCGCAGGATGAGATAGAAGGTCAGCACAAGACACAGGTCATAACAACCTTGCTGATAAAACAGTTTACAGTAAAGAAGCTGGTTAAAACCCAGCAAAACCAAGATGGC